>NC_143138.1:73429019-73738066 GCF_059928025.1 Delphinapterus leucas | reverse complement strand
CTCCTGCAGGACAAACCCCAGATAATCATTCAAGGGCCAGATCTAACAGATGGTGCACTTCACTCCCACCAGCCTCTGTGTAACCACACCAGGGTCCTCTCATGACAACAACCATTCATTCCTCAGCCTCCCCCCCACCCCCACTCCAGGGATGCGAGCTCCTGACGGGGAGTAACTAAGCCTTCTTCATCTTGCAGCTCCCCACGCCCTGTCCCTCCCTCCCACCCACCCACCGCAAGCCACCTGAATGTTGGTTAAACACACGCCAAAACTGTACTTAATGAAACCCAGCTACAACCACATGAAAAATAAACTCACATGCTGTTAAGGAGTAAATGGCATGCCATTCAATACTGAAAGGGTGGGGTTTTTTTTTAAATCAAACTGTTTATTGTTATGTCCTCTTATAAGAAAAAAAAACCCTCCTAAAAGCCCACACCCAAACCCACAGAAATCAAAGGTAATTTCACAGTTGCAGGTCAGTCATAACAAAACTTGATCACGTAAAACTGGATAGCATAAAGATTATCATGAACTGGTTGGTCAGACACTAAATTCGAGCAATCCTCATTCAAAGTTAAGGTGCCCAGGGATTTTCTACATAATGAACTGTATAACTAACTATTAAGCAGGACTGGCTGCATAACTCACGGGGCCCAGTGACAAATGAAAATACAGGATTCCTTGTCCAAAAAGTATTAAGAATTTCAAGATGGCAACAGCAGAGCATTAAACCAAGCACACAGAAGCCCCCTGAGCACAGGGCTCTGTATAGCTGCCCGGGTCGTGTAACCATGAAGCCAGCACTGCTCCTGAGGTCCTGTGGTCAAAGGAGTGGTGATGCACACGAAACACTGAACCCCTGCACAGAATACAGGTATCCAAGGAATTCATTCTGCTAGACCAGCTGACAGTCCTTGACTGTGCCTGAAATTTTAGGATTAGATGTCCCGTTACAAGTGTGTCTTTAAAGTGCTATTGATTACTGAGTTACTACCTACTGATGGTAAAAAAAATTCCACGTCAAACCATTTTCCATGCCAGTTTCCTTTATTCAGCCTAAGGGGAGAAGAGCAGTCTTCAGAAGGGTGAGGGGAGATGGGGGGAGAAGCAGAGCGTGTGCATGCTTATTGCTAATCCGCGTAAGGGGTGGACCTGGCCACGTCTGGTCTTGCACCAGGCAGAATCTGAACAGGTCAGAGTCTCATCCAGCCACAGACATCCGTCTGCAAAGCTCAAACTTCCCCGAGTTATGTTTTAAATGCTTTTCGAAGGCAAACTTGTAGATTTCGTCCATAAATCAAAACGTGAAACCAGTTTGCTCTATTTTTACCCAGCTTACACATGTTGGTTTAAAGGAATGAGACATGAGTCTTTTTCAAAAAGATTTGGGGGAAATATGACCCAGTAAAAGTCTGAGCCAAATTCATGAAACATACAATGCCCAGAACTTCTGTTTCCAGTGAATTCAAGGTGGGTGTCCAAATGGGAAAGCCCCCATTAAGGTCTCATTGGGATACTTTCATTCTGCTATTCTAAGAAGCTGTCCTCATTCCAAAAGTGATTTTGACAGGTGAAAGTTCAAATGCTTCACCAAGCTCTTGGAACAATAAAAAGATGGCGACTTGCCCAAAATGCCTCCCCTTTCCCACCCATATGAAGTAGGAGGCTCCCCAAGCCTTGAAAATGAAATGCTACACAGCATCACAATGTCCATGTGTAACCATCACAGCAGACTACAGAACTTTCAGCCGTGAGCGTGCTCTGTGATGTTTATGTCAAGTGTAAACATGCAGCAGAGGCGGAAGGAGGAAAAGGCCAGGTCAGCTGGAAGCCTCTCAGGCAGGATTCCACCTTCCTGAGTTACTAAGGGCCTCTTTCAGGAATAAAATAAGCCAACGCCCACCATGCCTGCCCGACCTCCTAGAATCTGCTTAGATTGTCAGTGGGTTGGAATCTGGCCACAAGCTTTTCCTCCCCAAATTCAACCAATCACAATCCCCATGTAACTGGTCCTGGCTCCGGACAACACTGGCCCTCCAACCACACACACCTTCTGGAACTACTTAAAATTAGCCCAAGTTGCAGACAAGTGAGGGCAATGGCTTTCCCCCCCGCCCCGCCCCCAATAGCTAGAAAGTTAACTCAAGCTATTACAAATTCTAGGATGGGGTGTTTTCACATCATATCAGCGCATGGGTTTCCCAGTCCTGTTAAGCAGCATTCTGGAATGGGTGCAAGTATGGGTGGAGACCAACTGCTTTTAGGCAATCTTCAGCAGCGTCTTAGAAACATCTCCTTTGTAGACAAGTTCCCCACCAGGTAAGAGAGATGGTGATCTTCTACCTCTCTCTACTTTTACCAGGAGGGCTGGACCCAGGCAACCATCGGCGCTCCTACTCCGTTCACGGGGTCAACCCTCTCTCCTGGCTGTTGCCAGGGTGTCAGGGGTTGGGGGCCTGGGAGAAGGGACCTGGGGGGACACCATCCCTCATTTTTGCTCTCCTGGCTAAGGACAGCAGATCATATTGCAGCTGGCTGCTGGGTCAGAAGCAGCCAACATGTGGCTGTAGGAATCCAGGAGAGGCAGGAGTATCAGGAAACCTCCTTCCAGTGTGCCTGGGGACAAGTCACCAAGGCCATACTCTGCACTATGACTTGGCCGCCTGGGGAACAGGCTGCCACACACCCTGCTCCCTGTCCTCTCTCTCTGTTACCCTCTGAGAGGCAGTGTGGCAGACTGGTCGCAAGAACGGACTCTGAAACCGGCAGCTCAACTAGGTATGCCACTTTACAACCTGCTCATCCTCACTGAGCCTCATTTTTCCTTGTTTCCTAAATGGGAATATTCATAATCACCACCTTTACAGGGCTGCTGTAAGGAGAAGGTGGGTTAGGAAATTCTAATAGCCAAGCACACTGCCTGGCACACAGCAGGCGCTTAATTACCCCCTTCCCTCCCTTTCTCATTCACCTAATATCTGAGTACCTGCCATGTGCCACTCTTTCCTAGAACCAGAAGCCCAGAAGTTTTATTCCCAGTTTGTACGCAAGCAGGAAACAAAAGGTAAGAAAGTACCTTGTGAATTAATGGGAGGATAAAATGTTCAATATGTCACTTCTCTGAATCAAGCAGTTCATCCAGAGGTTAGGTCTGAGACCCCCAGAGAGGAACAAAGAACTGCCCAGGAGCAAAACTACTGATAGAGCTTCCCTGGTGGCGCAGTCGTTGAGAGTCCGCCTGCCGATGCAGGGGACATGGGTTCGTGCCCCGGTCCGGGAAGATCCCACATGCCGCGGAGCGGCTGGGCCCATGAGCCATGGCTGCTGAGCCTGCGCGTCCGGAGCCTGTGCTCCGCAACGGGAGAGGCCACAGCAGTGAGAGGCCCGCATACCGCAAAAAAAAACACAAACTACTGATAATTTATCAGGACCCTCCTGAAAGAGAATATGGTACAAAGAGCAGCCCACGTGAGCCAACGGTCTGGCCCTCCTTGACTTCCAAGCTTCACCTTGTCCCAGGCTCATCCTTGATCCCTGGCCTCAGCCCACTTGGCCCAGAACTCTCTCCCCAGCTAGCTAATGCCTCTTCTACATCCAACTCTGCAAAACTAGAACAGGTCCCCTATTAAGTGCCCCTTCGAGGCTGTGTGCCCTCCTTTCAGTGTAACTACAGCTGTGCTTAAATAATCACCTATCGGGAATTCCCTGGTGGCCCAGTGGTTAGGACTTGGTGCTTTCACTGCCATAGCCTGGGTTCAGTCCCCGGTCCAGGAACTAGGATCCCGGATCCTGCAAGCAGAGTGGCACGTCCAGAAAAAAAATTTTAAATAAGCACCTGTCATGTCTGCCTCCTCTGCTCAAGGTGTCAGCTGTGCAAAGGCAGAAATGGACCATTGAGCTTCCCGCTGATCCCGCAGCCTGGACACCTGGCTGTTTGGGGGACAGGCTGGCACTGGCACAGGCACACGTCCCTGCCTGCTGAGCTCCAGTGCTCTATGAGGGGTGGTGCTGCCTGTGTTGAGTGTATGCAAAAAGTACACGCACAGCCCTTTCCGGCAGGGTTTAAACTGCTCCAGACTGTGGCCACCTCCGCACCCCCAGCAGGCAACACAGCACGTGGCACAGGGGGCAGGCAGGAGAGGTGAGGTCCTTAAGGTGCAGGCTCTGCAGGTATGGACTCCGCGCCACCACACTGGTTGTAGGACCCTGGCCAAGCCATCCATACCCCTGGGCGCCTATAAGTCGAGGATGATGTTGGAACAGGAGCACAGGGCTGAGGGGAAGACTAAGCACGATAATACACCTCCAGCACTCAGACCCCCACTCAGTCAGTTTTTGTTAAATGCTGGTATTGTTACTATTATTCTTACCAGCAGTGACTTCAACATGCTTTTGTCAACACTGAGACAACAAGGCAAAGGCAGGAGGTAAAAGGAAAGCTTAGCAGTGACAGGTGGTGACCTGCAAGTTTGCGCTGGGGCTTGCTGGGGCTTCCTGTCAGCATCGGTTGTTTGCAGCGTCCCATGCAGAGCTGCCCCAAGGTAACCCCGCACTGCAGCCCAGCACCACGCGGCAGCCCGGTGCTCACTGACATCCCAGGTCGGCTTGGCAGTTTCCCTCCGTCCTGCCTCCTTTCCCAAGCTGAACAAACTATGGCTGAATTGTCAGCCAAGAGGGCACCCTGAACTGAAAGGAGACAGTTTACCACTTTCCTCGGTTTCTCAGTCAAAACCAAGCCCAGGGACTTCCCTGGGGGCATAGTGGTTAAGAATCCACCTGCCAATGCAGGGGACACAGGATTGAGCCCTGATCCGGGAAGATCCCACATGCCGCGGAGCAGCTAAGCCCGTGTACCACAACTACGGAGCCCGCGTGCCACAACTACTGAAGCTTACGTGCCTAGAGCCCGTGCTCTGCCACAAGAGAAGCCACTGCAATGAGAAGCCTGTGCACCGCAACGAAGAGTAGCCCCTGCTCGCAGCACCTAGAGAAAACCTGTGCACAGCAATGAGGACCCAATGCAGCCTGAAATAAATAAATAAATAAATAAATTTTATTTAAACAAAAAACCAAGCCCAGGGGCTTCCCTGGTGGCGCAGTGGTTGAGAATCCGCCTACCAATGAGGGGGACACCGGTTCGAGCCCTGGTCCGGGAAGATCCCACATGCCGCGGAGCAACTAAGCCCATGCGCCACAACCACTGAGCCTGCGCTCTAGAGCCCACAAGCTACAACTACTGAGCCCGCATGCCGCAACTACTGAAGCCCGCGCGCCTAGAGCCTGTGCTCCACAACGAAGAGAAGCCACCGCAACAAAAAGCCCGTGCACTGCAATGAAGAGTAGCCCCCACTCGCCACAACTAGAAAGCCCGCACGCAGCAGCAAAGACCCAACACAGCCAAAAGTAAATAAATTTATTAAAAAAAAAAAAAAAAAAGAAAGGAACAAGTCCAGATGTCACTTGTTCTCGAGGTCATGCAGAAGACCATCTCAGTCGGCGGCCCAGAACGGGAGTCACATTTCTGGGGGTGCAACAGTCCTTGCATCCACACAACAGAGGATGAACGGTGCACTTTGACCCCTTGGCAGGATGAAGGGGGCTAGGCTGACTTCTCCACACATACCCCTGCCCCTACCCCTCCGGCTCAAGGCTTCTCTCCAGGGCCTGGAACCAACAAAGGGCTAAAGAGGACAAGACAGACTTTTCTAACCAGGTGACTCACACCTCTAATGACTAAAGTATACCATGGCAAAGTCTACTCTCTAGCCACTAAAACCCTCCCTCCCCTTCTCCCAGGCATGTGGCTTCCTGCTAGATGGCCCCGCAGTCTCCCCAGTTCGGTGATGCGGTTGCCTCACCAGTGGACAGCAGAAGCCTTGGGCAGTGGGTGGGCCTCCTCTGAGCACTCTCCCCACAACAGCCAGCCAGAGTACCTGGCACTGCAGTCACTGAGCTGTGACCTGTCCCAAAAGAGGCCAGGCAAGGTGATGGAAGGAACCTGGGTCCCAGCATAGGGTGCCCGCCAACCTGAAGCCTGAAAAAAGCCACTGTATTTTTCTAAAAATCTCTTCGTTACGCCAGTTTAACCATAAGAGGATGTTCTGGGCCTTGAAGACCTTAAATCACATGGGCCTATTCTTATTTCTGTCAGTAAGATAAAATACAGGCCACAATAAAATAAGGGTGGATCGGGGCACTGGGGTCAGCTGGATTTCCGATTCTTTTCCTTGCTCATGAACTACTCAAGGATGAAAAAAGAACTGTTTGAATTAACAAATTTTACATATTGCTATGTCAGGGTTCAGTTAAGAGAGTTCATTTGGAAGGCCTTTTCATGTTAGTAATTTTTCAAGAGTTGATACAATAGACCAAGGGTGGCACGTGGTGTTGGCACATGAGGTGAAACTCTTTCACTGTGCTGAGAAAGATTCTGAGGCCCTGTCTGGTTTCAGTGAGAAAGACTGCTGAAATGGATTACCAATGCCTGCCATAAACAAGGCAGGGGGAATAGAGAGGCTCAGATTACTGTGCAGATTAGCAATGCCTGCCCTGGGCACAGCTTGAGAAATGGTGGCTGGGATTTCTTTGCAAGAGAATGGAGTAAGCATTCCCAAATCCCTGATTTGAGATTTCGTTTATAGGTCCATAACACGTTACTTATGCATAACCCCAGACTTCAAATTATTTGCTTTGCCAGCTATTGCTTCTGTTCTCTCTCATTTGCCGGACTTCTGCCAAGAATAATTAGAACAAATTATTTCATAAATATCTTATTTTTATTTTGGTACAGAGTTTTTGGTGGACTTTCAGACCATAGATACTGTGATGGTGCCCTGTTTCGTAATTTATCCCAAACACCTACTTTCTGGTTAAGAGGTATCCTTTATTTAAAAGTTGCATTTATGGGAATTCCCTGGCAATCCAGTGGTTAAGACTCCACGCTTCCACTGTGTGTGTGTGTGTTGGGGGCGGGGGGGGGGGGCGGGCAAGTTCGATCCCTGGTTGGGGAACAAGATCCCACAAGCTGCACGGTATGGCCAAAAAGTTGCATTTGCATCACCCAGCAGGCTTTCTTTTCAATGCCACTTTTGAAAAGTTACCACTTTTGAGAATTCCTTTATATCCAGCAACGAAGTCCGCTGAACTAAATGAGACGGGTATAATAAAGGGCCTAGGAAATAGTCTCTTCCCACTTACTATTAGTGGGAAATCCCTGAAAAGTTAGAAAAAGGAATCTAACCTTGTTAGACAGGCTAAAGAAAGAAGGAAAAAAGAGGGACTTCCCTGGTGGCGCAGTGGTTGAGAATACGCCTGCCAATGCAGGGGACACGGGTTCTATCTGTGGTCAGGGAAGATCCCACATGCCGCGGAGCAACTAAGCCCGTGCGCCACAACTACTGAGCCTGTGCTCTAGAGCCTGCGAGCCACAACTACTGGAGCCTTGACACCTAGAGCCCGTGCTCCGCAACAAAGAGAAGCCACCGCAACGAGAAGCCCGCGCACCGCAATGAAGAGTAGCCCCCGCTCGCCACAACTAGAGAAAGCCCATGCACAGCAACGAAGACCCAGCGCAGCAACGAAGACCCAGTGAAGCCAAAAAGTAATTAATTAATTAGTTAATTAATTAATTAATTAATAGAAGGAAAAAAGAAACGTGCACCAAAATGTATCTAAACTAGTTTTTTTGACCCCAAAGCTGCAGGTCCGTGCACTAACTGGTTGCATTGCTGTCTCACGGTTCTCCTGGGCAACCAGCAGGCCAAGGTCCCCAGGGATTCCGGAGCTTGACCTGTGAGTCAAGGAGCCCAGAGTCCAGCCACTGGGAGGTGCGGGTAAACCCCAGCATGAGCTCCCGAGGCCTCAGCATGGAGGCGTCTATCCCTCACAGCTTCCAGCTACAACGCTCTGAGAACATGTCCAGCTGAAATAATAAACGCTGGCTGTGAATGGAGGGCCTCGTCACCTTTTAATTCCAGCTCAGTCTGTCATGTGGCGAGGCCACCCCATCTGAAACACACCTCACTGTCCATGCTGTGCACACATGCACAGCCCACTGGGAAGCCCACAAGGAAAGGAGTAAGGGCAGGAGGAACCACGACTGAGAAAGACTCCTAAGCACCTCCTCTCCTGACATCAACAGCAGCCAAAATACGACAGCAGCTCTCTCTTCCAGGCCTCTCCTCTGGGTCACATGCATCACCGCATGCAACCCTCACAGCAAGCCTATAAGGATGGCTTTTGTGGTTAGTCCCGTTTTACAGATGAGAAAACAGAGGCTCACAGAGGTGAAGGCATCTGCCAAAAGTGACATAGGAGAGCCTAGATTTAAACCCAGTTCTCTCTGTTGCCAGAGCCCAAACTCTTATCCTCCCTACTTTTCTGAATACTCACTACGTCATGGCAGCTCCACGAGGCAAGTACAGTTATGACTCACATTTTACAGATGAGGAGACTGTGCACAGGGACAGGACCCACCCCCGGGCAACACGGCCAGTAAGCATCTGTGTATGGGAGGGGAACCCGACAGGGCTTCTGCACTTCTAACGGCCCCAATCATTCCCAGGATCCCTAAACTGACATGGTTCTAGGAGAAAAACATGGTAAATGGACAGCATGGAAAGTGACAGCACAAGACCTGGGAGGTACAAGCGGGAGTCAGAGCTGGATCATTTTAGTCTCCTTTAGTCTCCTTTGTCTCAACCATGACTTGATCAGCCTCTACTGCACCCTAGGAGCTGGGGATTCTAAAGATCACGGCCCTGGCCCTGCATCTGGGAGGTCCTCCTTGCATGTACCGCTGCTCGGCAGGGGAAACTGAGGAAGATGGGAGAAGACCCAGCTCTGCTCTTATTCACCCAAACCTATTAACATGTGTTTTCCCTGGAAAACAGAAATTAGGACATTCACGTACTTGAAAGCTCACTTTATTCATCTGTTCTTGCGTCCAACAAATAACTTCCTAGCTGCCTACTGGGTGCCAGGCCCTGTGCCTAATACAAATTACAGTTTCAAGTAAGAAAATAAGCTAAATTGGCTTTAAAATATTCCACAAAGAGATACAGCATTATTATAATGTAAACCGGCATTATCCCACAAGGCAAGACACTGAAGATCGTTTAAAGAAAGAGAAGAAAAAAAACACACAACTTTTTGCCTTTTGTCTCTCATGCTAGGCTATGTCCCTTGAGGGTTCTTTTTTCCTTTTATAATTAAGAATAAAAGTTAAAAAATAATAACGATAATCAATAGGATAGGTATTCATCCTTCTACCGCAAACTTGTAAAAGTTGAGCCTTGTTACAAAAATCAGATCAAGGTGACTTCCTCAGTCTGAAAGGGGAGAAATCAGTTTGCATTTTTCCCCCCGGTACCTCACCTCATGTTACAACTCATATGAGCCTGTTATAGAAATGGCAGGCTGCCCAAAGATTGTGAAGTCATAAAAGGAACAAAACTCCCAATTTAAAGTCTTGAATGGGAACCAAGCTGAGAGAAATTCCAAATAATTTATAACTGCTGGCTCTCACCATTACCAACAGCAAGAGGAGGAGGTTGGAGAAAAGGAAATTCTCAAGGGATAGATACTGGGGCACGGTCCCCGCTTTACCTATATTGCCATTTTCCCGACAGTTCCTCTCTGTACGAGGTCTTTAGCTCAGTTGAAGGCTCAAATTTGTACCCCTAAATTTGGACCTTCAACCCCACGATTATATGGGGAGGCCTCCGGACACACGTGCTACCCGACCACAACAGAGCCCAAACGTCGGGCTCCTTCTTGTAAATTAATTCCACACCACCAACCCCCCGTGTAAAGAACATGGGCTCGGGGGGCAGGACTGAACCTACTCAAACAAAGGGGAGCTCACTTGCTTAAATAACTGGTAGCCAAGTAACCCAGAGGTCAGGGACACTAAGTCACTCAGTGAGCCTGGTTCCCCTCCCAAGCGCAGCCATGAACTGGCCGCGGGACTGGGGTGGGTCACTGCCCTGCTCTGACGCATCTGTAAGCTAAGCATTATAACTAGACTCACCTCACTGAAACATTGCGAGATAATGTAGTCAAGCAGGTAGCATTCTGCCTGACGAGGGTGCCACCACTTCAGCAAGGACTATTACAACTACCATGATGTCACTGTAATATTACAAACACACACCCATGTGGGGACTTCACGGTGCCCCGTTAGCACTGTGAAAGGTTCAACGCCATTCAACTCTGATTCAAGACTGCTCAGAGCCGAGTACCCCAGAACTCAGCGTTCTAACACAGCATTCCATTTGCTAATGACCACAAGAGCCAGCCCATCAGGGACCCGGGATTAAGCCTGATAGAATCAAGATGTTCTTTTGCTCAGCGAGCTGCTGAATGAACTGGCAGCTTGCTAAAATCTGCAGGCCACCCCGACTCCTCCAGCAGATTCCTGAGAAGTCTGCAGGGGCCAGGCTGGGCCACTGCTGACAAAAAATTAAATGCAAGGTCAAAAAATTCAGTTTGAAGCACAAAGTATTCAAGAAAGTTCCCTAACGTGATTCTTTTTTCTAATGGGGGGAGGAAGAGGGATTTGGGTATTAAAGTGACCTTTAACCGTTAAAGCAGTTCATTACTATAATATAATGGGGGGGAGGGGACCGAAGACAATTTAAATGGCTTCCCACAAATAACTGGTTAAATAAATGTTACAGAACATCCATGCTAGAGAATAACAGGCTGCTGTGAAAAGAATGAGAAAGATATGTGTGCTCCAGCAGAGACAGGCCTCCATGATATATTAAGGGAACAGGATGATTTGTAGAAAAGCATTGTTCATGCAATCCTGTTTCTGACAAGGCATGACTCTGCGTCTGAAAAGCAAGATCTGGAAGCACGCACAACAAACTGTGCCCATTGGCTCTCTCTAGAAAAGACTCGGGCTGATGGCAAAGATGGGCTTTCTTTTTGTTGTTACATGCGTGCTCCTGTGTTGTTTGAATTTTTTTTAATTTAAACTATACACCTTACTTTTATAATAAATTTTGACAAACATTCCCCAAAAGAAAGAAGCATAGTAATGTATATGTTAAATAACTCTTCATTTGGACAAAACTGCTTGTCGGGTTCTATAGGCACTGATGTGAGAAAATTGACAAATTTTATCAAATGATGAAAGGTTGGAATTGGAGTAAAGGGGTGGCCAGGGTAATGACATAATTGGGCTCATATATGCATGGAAGATCTCTTGAAGAGATGAGAAATTGTTCACCAACAGTGCAATTGCTTCTGGATAGAGGAGCAGGGAATGGGGGTGGGGAAAGCAGGAGGGAGCCAGTTTCTCATCTTTTTACACCACATGTGATCTTCACAATGGGCCATGATACCCATCAACAAATATGTGAGGCTTTTCAGGCTTGCATGGCTGTCCTTGTGGTGATTTCCTCTGCTCATCTTTCACACCGTGGCCATTAAACACATTCCCATCCTCAGCGAGATACACCCATCCCAGACAAGCAAGCTCCATGCCTCAGATGGCCTCTGCCACTTCCAAACAGCTGGTCCTCTAGAGGAGTGGAAGATGTTGAAGAAGAGGGAGTCATCTGGTTGCCTTTGGGCATGTCTTTCAAGCCAACCAAAAGAAAAAAAGAAAAAAAAAAAAATCAACCACCCACCTTCCTGATCCCTTCACGTCCCCTTCCCTGGTACCCTGAGAGTGTTCCTCCCATGATACGGAGGCCCAGCCTCTTATTTATACATGAAGACCTGTGGCCGGCCCAGTGTGATCCCCCGACTGACTTCTCACTACTCCCTATGAGATACCACTGTTAGCCCCATTTTCCAGATGGAAAAACTGATAAGATGATAAGTTAAGCCCAGAGTTACAGAGCTGCTAAGTGGTGGAGCTGGGATTTGAATCCAGGCCATCCAACTCCAGAATCTGCATTGACCATTCTGCCTGGAGACCAGACTGGGGCTGCAGAGAAGGAGACCCAGACATGGATGTGATGGTATTGCAAAGGCTTTCAAAACTGGCAAAAGTCAAGGAGGAAATAAATGCTGAGGGTTATTAGATCATCCTCCTAAAAGAGATTTATCACTGTGCCCCTGAACTCTGTCCCATAATAAATGGCCCTGGCAGTAAGATAAACAGGCCAAGCACATAGCAGGTCAGCTTTGCTGCTAAATTAGGAACACATCCTAACATTCCTGAGGTACAGTGTCCAAGTGCAGGGCCAGCAAGTGACACACATTAAATACCCAACACCTCACCCCAACCACAGCTGCCACCGTTGCTGAAGGCACACAGCCCACAGACAAATGTCTTCCTCACCAGTTCATCTAACGAGTCCTGTGCTTGGATCAGTAGCTACTTCCTGCCTAAGCAAGAACATCAGCTCTGCCTAAACTTGGCTCTGAGGAGTATCTGTCCCTCAACCCACACTCAGAAACCTGGCCCTATCCTCTGACCACTTGGGCCATTTACTAGGAGTCTATTTCCTTAAATCAACTCACTTTTCCCTTTTCCCTTAGCCAAATGAATGAATGAATGAATGAATGATGCACTGTTTTTTTCAACTACTTGTGAAAACATAACTGTTACAACTTTTAAACATAGGTTATGTAACACCTAATATATCATCTTGAGTACCCACAAGTACCACATCTTAGAAAAGAGTGCACTAGATGTTAACTGGTTTTCCAAGACAAAAGGCTTGCTGTGGTCAAATAAGCTGGGGACAAATGGAACTGAACAATTTTAAACTGCTGCAGGACTTCTCAGAGCCTTTAATAGGCAAATGTACATTGACAATCTCCAGGAGAACACTAGGGTGCCACACAGTACTTCCCAACTTTACTGGACTAGAGGCCTTTTTTTTTTCTGAATCACGATATTATCTAATAGGTTTCTTTCTTTTTTTTTAATTTATTTTTATTCTTATTTTATTTATTTATTTTTGGCTGTGTTGGGTCTTCATTGCTGCACACGGGCTTTCTCTAGCTACAGAGAGCAGGGGCTACTCTTTGTTGTGGTGTGTGGGCTTCTCATTGCGGTGGCTTCTCTTGTTGAGGAGCGTGGGCTCTAGGCGCGCGGGCTTCAGTAGTTGTGGCTCGCGGGCTCTAGAGCACAGGCTCAGTAGCTGTGGCGCAAGGGCTTTGTTGCTCCGCGGCATGTGGTATCTTCCCGGACCAGGGCTCGAACCCATGTCCCCTGCATTGGCAGGCAGATTCTTACCCACCGCGCCCCCAGGGAAGCCCCTAGAGGACTTTTTTAATACTATCTCAAAGGGCACTAGTAGTCTCCAGAAGACACTTTGGTAATTCTACCTTAAATTGCCCTTCAGATCTCTACAAACACTTCTCCTGAACACTCCCATAGGCTGCGAGATTATGTTTTATAAAACCAGTAGGTGTGGGGTGAAGGAGACAGACAAGAGACACAAAAGGACAACAGGAAATAAGTTACTAAGGCTTTCTCTAATCTACAACTGTTTCAGTGGTAGTAATTAAGAAACTAGAACCTTGAGACTTGAAAGCAACCAGTTTTACAGATAAAGGGAGATAAAGCAGGTTCTCAAAGGTCAGTTCTAGTTGAGAGTCTCAAAGGGGTGCACACCCCTTAACCACGGTGTTTATGAAATTCTGGTGTTAACCAACTCACTTAAAAACCACACTAAGAAATATCTTACTGTTCTTGAGAAAACTGTAATTCTTAAACACGGGCAATGATTTAGAGGAATCCAGGCTGAAACCAGCCTCCTCCTTCCTAGGTTTGCTTTATTTTTTATTTATTTTTAAAAATTTATTTATTTTATTTATTTATTTCGGGCTGCGCTGGGTCTTCATTGCTGCGTGTGGGCTTTCTCTAGTTGCGGTGAGCGGGGGCTACTCTTCGTTCCGGTGCGTGGGCTTCTCATTGCAGTGGCTTCTCTTGTTGCGGAACACGGGCTCTCGGCACAGGGGCTTCAGTAGTTGTGGCACGCGGGATCCGTAATTGTGGCTTGCGGGCTCTAGAGCGCAGGCTCAGTAGTTGTGGAGCACGGGCTTAGCTGCTCCGCAGCATGTAGGCTCTTCCAGGGCTCGAACCTGTGTCCCCTGCATTGGCAGGCGGATTCTTAACCACTGCACCACCAGGAAAGCCCCTGGGTTTGCTTTAGCGCTTCTAATGTCAAAATGTTCTTCAAACAACGCATTGCCAAGTGGGAAGGGTCAGAGACAGAACCCAGCAATTTGGACCACTGGTAGAAAGAGGGGGGAATCATCCTGATGTGGGCAAGTGGAATGTCAAATTATGTGAGCTGGGGAAACCTCCAGAACCTCCACCCAATTGCCACTTAGCTCTAAACTGCCTACGCAGGGGAGAGGGGAGAGCTTAGTAAAAGTTAGCAAAAAATATTTGTGTAGTAACTGAAACAAACCCAAGTAGCATTCCTAGTCCTATTTAGGAATGAAATACTCATAAGCATAACAATAATAGCAATGAACCACACAGCGTGGGTGCTAATTAAATCCACTCTCTGTGTAGTCCTGGATCCAAATCTGAGGTTTACTCAACTGTAATGTAAGTGTCCTAGGGGCAGGGCCCAGGCTCTGTCTGCAGCGTCAGTGTGATCCTGGTACCTAGTATGATGCTTGTCACATAGGAAAAAGAAGAAAAGGAAAGGGGGGAGGAGGAAGTAAGACATTACTACCATCTACTATCTAACCAACAACCACCCACTCATTAATAAAACAACCGATCAACAACCAACCAGCCAACTTAACCAGACAACCACTGATCAACAAATCTACCAAATAAATGACCAATTACCAAACCCAATTAGACTCCCTTGACCACCCTCCCTTCACCAAATCCCACCTCTCCCCAAATCCTGCTGGCCACCTCTGAATGGATCCCCAGCCCAGGAGCCATCAGCTAATGTCAGGCCCACTTGACTGCCTGCTCAATCTAAGCACACAGATCAAAGCTCTACCCAAATTTTCCCATTAGCCCCAGCAGGGCTGCCTCACCCCCTCAGGCACAGCTCCTTCTCAGGGACCTACAAAATAACTTGAAAGCTGGGTAGGGGCAGATGGGGAAATTGGTCCCCCAAAATAAGAAAGTCAAAAGAAACTGAAGTTAATAAATGTTTTATTAAATTCCTGCATTTAACATTATATCTTCTTTATTAATGGCTAACTTTGATATTCACAGAAATTTCATTCCTTATTTTTTTTTTGGCCGTAACACGTGGCATGCGAGATCTTGGTTCTCCGACCAGGGATCAAACTCATGCCCCATGCAGTGGAAATGTAGAGTCTTAACCATTGGACTGCCAGCAAAGTCCTAAATTTCATTACATTTTTAAAATGACTTACAGGTTAGTTTTCTCACATCCCAAGAATTCCCAAATGGCATCATGACAGCAGAAGAATCAGTCAACAGTAAAATAAAGGAACAGTCACAGCCAAATAATATAACAAAACACAAATATAAACAAAGGCAGAACTAGTTTTTAAAAAGTTTCAAATTATTATGTAACAATACACACAAATACATTCTTTTTGTAAAGTGAGAGACGGGTGTGTTTTACTGTATTTGATACGATAGGCTCGGGGCCAAAAGTCTTAAAATATCCCAGCAATTCCAAAGTCCAAACCCCTCAGCAGGGTCCCAAGGCCCCTTGCGGTGGGTCCCTGCCTGTCTCCCCACCTGCCCTCATCCCTCGCCTCCACGCGCCCTCTCCTCTGCTCCAGAGGGAGCAGCCACCCACCTGCACATCCTTCCAGGTCTTTGCACAGGCTGCTCCCTCTACTCGGAATTCCCTCCTCTCCCACCTTTCACTCTGTAGCTCTTTCTTAGCCATCGCTGTTCAAGATTCAGCCTCCTGTGACACATTCCCTTTCCCTTTGGCATCATGATTTATGATATCTATAAAGAATATCTCACAAAGTAGAAAAAAGTGGAACTTCTCATTTGATCTACGATGAAGCTAAATGTCCAAGACATTTAGCAAGACAAGCCACCATCCTCAACTGCCCTACAGCTTCCCATGACTGATGGCCTAAGTCAGGGACTCTTGCAGGGGAGGATGGGGTGGCCGAGGTTGGGGGGAGGTTATGAACTGGATAAGGGGAAAAAGTTTAATCTTTGTTTGCAGTAACCTCTGACTAAAATGTAGCAAATCTTTCCATTATGAATGTAGACCATAAAACACAGGTGGTTTTGTCACCACCAAAACCTTTTCCCATCATATTACAGTCAGCAACATCTCAAAATATCCTCTAAACTCATCACTACGTCAAAATTATGGTAGCTATTAGACTTGCTGCTAGATTTTGTTACTAAACATTTTAATACAGATGTGCATTTATTACCATTGATATATCCAAAAATTTATTTCTGATAACTGTATTTCAATATAACTCGTTGCCTTTGTAACCCCATGTATATTATTTTATGCATAAAGAAACAGTGCAGTCTTCAGAGAGCAAAGGGGTCTAAGACACACTAAGTCAAGAACCCTGGCTCCAATTAATAATTTTTAGAACCAAGAAGTTAAAGGACTTCACTGATGGGCGTTTTGTTAAATGGACCACAGATGGGTGGAACCATACCTGCCAGGGCAAGGCCTCAATCATCTCTCATGAGAACCCTTGGAGGTCACTGTGAATGGGTCTCCCCACCAATCTGGCCCACCTACCACCACCCGAGTTATCCTCTTAGGGCCATAAATACAATCATCTACCTTACTTTCAGCCTGGACATCTTCCATTGTTCCCCAGGGTCTATAGCAGGGATCAGCAAACTTTTTCTGTATAGGGCCAGACAGTAAATATTTTAGGTTTTCCTGGCCATAAGGTCTCTGTTGGAGCTATTCAAATCTACTGTTGTAGTGAGAAAGTGGCTATAGACAATATGCCAATGAATGGGTGTGGCCTGTGTTCCAATGAAACTTTAGAACAGGCAGAGGGCCGGATATGGCTCCACAAGCCATAGTTCAAACTACAACACCACTAATAGCATCACTGTTCAACAGAACTTTCTGTGATGATGGAAATGTTTTATATGTGCACCGTCCAATACAGTAGCCACAAACCACACAGGACTGTTGAGCACTTAAAATGTGGTTAGTGTGACTGAGGTGCTAAACTGTACATTTTACTTAATTCTTTAATTAATTTACATTTAGCCAGCCACAAGTGGCTGGCAGAGAGCACAGGTCTAGACAGTCAAGTCCAAGCCCTTTTACACGCCTTTTGAGGTTCTTCACAACCTGGCCAACAGCACAACTGACGGTCCATCCAGCCTCAGCAAGTCCTAAGCCCTGAGGCCAGAAGGTGACTACAGACGCTCTCGAGTTCCACACTTCCCACATTCTTTGCCCAAGCAGTTCTGCAGCCCAGAACATCCTGTCTGGTGACTCTGCCCCTTCCAACGCCACCCTGGCCTTGGGCCTCCCCTGACACCCCAGATGCAATTTACCGCTCTTCACGCCTCTCTGGGAGACACGGCGAGAAGTCCTGTCCTATAAAACCTGCTACAGCAACTTGGGCACACATTCTCCGGCTGTTTTACTTCTAAGATATTCGAAGATAAGGCCATGTCCCTAGCACAGGGCCTTTAAAATTAGTAAGGAGGCACTAAGTTTGTGAAATGAACAAAATTTAATTATAGCTGAGTACCTAATACAAGCTGCCTTTTTAAAACTTCTTTCTGGGGAATTCCCTGGGAGGCCAGTGCTTAGGACTCCATGCTTTCACTGCTGGGGGTCTGGGTTCGATCCCTGGTTGGAGGACTAAGATCCCACAAGCCGCAGGGTGTGACCAAAAAAAACAACAACAAAAACCCCCACTTCTTTCTGAAATTAACAGATTTACCAGACGGATTTCAGATCTACAAGTACAGAGGGATATGACCACTTGGGTTAACATCCCGTTCCACCACCACCACAAGATCTCACCTTCCCCCGTCCTCAATTTTCCTCATCTGTAAAATGGGTTGACAGTTTCTGCACCTGGCAGGAATGGAGAGCACTTAGCTCCCATTCATTCTTGGCATCAGTGCCAAGAGACATACATGGCAGCTTCCTGGTAGATACAAATGCCCCCATGAACACAGGGAGTTGAGGAGGCATACAAACTAGACTTGGCAGGAGCAGAAGTGCAAAACCAGCAGGGTGACCATAGGATTCCTGCACCAGCCTGCTGTACGGTCTATCTCAGGGCCGGCAGGGAGGGCATGACCTTTACAAAACAGTTGTGCTTCCTCACATCCTCTGAGCACGCTGGTCACACCAGCAATGAAGTCACTTAGGGTGGGTCATTGCACACAGCAGACATCCACCAGCCCAAGAGCCACAAAGCTGAGTGTTGCTACTCCAACTGCTCAGATGACATCCTGCCATCCCCATAAATGTCATGGCCACTACCCACAAAACACTCCGGAGGCTGCAGTTTTTGCAGCTTCTGGGGCTCCTCTGAACAGATAAGAAAATCTGGTCACTTGTTATCCTGGTTTTTCTGACCCAAGGCCCTGTTTCCCCCTCTTACTCAGCTGTCTTACTCACCAGGCTGGGTGCCAAGTAGCTGGGCCACTGTTAACAATTAAATCCACCCTCAGAGGGAGGAAGAGAGACCAGCCACCTCTGAGGGAATTCAAAAGAGTGGACTGGGGCCGTTTTAAGTCTAGGTACAAAGAAAGGCTTTGAACTCCAGTAGCCCTGTTGGAACAAGTTCTTAATCTGAAGGAATCCGAGTCACCTCATATGTTGGTACTGATACATATGGAGTGTTTTTTCCTAATCATCCTCAGGTTTTCCTAGTTCTAAAAGACCCCAGTACAGTCAGTTCACGTTATACTCAAAGCGTGAGAAAAGCAGAATGAGTCTCTCCTGGTGATTCCATCCATCCAGGCGGCCCCCAAACAGATCAGGGCTGCTCTGCTATTAACGCTGCTCATGACCATGATCCCACCTCAGGCTTGCCTTGTCCAACCGTCCTAAGCCTCTGCACTTCTGCTGCTCACAGAAATCACTTGAGTCTCAACCCAGAAAGACGATGACGACGATGATAATATAAAAGTACACTGCCCCTCCCCAAAAGAAAAGAAAATGAGCATTTCTTGGGGGTGGGGCCAGGGTACCAGTAATTGTTAAAGCTTTCCAGTTGGTTCTAAGGTTGCAGCCAGGGTTCAGAACCACTCAGCAACCCCACGGCACATGACTCTGATCGCACCAAAATCCCCACCCAGGAGGTCATCCCTTTCTTTGACAGCGAGTGAGCCTGAGACAGACTCACCCAAGAGGGGTGAACAAGGAAAGAGAAAGGAAAATAAGTGTGCCCTAGAGCCCAGTGCAGCCCTAGGGTACTGGGTCAAGCCTCCTTTCTCACAGGCTTGTCTTAAAGCAATGAAACCACATCCTAAACAAAGAGAGAATGATTCTGCCAGTTCCTTGCAATAACGATGCTGCAACAGTGAACAGAGTACCGGAAGGGTCCTCTTAGAACTGTGTTTCAATTTTTCTTTTTGAGCGAATACCCGCTAATAATAAACTCTTACACAGGGGAGTAGAAGGGTGTTGCAGAAATGAGGGGCAAGCCAGTCACTCATTGGAGAGGCCTTGCTCTCATTGGTTCTCTGGGCACCCCATTTTATAGAGGGGTCAGAGAGATGGAGAGGGGCCCAAGTGATAAATGGCCAGGCTGTGACAAGGTACATTCAAAGGCAAAAGTGTGACCAGGCCCAACTCTTTCGATGACATCCTCTAAAATACCCAGTCAATATCAGCCACCCACAGAGTAAGAGCCCACAAAGTACTGAGCATCTTGACTGTAGTACTTCACCCACAATAGGCACAAATATCCTATTTTACAGATGCCAAAACAGAGGCTCCAAGAGGCTGTGCTATTTGCTCAGCACACAGGGACACTGTGCCAGTGACTGGTGGGGCCCCAGGGGGATGATGTGGAAGAAAACGGGGCTTGGGAGGATCTGTCTCAGCCTCCCCATTATGTGAGCCAACCTGGAGACTCAGGGTCAATGCTTCCAAATTCTAATTTGACAAGAAAGCCGGAGGCGATGGAGGCCAGACTTTCAGAAGCCACACTCTGAGCCTCCCATCTGCTCACCAGAGTCTCCACGCCTGCCCTCAGCACTTCCGAGGGCAGCACTGCCGTGGGTAACTGCTTAAGTGGAACCTCCAACAGGACAGAGAACTCTGAACTGCAAAACCCAGCCCATGATCAGAAAGAACTCCCACCCGTCTTTTTCCAGAATGTTTTATAGGAGATTTCAGATAACATTAAATGGCTATAGTTACCACATTCAGCATTTGATTTAAATCAGGTCCCCCTTCTAGTCTGACAGCCCACTCATGCACAACAAATCACCCTTTAAAAAAGAAAAATTTAAAGCTCTCTCTATTTCAAGGTAAAAGAGGGCTTTGTGAGTGTCTAAATCCAGAGGACTTGCCCCAGCTGCCCAAGGGGCCCCCCATAGTAGAGAGCAAGATGACAGAGATGGTGAGGGCCCAGGTGGTACCAAGTATGCATTTTCTAGAACCACTCTGAGCAGCTTAATGAACAATTTCCACATCGGCCTCCTTTTCTCCCCAATTTATGGGCCTACTCAGAGCTGCAAAACAGTCCTGACACCACCTTTGTAGCTCCTGGAGTGTTCGCCGAGAGCAAGCCAATTTTTCCAGGGCATTGGGCCAACGATGTAATCGCACGCCGCGTCAGAAGCTTCTGGTTGTTCATCGGAACTCAGAAACCTGGCTGGGGGCTGTATGCAAGCGGGAGGCTCCATCAGGCTTCCTGTCCTAATAAATTCCTCCACACCCCACCTGTGAAACTCCATTTCCATTTATTACCAAAACCGGAGCCCTGGCTTTTCCAGCTGATGACATCACTGACAGGCTTCTGACAATGGCTCTGAGAGCTTAAACCTCAATACCTAGCAAGAGCACATTCCTCATGAGTGAGATCAGGGTTAGCTAATTACTAATCTGGCCTCTACCCCAGCGCCCAAAGCCACAGCCTAATGAGATGCCACTGCAGTTCTCTCCTAGGACACTCCTGAAGCTGCAAATACCACCCCGAAACAAACGTGAAAACCCTGGGCATTTCTGAGCAGGCAGTGGTACCTAGGGTTGCCAGATTTTGCAAATAAAATAAAGAACATCCAGTTACATATGAATTTGGACAAATAATTGTTTAGTGTAAGTATGTCCCACTCAATAACTTGTAACGTGAGAGAATTGCTTGCTGTATTTGGAACATACTTCTACTAAAAAGTTAGTCATTGTTTATCTGAACTTCAAATTTAATTGTCTTCTCTGGCAATCCTGGGGGACCACCACAGGGGACTCATAACCCCTTTGTTTGGCTTATGTGATTTCCTAAACTGTCAATTACACATTACAACAAATGTATAAGTTGCTCTACCCCCCAAAATATAAAATATAAATAGTGTGAAAAAAAAAAAAAGCCACACATACCAAGTTGCTTTTAGGGGGAAAAAAAAACTGGGGGCGGGATGGGGACTCCTGAATTACGTGTAGGTAAAAATCACTGTAAGAAATTGAGTTGGCAGGGGAGAGGGAACAAAAATCCAGAAGGGTTCTGCACTCACACTGCTTCACAGGTCCTTACTCCACCTTAAAGAGGCCACCACTAGAAGTTAGATGATGCACTTTGAATGTGGTTTATGCAAGAAAACCCACGGGCCTCCAGCCAATGCACTGACTGTGAGAAAATATCCTGGTCCTACACGAAAAGATGGGTGATCTGCCACCACACATAGGTTCCACAGGGCCAGGATCCAGACCCCGGCACTGGAGTAGTGATTAACAGAGTAAGAAGCTCAGGTAATATCTGTGGAATGAATCTCCCTGATTAGGACTTTATTTCTAGAATAATAATGATTCTGAAAGTGGCCCGTGGTAATCCATTTACTTACCACTCCATCACCTTAGGTATACCAGGCATAGAACAGCATAAATATATATAACCTGGAGATCCCATTTCTTAAATTAGCTCAGTTAACCAAAACTTTACATACAGAATCTCTGATAATATGGGCCCATACTCGTTTGCTGAACAAACAGTGAAATAAAATCAAGAACATGTGTGCTTGAAAACAATGGGCAAATGAATGTATATGTATGGGTTTTAAATTAAAATATATTTTACTTTTTTTTTTTAAGGACTAGAAATTCATTCAGTCAATATGTACCATGCACCCACTGTGTACCAGGCCCTGTGTTAAGCATTCCACACCGTCATCTCCCTTCATGCTTCCAACAACCCAATGAGGCCAAGACCCATCATTATCCCCATTTCACAGATAAGGAAACTGGGGCTCAGAAACTTGCCCAAAGTCATACTGCTGGTGAGAGGTGGGGCTAGGATGTAGAACCAGGTCTTTCTGACAGTCTGGGGGTTCGAATGCTCTCCAACCCTCCTCTTTCTACCTCCAGACCACACAGTGAAGTAGCTGATCACGGTTCTGGACCGATTTAGAAGACTGTCATGTACCCCAACCCTTAGAGGTAAAGAGCCCTCATGTGGAAATCTCTCCTCTGCAGCTTCTTAGGGGCTGGGGGGTCAGGGAAGGGGGCGCACACCCTCGAACGCCAGATCCACCTGAGGCACTTTTCCAGTGGCTCCTACTCAAACACTCCCTTCTTGGCTACCCAACTCTTTATTTCAATTAAAAAAAAACCCATGGGACTTCCCTGGTGGCGCAGTGGTTGAGAGTCCGCCTGCCGATGCAGGGGACGCGGGTTCATGCCCCGGTCCGGGAAGATCCCACATGCCGCGGAGCGGCTGGGCCCGTGAGCCATGGCCGCTGGGCCCTTGCGCATCCAGAGCCTGTGCTCCACAACGGGAGAGGCCACAACAGTGAGAGGCCCACGTACCGCAAAAAAAAAAAAAAAGCCCAGCTTGTAACATGTGAGAATTGCCTGTCCAATATAGAAGAGTGACTTTCTGAATACTGCGGGATATTTAAGAGTCCCGATTACAGTCCTAGCGAGCAACTGCAGGAGGTGCTATTTAGTGATTTTTTAAATACACCATAAAACCCCTGGCTGTGGGATATAAATACTTCAAGAGAATCATATGAAATAGGACTGTAAAGCTTCCAAATTTGGGAAACTGTAAAAGCCAATGTTTACAGTACAAATGGGAATCAACCTGCCACTAGCTACATTTAAAAAATAAAAATTACACATACACACACATAAATTAATTGCTAATTACATAAGAGGCAGTGTCGCCAGCTGGAGATTATAACTCAAGATGTTATTTTTTCCCCAGGAAATTGATTAATGGCTGAAAACCGTTGAGAACCAAGATATTCATGCAGTCTCAAAGATCACTTATTAATTACAACAGGAGAAAGGTACCATTTCAGTGGAGAGTGGCAAACACCATTCTAATCAAGAGATGGCACTTAGCATCACTAATCAAAGGACAAACTGACATGATGTGCCTCTCGGTGTGATGCAATGGGAAGCATCCAAGACCTTTGGAAATGCACTTGCCAAAAATGTGTTCTAGATTAAAGGAAAGGTTGAAGTAACTTTGAAACCAAATTCAATTGAGTAATCTTTAATTGGTTCCTGGATTTTTAAAAATGACCATAAAGGACACTTGGGAGCATTTGAGGACATTTTATATGAGATATTATTGTATCAGCGCTAACTTCCTGGGTATGCAGTGACATTGTGGTTAGGAAAATGACCTTTATCTTCGAGAGACCTGCTGAAGCATGCGGAGGTGAAGGGTCATGATCTAGGTACTTTCAAAGAGTTCCATAAAAGATAGCTCTGTGATGTGTATCCTTAGAGAGAGTGACAAAGTTGGCAAATGTGGCAAGACATTAACAAGTGGAGACTCTAGGGGGAACTTATATGGGAGTGTGCTATACTGTTCTTTCATATTGTCTGCAGGGTTCAAAGTTTCCAATGAATTCGGGAAGGGCAAGAAAAATTACATTATTGCTAAAATTAAAAATTTTTAAACAAGTCAAGCATTTGGAAAATAACTATAAGGGAAAAGTTCGCTACAGCTGTGGCTCTTGAGCATCTGTGTGAATTAACATGTATTAATTTTCTTGGCAATTCAAGAAAGAACACACTTTCTTCCAGAGACCAACTTTTCTCCCAGGCGTCAAAACGTCTAAGAAAAGTAGCAACTGCTTAGATCCAGGGAGGCTCAGAAAGTCTCCCATTTCATCTCCAGATATAGAGACTGGCTTCTTAGGAAAAGCTTACCAGGCAAAGGAAAAGTAAATCTGAAAACTTTCTAGCTTTGTTTTCAAATTCAATCCCTATACGTTCCATCATTGGGCTATAAAAAGGAATGAAGTATAGATACAACATGGATGAAACTTGAAAACATTCTGCTCAAAGAAGCCAATCACAACAGACCATATGTTGTAATGATTACACTATATGAACGTACAGAATCGGCAAATCCATAGAGAGAAACAAATTAGTGACTACCAGGGCCTGGGGCAGGGAAGGGGAGCATGGGGACTGACTGCTAACGGGTACAAGGTTTCTTGCGTAGGGATAAAAATGTTCTAAAATTATATAGTGGCGATGGTAGTACAATTCTGTGAAATACTAAAAAGTATACAGTTTAAAGGGGTGAATTTTATGATGTGTGAATTATATCTCAGTAAAGCTGTTTTTTAAAAAAAAATCCTACCCATTCCTCCAGGCTATAAGTTCTGCCTTATTCTTCCTAGCAGAAGGCAGTTACAGGCAGGACGAAGACAAGCCAAATCTCAGAGGCCTGGGACCCAGTGGTCTGGTATCTAACCTAGCCACAACTCCCTGTGTGACCTTGAGCACATCCTGTCCCTCTCTGAGCTTTTATTTTCCAGACTGTAAACTCGGGGCCTGACTAGGAAGCATTTCAACGTTCTCCAAGACATTCTATGAGAACCAACTACAAGTTTTTCACCACTATTTAAAATAGCATAGTTAGTGAGCTTCCATGGACTTAATAATAAAACTTCATTCAGTTCATCCAAGATCAAGTTTCAGGTTCACAGAACTGCATTACTTCCTTTAGATGATCTTGGGATTGGATAACATGGCATCTCTACTCATACTTAGCATTTGGACTCAGTTCAAAAGACATAAAAACAGGGGAGAAAAGTCATTTTCAACAATGAGCAAGGACTTTATAGACGTTTTCCCCAGCACATTTTCAGGATTTCATTTCAGCAAGCAACATCATGACCCCCACCCCCAAGTGTTAATGCTGGAGGACCAATGACCTATGAATTTGGTAATTAGGGTTTTTCACACCTAGTAAAGGTCGGTTTGGTGAAGAGAGAGCCCTTCACCCAGGATCATCCCTACAAACTCATTTCTCATCTTCTGGGCAGCAGAAGCCAGACACTGCAGCCACAATGGACAAAACTCTCTGCAGAGCCAAAGGCAACACGCTGGAAGTAATCAGTACTGATTACTGTTTGGGGAAATCCTTGGCCCAAGTACACACTTTGATTCAGTTTTTCCAGTCGAAGCCATCCCAAGTCATGCTGACTTGGGCCTGGAAGGAGGAAATTCCCATTCATGCCTCTCAGACGGTGCTGTCTCCTCTGCAGGAAGGGCCCACATTGGAGCAGAATGGAGAGCTCAGAGAGGTCCCAAGGTGCTGATCCTGGGCATGGCTTTCAGGCACGAAGCCGGCGTCCACGTAGCTGGGCTGGAACTTCGTCCAACGTTTTCTAGCTTGGGAGAGAGGCCCTTGACACTATTTATTATCAACAACTTGAACTTAGAAAAGGCTTTTCAACCAGACAAGGAGAAGCACCTATCTGTCCCTTCTGGACCGTCAGCCTACGTCACATCTTCTCCAAGAACAGACTCCACCCACCCGTCTGTCTTAAAGGGCCCAGCCTTAGTCTCCACAGCTGACGGAACTGGGGTGGGGCCTCCAAATGTGAGCTGAATCACATTCTCCCTTGAGCTCTCTCCATGTGACTAAACTGAGTGAAACGCAAACAGCCAGAGGCCATGGGGCAGCCGTGCTGTGTGGGGTGCTAGCAGCAATCATCTATAGACAGAGGGGAACAAAACAGACTCCGGGGAAACAAATCAGAGGCAGTCTCTGTGGCTTCCTGATTCTTGGTTCCAAGTCTTCCTGAGCCCCACCACAGGACTGCCCCAGGTTTGTGAACCCACAGTTGTCTGTAGGAGTCATTGGTTGTTTCTGATGCTAGGTATGGGGTGGGGTACATATGACAGGTGCCCCTAAGCGCAGGAATTGGTTCAGAGCTAGGCATACGACTGAAGGGGTCTAATCATCGAATCCTGGGACTTGTATGGGAGTTGTAGGAAACAAATTTTGCGTTTGCCACTCTCGTTCTCTCTTTCTTTTCTGGCTGGGCTTGGATCAGGAAGGTCAAAGGTCCAGAGATGCAGCAGCCATTCTGCCAACACATGGAGCCCAAGTGGACATAGTAGAGATGAGAAGATCAAACCCTGGTGACCCATTTGAGCCTGGGGACGCAGCCATGCTTGGTAGGGGCTCTACTATGGGACTTCTCAGTTACTGGGCCAAGTGGCTCCCTCTTTTAAGTACATTCATATGGGTTTCTACCACATGCCACTCAGAAAAAAAAAAAAAAATCTTGATAAAACCCTCCTAACACAAAAACAATTTTTTTCACTTAAAACTTGGCTCAAGTGAGTTTCTCTCACTTGCACTTAAAAGAATGGTGCCTAATAAATCACCAAAATGATTTATCCAGTCTACATAGCTAGAGTGTAAGGCATATTTTCTCAAAATTACTCAACACTGAAGAGAAAATTCCGTGAAATTTCCCAATTCCTTCCCAGTCCATCAGAAGAATTGAAAAGAAGTCTAATGACCTTAGTCAACAGTACGACATGGTCCAATCCTGGGCTTCCGGAATGAATTCCCTCCCAGCACCATGCTAACTGCCATAAACACTCCCGGCATAAAATCACCAGTAAGATAAGAATCTGAGAACTGTTTTGTGGCATAAGATGAAAGAGAGGATAAATTTATAGACATGAAAGCTCCTATGAGGTGAAGAAACCACAACAAAAACTAATGAGACCCTCTAATCAAGCAGAGCTAATGCAAATCTGGAGTTCAAGCAGTGTGAATGAGAAGAACAAGTTCTCTCACAGCTGCGTTTCCAGGCCAAGTTTGGAGGCCAGGCTGGTATGGATCAGGAATTGTTCGGGAGTCTCGAAGACTTGTTCAACCTCAGTTGCAGAAAACCCGCACAAACCAAACACAGGAAGCTTTTTCCAAGAATGCAAAACTGGCCTAAGACACCTAAGACAGTCCCTTGAAGGGCAAAGGAAAGAATGGGGTCAACTGGGAAACTGAAGAAATGAAATGGTTTACCAAACTGACCACAAAAAGAATCTCAAGAATGCTAAAATCTCTAACCTCTCTAATGAGATTCCCTAGAAAGAAAGCAGTGAGGGCACCCAGGGCAACACAACTGGAGGAGCCCCTTATGGGCTGCCTGACAGTTGTGTGGCTGGGACCACCCAGCCAGTGACACTTAAGACAGGCTGTAAGGCCTCCTAAGGGAAGCCCACAAAGACAGCCATGCCAGGATTTGTGAAGCAGGCTTGTAGCGCATGGCCCAGATGACTCCACACAATCACAGAACTGCTTTAGCCTCAGCCTGCTACAACAATGGTCTGGGGATCCCAAGGCTGCAATCAAGGCTGTTTGGCTCAAGGCACAGATTCAAGGCAGGTATGTTTGTTTTCCAGCTGATAAACTGCCTGATATACCAAAGCAATGGGAGTGGAGAAGTTACCCATTATTTGGAAGCTAGTTAGGAATGAAAAGGTTGGCTTAGAGCTCATGAGCTTGCCCCACTGGTGGTGTGAGTTGGGGGTGGTGAGGCTTGTTCAGGAAAAGCAAAGAGCCCTCCCAGCCCAGCCACAACTCACACAGACCTGCAAGCATCCTAGCCTAAGTATGCTTTGGCTCAGAGACTAACCAGCACACGAGGGGCACTCAGCTGCCCAAGATGGATGCACACACCCGACAATTCATCTTTGGAGATCTTTGCTCACACGTCTTCTTGTTTTATAAATGAGAATAATCTGTATGGCTTTTCTTCTGAAAATAAACAACACAAGCTCATTCTAATATAAGTAAAATGATACTGAATCAAGCTAAATCCTTCTGTCTGGAAAGACAACACACACAGCTCTGCTCTCCACAGCTCCACGAACTTGGTGCTACTACTCCAGGTGCAGCCACTTGCTCACCAGCTGGGTGATCTTAATTGGAGCCTCAGTTTTCCTCATCTGTAAAATGGGGATTAACTCTATTCCTCAGACCTCGTGTAAGGATTAACTGAGATGAGGCATAAAAAGCGACCTAGCACATACTTGGCACTCAACCACTATGGTTAGCACTCAGATGACAACCTAATTCAGTTATGATGCTCAAGCTTTTTTTTTTAACAAGCATGCATCTATTTTGTGATCTAAAAAACCAAAAAAGATTTAGAGAAAAAACAAAAAAAAAATCAAACACACTCAACGTTCACATATGAATGTGATGGAGGAGGAATATGTTTTGTGTTTTTTTTTAATATGTACTTATTTGGCTGCGTCAGGTCTTAGTTGCGGCATGCGGGATCTTTCATTGCGGCGCATGGGCTGCAGAGAACGCAGGCTCAGTAGTTGCGGCGCACGGGCTTAGTTGCCCCGCGGCATGTGGGATTTTAGTTCCCAGACCAGGGATCGAACCCGTGTCCCCTGCGTTGGAAGGTGGATTCTTAGCCACTGGACCACCAGGGAAGGCCCAAGAGGGAATATGTTTTAAGGAAACTGTCCTCAGATCTAAGCCCCTACCCATCAGGACTTGCATCCATAGGCCAGAAGGCTGCCCACCTCCCCTTAAGGAGAAGGCCAAAGGCTACATAAGAGTGAAATGTAAACAGCCATGAGGTTTCTGGCCAGAGACCAGCTCCATGGGGGTGGAATGTAGCTGTTTACACACACCGCCCTGCAGTTTCAGTGACTGTCCTATTTGCTTTTGCTCCCTGGGTCGGGGTGTACTATTATTCAACAAACACTAATCCTGCAGGAGAGCTGAAGAGGTCAGACACTTCAGCACAGCACTGGGGATTTGCTGTGGCAGCGCCCCAAGGATCTGGCTTGCTTCTGGTGCATCTCTTCACAATGTGAGATTCCACCTCCTTGCTGGGAGCATGTACAAGTGTTGAACAACTGAGGCCAAATCCTGAAGCTCCCCACCCACCAATAAAATGTGGTACCATTCTGGGCAAAAAGGAGAATAGTCAGTAAAGTGACTGGGATTCTTCCAAGGGCAAATCAGAGTACTTCTGAATCCTCTGCAATGAAAAGAAGTCCCAATAAGTTTCCAAGAAGGCTAGTACTGTTCAGTCTGGCCATTGCGGTTCTTGTTTGTCACTCAGCAACTTGAGTTACAGTAGAGCAAAGTCTGATAGGAAATACACTAGATGGGAAAGCAAGGTGTGGGGGTGGTAACCTAGTTTCACCCCAGTCAGACAAGCTCCAGGTCATCAGGCCTCTGGGCATCAGTTTTCCCACCTATGAAATGGGGTATCTGCACCAGCAGGCCTTCCCTAGATGTAAACTGCAAAGAACAGAGACCTGAGGGACTTCCCTGGTGGCGCAGTGGTTAAGAATCCGCCTGCCAATGCAGAGGACACGGGTTCGATCCTTGGTCCAGGAAGATCTCACGTGCCACGGAGCAACTAAGCCCGTGTGCCACAACTAGTGAGCCTGCGCTCTAGAGCCCTCAAGCCACAACTACTGAGCCCTCGTGTCACAACTACTGAAGCCTGCGTGCCCAGAGCCTGTGCTCTGCAACAAGAGAAGCCACCCCAATGAGAAGCCTGCTCACTGCAACTAGAGAAAACCCGTGTGCAGCAACGAAGACCCAACACAGCCATAAATGAATGAATGAATGAATGAATGAACAGAGACCCGAGACATCATTTTTCCATAAGAATTTGCTCAAAGGTGGATCACTCTTCTATCGATTTTTTTAATCTATCAAATCCTACTCTGGCAAAGAAATGAGTCCTTCCCATCAGTCAGAGGCAGTGAACTACCAAAGCCACATGTATCTAATTTTCCACTCACTGGTTCTGATGATCCTTAAGCAATTCTTACTTTGGACAGTAAACAAAGGCACTACATGGGAGGCTGGGATTAGAATATCAAATCGTTCAGCATCTCCGGCGATCTGCCTCTTCCAGGCGCTGGGCCCCTGCTGAGACTCAGCACAGCCTTTCCCAAGAAGGGGCGGAACAGACAAAGCAGAAGATTGAGGTGAAAACTGCTCCAGTTGGGGCGGTTCACGAAGAATCACATCCCAATTCTAGGCAGGCCTCAGGCTCAGAGTATTCAACAAGCTTTTCAAGAATGTAGTAACACTGTTGTTCAGGGACTTTTTTTCTAGTGACCTACCCTTTATGGCAAGTGATAGTGGTTTTCTATTTATGATTGTATTCTGTAGTTTCCTTTGGAAATGAAAGAATATAAAAATGAGTAGATGTAGGGAACTCCCCGGAGGTCCAGTGCGTAGGAATCTGCACTTCCACTGCAGGGGGCACGGGTTCAATCCCTGGTCAGGGAACTAAGATCCCACATGCTGCTCGGCGTGGCGTGGCGTGGCACGGCCACAAAAAAAAAAAAAAAGTAGATGTAAACAAAAAAGCTGTAGAAAATAATCCTGGCACTCCTAGCAGGCAGAAATCATGATGGTAATATAAGAAGGTCAAAGGGCTTCGAGGCTGGTCTGGTGGAGGGCTATGGTCACAAACAGCATCGTGGCCATTTTATAAGGCTTATAGTCTGTGTGGACAGTGCGGTGGGAACACATGAAGAAATGATGAACTCTACAGGGGGCATTTAAAAAGGGCTTCTCCAACAGAAGAGGCATCTGAATTGGTTCCTAAACCACAAGAAAAAATAAATGAGTGGTCGAGCAGAGCGAAGAGCAAGGGCCAAGGTTTCAGCTGTGAAGGACAGCAGGACTGTCAGCAGTAACGGGCTCAGTGTAGCTGACGTGAAAACTGAGGCCAACACCAACAGCCCACTGGGCACAACGTGTTGTGTAGGCTATTCGCAGGGTAAAATTCACGCCATTATAGATGAAGTGGAGTTCAAGTTCACGTAGTTTCATGGAGACAATAAATGGGTTTCAGCAAGGACTGAAGGGCTACCTGGAGCACCACACTGAAGAGGACTCGAAAGTCAAGTCTGGGCTCAACAAGAAAGAACATCATGACTGCCCAGCAATGTCTGCCATGGAGAGAAAAGTGCAACATGGGTGCCAGCTAATTGCTGACCCTGATTCTGGATCAATGCTCAAAGTTTACAGATGAGGAAACGGAGGCCCAAGGGCAGACCTGACAAAGAGCTCAGTCAGAATAAGAACTAGGTGTGCCAACTCCACGCTCTTCTCATTCTGTGCTCTGCAATCCCCTCTCATCTGACTCAGAGTATGGTAAAGCCACGGACTCATTATAAAGAAAAGCAAACCTGCTCTTAAGTCTTGAGTCAATTGATTAAGAGGCTTAAATTTATGGGTCCAAAACAATTACGCTTTGTGGAATAAGGGCCCTGGGGAGATCACTAGTGAGAAAAGGATGGTCTCATTCGAAAGTGCATCGCTGTAGAAAGTTAATCCCGATAAAAATCTTTCCCATGTTGCCGCCCCAGGACCCATATGTTGTGCTGGGCCAGACTTCACACGTGGTCAACTCTGTCCAGTGAATAGGGTAGTCTCCTCTGGCTGGGGCTTTGATGAGGAACCACTCTGTCCAACGAAGAATTCTCAAAGCTTCCACTTTCCTCCTAACAGAATCTTCAATCTGGAAGAACACTCAAAATGACTGAGGCTGCTGGTCTGTCAGAAGTCCAAGCCCCATAACCGCAATCTATTTTTAGTTTTTAATTGGGGAGAGTCACTGAGACTGAGCTACATTTTCCTCTCCTTCAATGAGGACTCTGGAAGGCAATCAAACTCCCTATTCCTTACTCATTCCTTTCAACTCTTCCTCCTAGAAAGGGGAGTGGGATGCCTGCTGCTGCCATTTTGTGCCCTCTTGAGATGGGAATCCAACAAATCTGCAAGACTGAGGGTCACAAACAAAGTTACCTGGTATTTTTAAAGGCATGGAAATTATGCCGTTTAAATTTGAAGTCAAATTTTATTTTATATCCAAGACTAACACCTTTTAATTATATTAGACAGTTTAAAAGAAACCTCAAGCATGCTACAACTTACTTTTTTTTTCTTTTCTGTTTGATCTGCTTGTGAGGTGAAGAGGTAGTCTTACTTTAAGATGGGACAGAAGTGATTACTCTAAGTCACAGGCCATATAATACCACAGCCAATGACACCAGAGTTTCATGAAGTGAAGGGGTTTCTAAATAACAAACAGCAACCTAGTGTAGCAGTGATCCACTGTGAGAAGCCCCTCTGAGGTCCTTTCTCCCAGATGTGGGGGAAGATAGGACCTGTGATCTAGGTTAAGCCTATCCCAACAACCGCCTGGCCAGTGATTGGTTGGGGAGAGGGCAGGTGACACAGGCTGGTCCAATCACAGTGAACCTCAGGGCTTTCCTGAGACTTCCGGGACCAGGAAGCGTGGGTATGGCTGTGGGGCCTGGAACTGCTATACCAGCCTGTCCATGAGCAGAGAGACCAGAATCTTAGAGAAACGGAGCCAAGGTTCTGACAACCTGGAAACCTCTAGGCCAAAGTGCACCAGTGGCCTGCCCTAGCTGGACTTTCCAGCTGCAGGAGCCAGTGAGCATCCTTTTTGGATGAGCCAGGATTAGTTGAGTTTCCTATGACATGGAACCATACACATCCTCGTTGATACATTAACTTTCAAAGTCTGTTTCTTCTGCTTCCTAGCTATGTTGCAAGTCACTAAACGGCTCAGTGCCTCAGTCTCCCCAACTGAAAAGTAGAGATAATACCTACTTCATAGGGCTGTTAAAATTAATGAGATACTTGATGTAAAGCACCACTTAGCAGTCTCTAGCACAGGATGTTACCTCACCTACCTATCCTTGAATGATGGCTGAGAGATTCTATCCTGTCCTCAAGCAGCACCCGCCACTCTACTAGTTAGCAATGGTGTACGGACTGCAGGGACTTTTTCCTTTAAGTAAACTAGTTATAGAATATGTTGACAGTAAGAACGAAACTCTTTGTGGTGGAGGACAGAGAAATAAAAAGTGACTAAAGCCACAGTGGCTTTTACCAACTGGCTTAAAAAAGACTCTTTTTTTTTTTTGCTGTATCTTTTTTTTTTTAACATCTTTATTAGAGCATAATTGCTTTACAGTGTTGTGTTAGTTTCTGCTGTATAACAAAGTGAATCAGCTATATGCATATGTATATCCCCATATCCCCTCCCTCTTGCGTCTCCCTCCCACCCTTCTTATCCCACCCCTCTAGGTGGTCACAGAGCACCGAGCTGATCTCCCTGTGCCATGCAGCTGCTTCCCACTTGCTATCTATTTTACATTTGGTAGTGTATATATGTCAAAGCTACTCTCTCACTTCATCCCAGCTTACCCTTCCCCCTCCCCGTGTTCTGAAGTTCATTCTCTGAATCTGCATCTTTATTTCTGTCCTGCCCCTAGGTTCATCAAAACCATTTTTTTTAAGATTCCATATATGTGTGTTAGCATACAGTATTTGTTTTTCTCTTCTTTTTTTAAAAATAAATTTATCTATATTTTTTATTTTTGGCTGTGTTGGGTCTTCGTTGCTGCACAAGGGCTTTCTCTAGTTGCGGTGAGTGGGGGCTGCTCTTTATTGTGGTGCGCGGGGTTCTCGTTGCAGTGGCTTCTCTTGTTGAGGAGCACGGGCTCTAGGTGCACGGGCTTCAGTAGTTGTGGCTCACAGCCTCTAGAGCGCAGGCTCAGTAGCTGTGGCACATGGGCTTAGTTGTTCCGTGGCATGTGGGATTTTCCCGGACCAGGGCTCAAACCCGTGTTCTCTGCATTGGCAGGCGGATTCTTAACCACTGTGCCACCAGGGAAGTCCTATTTTTCTCTTTCTGACTTACTTCACTCTGTATGACAGTCTCTAGATCAATCCACGTCTCAACAAATGAGTCAGTTTCATTCCTTTTTATGGCTGAGTAATATTCCATTGTATATATGTACCACAACTTCTTTATCCATTTGTCTGTCGATGGGCATTTAGGTTGCTTCCATGACCTGGCTATTGTAAATAGTGCTGCAATGAACATTGGGGTGCGTGTGTCTTTTTTTTTTTTTGTGGTACGCGGGCCTCTCACTGTTGTGGCCTCTCCCGTTGCGGAGCACAGGCTCTGGATGTGCAGGCTCAGCGGCCATGGATCATGGGTCCAGCCGCTCCGTGGCATGTGGGATCTTCCTGGACCGGGGCACGAACCCGTGTCCCCTGCATCGGCAGGAGGACTCTCAACCACTGCACCACCAGGGAAGTCCGCTCATTGTAGTTTTGATTTGCATTTCTCTAATAATTAGTGATGTTGAGCAGCTTTTCACGTGCTTCTTGGCCATCTGTATGTCTTCTTTGGAGAAATGTCTATTTAGGTCTTCTGCCCATTTTTGGATTGGGCTGTTTGTTTTTTTTGATATTGAGCTGCATGCATGAGCTGCTTGTATATTTTGGAGATTAATCCTTTGTCAGTTGCTTCGTTTATAAAAAATATATACATATACTCTTTTTTTTTTTTCTTTCTTTGCGGTACGCGGGCCTCTCACTGTTGTGGCCTCTCCCGTTGCGGAGCACAGGCTCCGGACGCGCAGGCTCAGAGGCCATGGCTCACGGGCCCAGCCGCTCTGCGGCATGTGTGATCCTCCCGGACTGGGGCATGAACCCGCCTCCCCTGCATCGGCAGGCGGACTCTCAACCACTGCGCCACCAGGGAAGCCCAAAAATAATACTCTTTTAAGAAAAAAAAAAAATCACTCCCTGTGGCTAGGATGTGCAAGAACTGGAACTCTCATACACTGTTGGTAGAAATTGAAAATGGAAAAACTGGAAAACCGTTTGGCAGTTTCTTAAAAAGTTAAACATATCCCTACCATACGATCCAACCATTCACTCAGAATAAAAGGAAATATCTGTCCGCACACAGACTTGTACAACAATGTTCATAATAGCTTTATTTGGAAACAACCCAAATATCATCAACAGAATTACGGTATACGCATACAGTGAAACACTGCTCAGCAATAAAAAGAAATGAATTGTTGATACATGCAATATCAAGCATCAATCTCAGAATAATTATGCTGGGTGAAAGGAGATTCTTTTTTTAAGTACATACTGTAAGATTCCATTTATATAGAATCCTAAAAATTGTAAACTGACCTACTGACAGAAGGCAGATCAGTGATCGTTTGGGGATGGGAGGGAGGAATTCCACAAAGGCACAAGAAACTTTGGGGGCTGGATAGACATGTTTCCTGCCTTGGTTATGGTGATGGTCTCCCAAGGTTTGTGTGTGTGTGTGTGTGTGTGTATACACACACATATCTCAACACTTATCAAACTGTACACTTTTTTTTTAGATAATTCTTTTTTTTTTTTAATTTTCAAACTGTACACTTTTTCATTAAAGTCACTCTGATAGAGACTCAGCAAGATTTCTTTCAGAGCAAAATACGGGAAACATGGCACGTGACTGATTTTTTTTTTCTTTAAATTTTTGGCTGCGTTGGGTCTTCGTTGCCGTGTGCGGGCTTCTCATCGCGGTGGCTTCTCTTGTTGCGGAGCACGGGCTCTAGGCACGTAGGCTTCAGTAGTTGTGGCATGTGGGGTCAGTAGTTGTGGCTCGTGGGCTCTAGAGCGCAGGCTCACTAGTTGTGGCGCACAGGCTTAGTTGCTCCACGGCATGTGGGATCTTCCTGGACCAGGGCTCGAACCCATGTCCCCTGCATTGGCAGGCGGATTCTTAACCACTGTGCCACCACGGAAGCCCCGTGACTGATGTTTAGAACTTGAGATTTTGCCCTCAGTTCAGCAGATGCAATCATTTCTATCTCTTTTTAAAAATATTTGTATATACTGCAAAATGATCACCACAATAATTCTAGTTACCATCTAGTTACCATACATAGAGACTAATTTTTTTTCTTATGAAAACTTTAAGATCTACTCTCTTAGCAACTTTCAACTATGCAACACACTATCATTAACCATAGTCGTCACCATGCTCTACATTACATCCCCATGACTTTTTTATAACTGGAAGTGTAACTTTTGATCCACTTCACCCATGTTGCCCACCCCCCAACCTCTGCCTCTGGCAACTATTGATCTGTTCTCTGCATCTATGAGTTTGGTTGTGTGTGTGTGTGTGTGTGTGTGTGTGTGTGTGTGTTTTCTTTTAAGATTCCACATATAAATGAGATCAGATGGTATTTGTCTTTCTCTGACTTATTTCACTTAGCATAATGCCCTCAAGGTTCATCCATGTTGTTGAAAATGGCAAGAATTCTTTTTTTATCACTGAATATGTAATACACATGTTACATTTTCTTTATCTACTCATCCATTAATGGACATTTAGGTTGTTTCCTTATCTTAGCTATTGTAAATAATGCTGCAGTGAACATCGGGTGTATATACCTTTTCTGAGTTAGTGCTTTTGTTTTCTTCAGATAAATACCCAGAAGTGGAACTGCTGGATGATAGTTCTATTTTTAATTTTTTGAGGAAACTTCGTACTGTTTTCTATAGTGGCTGTACCAATTTACATTTCCAGCAACAGTGCACAAGGGTTCCCTTTTCTCCACATCCTCACCAATACTTGTTATTTCTTGTTTTTTTGGACAACAGACATTCTAACAGTTGTGAGGTGATAGCTCATTGTGGTTTTGATTTGCATTTCTGATTAGTGATGTCAAGCATGTTTTCATGTACATGTTGGCCATCTGTATGTCTTCTTTGGAAAAATGTCCATTCAAATCCTCTGCCCATTGTATGGGGTTTTTTGCTTTTGAGTTGTATGAGTTCTTTATATATTTTGGATATCAATCCCGTATGAGATATATAATTTGCAAACATTTTCTCCTATTTGGTAGGTTGCCTTTCCATTTTGTTGATAGTTTTCTTTGCTGTGCAGAAACTTATCAGTTTGATGTATTCCCACTTGTTCATTTTTGCTTTTGTTGCCTTTGAATGGTATACCCTTAAATGTGTCATTTGCTATATGTCAGTTATACCCGCAATAAAGTAGTTTTTTCAAAGTTAAACATTTCTGAGCTCATGTTCAGCTGCCTGGGACACAAAGACCACAGCCCCCCCTAGGTAGGAACCACCAAACCACAAAATGGATGAGGTTGATTTTGGCCAAAGGTGTTTTTAGAAAGCGACAATCTCATAACATTCATTCTACTGTCAAACCATCCCTAACTCTGGACTTTCCCCCCAATTTAAAGGACAATGCAAACATTCCAGCAATCCCTTGAGATATCTCCTTGAGAAATATCTCCTTCACTTAGACAAAAAGCCATTGACTAGAAGCTCCCAGAGGCAAATGTTAGAAGTTCTCTTTGCCTTTTGAGAAACCTAAGCCTGCAGTGTTCACAAACAATAGAGGGGCCTTACATTCTAAGGTTATTAACTCAGGAGTTTCAACACACGCTTGGGGAGTGGGAGGGAGAAATCCTGATAAGTGTAAATATCTTTTGTTTTAATATCATCCTGACCTCTTGAGGATGTTTTGTTTTCTTTTTAACAAGCTGGGCCCAAACAAACAAAATAAAACTAGGGTACCTTTTAACTTCCCTTGTCCATTTTCAATAATGCACTGTACTAGCATTAAGAGTATAAAAGGGAAATATTTCTCACACACACACACACACACACACACACACACACACGGAGAAGCATAATAAAATACAACCACCATGCAACTGACGAAATAAAATGTTACAAAGAGTTAAAAGCCCCTGCACACCCCTTCATGTCTGTACACCCTTCGTCCCTACCCTAGGCAACCACTATCCAAAGCGGTAATGATCATTCCCGTGAACATAGCTGTATTTCTATTACCTATGTAAAACTTTATAGAAACAGTATCACAGAGTATCTGTCTTTCTTCAATTTGCTTTTTCTTCTCGACATTGTAAAACTGATCCAAGGTGATATGCTTGGAGATGCTGCTGCTGATGCCTGCATCTATCCCCTTGGCCCATGTCTGATTTCAGCCACAGATATGGTGGGCAGTTCTGTGCCAGCTCAAATCTCCTCCCCAGGACCACCTACCTATGCAAGCACACGGCTTTTCTTTTCCCTTTCCGCCCCCGCCCCCCCCAGAGCTGGCATGCAGTGGGCACCCCGCCTGGAAGTTCGAGGGAGTTCATGTCTCCATCATGAATGAGATGGAGAGAAGAGGAGCTGGTGGGTCTCCAGCTTCCTGTCCTTCTCCAGGTGAACAATTCTAGAGGCATTCTGTACACTTCTCAGGAGGTTCCAGCAGAACTGAGCCCCTGCCGCCCACAGCAGTGACCTTGATAATTCACCTTAATATTGGTTTCTACTTCTCTGTCTCACACACCATCCCTCCTTCCTACTTCCTGGGATCACCCCACCCCAAAAAGGCACCTCTACTTGGGTGCAGGTCCTTGTATCCAGACCACTCTCAGGAGAACCCAAACTAAGCAGAGTTCTAGTTTATTTTTATTGCTTTGTATTCCATGTTTATTGGCATAATTTATTTTAAGAGGATATGCCCTTTATGATGGAGTGTTATAAGAAATCAAGTTTTTAAGTGATACTTGATGACAAAGAAATTATCATCAAATAATGAAATACAAAACTACATCCAGTTTGGCTCCTAAGCTATTTATAATGTGTTATATACATACTTGTAGAGAAAAACCGGAAGGTAATATTAACAATTCCTTGTTACCTATGGACAGTGAAATTATAAGCTTTTTTTCCTCTTTTACTATTTTTATGCATTTTCCCATTTCTATGCAAAAACATATATTACTCTTAACTAGGAAAAAACAATAAATGTTTCACAAATTATTTCTATTTTACAAATGATACACAATCAGCTGGATTCCTACAATAAATCAGCATGGAGGAGGAGGTCTTGTAGAAGCAGGAAGGCGTACCAAAGGTATCTGGGAGGGAGAAGAGGGTGTGGGCATGGCCCCTGGGTATAAAACAAAGGCGTTGGGAGAGGCAGAGAGATGGAGGAAGAAGCCTATGGAATAAGACACATCTTCCCCATCACACTCCTCCTTTCCCCCAAGCAAGTCCAACCCCTTTTCTGATACCACCCACTACAACAGGCTCACCCAGCATCCAGCCCCCTTTGCCCTTCCTGGAAGAGTTCTGATAGGAGTCTGGATCTACCCCTGCCAATAGGACCTGTGTACCTTCAAGAATTGACTCTACCCTCAACTCTAGAAAAGGCCTCATGGTCTGAGGGCAATCTATCCCCCCTGCCAGATACTGGTTCAAAAGTATCCATGTGATCTAATTTGGGCCTATGAGACATAAGTAGGATCTGTTGCCAGCTTCTGGGAACTGTTCTCTCAGCCTCACAGGAAGAAGTCTCTGCTAATCTCTGTTATGGGAAACCACAAGGGGAATCAGCCTTAGGATCCTTTTTTTTTTTTTTTTAAATGTTTTGGCCGTGAGGCATATGGGGATCTTAGTTTCCCGACCAGGGATCAAACCTGCACCCCCTGCATTGGAAGTGTGGAGTCTTAATCACTGGACTGCCAGGGAAGTCCCAGCCTTAGGATCAATGAAACCAAGAGAGCAGAAACCCAAAGAACCTAGGTCCTTGGGACTTCCCTGGTGGTCCAGTGGTTAAGAATCCGCCTTCCAATGCAGAGGACGTGGGTTCGATCCCTGGTCGGGGAACTAAGATCCCATATGCTGCGGGGCAACAAAGCCCACACGCCACAGCAGCTACTGAGCCCGCGCATAAAACTACTGAGCCTGCGTGCTCTGGAGCCCGCACACGCCACAACTAGAGAGAAGGGCGCGTACCGCAACGAAAAGATTCCACATGCCACTACTAAGACCCAACGCAGCCAAATGAATAAATATTAAAACAAAAAACAACCTAGGTCCTTGATGACATCACTGAGTCACTGGATCTCACAAACCTATAACCCACACTGTCCAGGCTCAATGACATGAGTCAATCAGTTTTGATGTAAGCGAGCCACTTCGGGGTCCCATTCCTTGCAGCTGAAAGGATTTTTACTGCCCCACTTCCGCCTTGAGGGCTGTTCTTGCTATCCATTTCATCCAGATTCGACCCATACACAATGTCTTAGGGGTCATGACACCATTTGTCCCAAATCTAAGCCAATCAGCATGAACTACCCAAACCCCAAATCTGACGTCTCCCTTTAACCTCACTCATCACCTGCCTGGAGTAGTAAAGCCCTGACCCTTTCAATCAGAAAAGTAAGGGACTTCAGCACTTCCTGAATATTTCCCATGTGGCAAGTACTTTACAAAATATAGCTCATTAAATCTTCACACCCACTCTTGCAGGTAGAAACTATGCTTATCCCCGCTTTATAGGTGAGAACACTGAGCACTTGTAAACCCAGAGAAATCATGTAACTCAATCCTACATCATGCACTAAATCCCAGATTCAACTCCAGAGCTGCCTGACTCCCAAGTCCTCACTCTTAAATATGACCTCCCTCCTCCCAGAAACCTAAGGGAGGCAGGTGGTGCCCTCGGCTAGCACACGGACAGGAAAATCAGACTCAGCCTCAAACCCCACTACTTCAGAGAATCCTTCCATTCCTGGAGACTAACCTGAGGTAATTCAGAGATCCAATCTTGGTGTCTATCTTGCTTTGCAGAAACTACAGGACATGCTAATGGAGGGGTGGGGGGATGGTTTGCAAAGAGTATAACAGGCCATTTTGTTTTATCTTATCTACTTACAATTGACATGGGCTCCAAGGGAGCTCTAACCCAAACCAGGCTTTAGGTAGGTAAAATTGGTTATCATTACATAAAAGGTTAAGACCGATCATTATCTTAATACTATAAGAACAATGATACAAGTTCAATATATTTAGTTCCTCTAGAATCATTCTGGACTGAAATAGGTTTACTGCTCATTCAAAAAACTCAAATTATAAAAAAATCATTTTCTTAACAACTCTTCCAAGTCCCAATTCCCTCTATGCTCCTAGCCTCCAGCACAGCTCCTGGTGTACGGTAAAGGCTCCACAAGTATTTGTTGAACAAAGCATCTATACATTACTACTCTGAGCTCCCGGTGATGCCCTGTCAGAGTGCCTTTGCATCACAGAGAAAACTTTATTCCCCTTCCAATTCTCTCTCAACCCTTCAGAGTATGTCAAGGACAAAGGCTCAGTGTGCGGGTAGGTTACTCTGAACGCCTCTCCATCTTTGGCTAATTTTCCTTTTAACCGAAAGAGTCGGCCTCCCACTGAGAACAGGCAACATCACCAGCTGCGATGTAATAACACTGTTTTGGATTTATTTATGGTTACCTTCGATTTACCTAGTGACACTGCTTTTCCATTATGATAGTGACACCAAGTCCCCTTTTCAAATACATTTGTTTTAAAAATGAGTCAACCGCAGGGTTGGGGAGGCGGGTGGTGATGAGTGAAAATGAAATAGAGATACGGGACATGGCAAAAATAATAAAGGTGGTTCCTCTACAAATGACTGAATTTGGGGGAACACTGAAACGGGACAGATCTCCCATTTTACAGATGGGGAAACACGCTGAGAGGTAGAGCCTCTCCAAGGCCCCAGTGATGACAGAAGCAGGCCTGGGACTAGGATCCAGTGTCTAGGTCCTGCCATCTGCCTAGGACCCGAAATCCTGCCAAATCCAACTTGCTCTGGGCCGTTTCCAAGACCAGAAACTGGTCTCCAGAAGCACAGCGGGTTAACTAACACTTGCTGATCTTATTGATAACGCCTGATGGTCAACTTTAATAGCTGGCGAAACAAAAGCCCTTGCGTAATGGTTTAAATTTTTGCTCTGTCATGTGGAAACAGTACCCAGGCTGACTAATATCTTCCCAGTATTAAAACATGAAAATCTGCATTCGTCACTCACTCAGGTAAAACCCCCGCAAACTCTACCTTTGGGGAAGGTGTTGGGTGCTCCCTTTGCCCCCACGAAAGATGACCTAAAAATGACACTCCCCTAAAAGGCCGCAGTATTAGAAATATCGCCCAGCCAACGACAGAGCAGGCAGCTTGTACTCAAGGGGCAACTGGGGGAGGCACGCGGTTACACAAGACACAGATCCCTTCGGCCTGTCTGGGCAAAGACCAGCGTATCCCTGACAAGAACAGAGAATGATGCCCGCCCCCCAACCTCCCACATCCTCTGGTCTCAGGAGCCACAGAATTTGCTGTTGCCAGCCACCTTCGCTCACCCCAACCCAGCAACCTTGATACAGGCTGGTGTGACCCCAGCAGTACAGTTTCCAAGCACTACTGTAAAATTATTGTCGCCAGCTCCACGACAAGAGGTTAGACAGTGCTAGGTTTAAGACCACACCCAGGGCAGCACAAATCCTGGCAGGCGGTGCAGGCAGCCCCACCATGGTCCCAGATGTCAAAGGGCCAAGACCAGAAGAAAGGGAAGGCGGTGCCCAGGGCCAGGGCAGGAGGCTGCAGGAGTGGGATCGGGGGTGGACGAGCAGCTGGGTTAACCTGCTTGGTTTCAGGTTGAAAGTGCCCAAGGCAGTCAGCACAGCCTCCTCTCCAGCATGGCTGCCCCCTCTTCATCCTCCTCCACTAAGGCCTGAAAAGGGTAAGTAAGTGGGAGGGGGTAGGGCTACACAGTAATAATGCAATGCTAACACCACCACAGCAGCAGCTGTCATTGACTAAGGGCTAGAGATGCACATTGTCTTTATACCCGAGAACTCAGTAAAGCAGAGCACTCTATTATCACAGTTTGCACACAAAAGACGGGCTCCTACAGACAGAACAGGAAGCTGGGGTCAGACGGCTCTCAAGGGGCAGAGCCAAGACTCAGACGCATGAGCAAGCACATCCCCTGGACTCCGGACGGCGTTACAGCCACTTCCACGAGAGCAACACCAGGAAAGAAAAAAATGGGAGCAAACGACATGCTAAGAGACAAAAAGGAAGGATTAAAGAAAGAAAGGAGGGCAAATGAGCTAGCTAAAAAACAGCTCCATTAGCCAAGTAGGAAGAAAGGGAAAGTGGAGGAAGATGTCAAGAATAGTTGGCACCTGTTTTCTATCCTTAAAGGAAGCTTGGCCGGAAGACCAGACAATGCCACTGGCCAATGGCTCCTGCCCTCAAAATCTGAGGCCACCTCCTCGTCTAAAAACAGCCTATTAGGTATGAGGTATATTTGACCAATGTATTGGTGTATTCCCACCCACCTACCCTTTACAAAACAGTTAGGCCATGCCTTCTTCCAGTCAGAAGGGGCCACCAGAGGCCCAGGAATTAGGAGGAGAGGGAGGGGGGAGGAAGGCAATGACCACCATTTATGGGGCCCTTACTGTCCGCCAAGGGCTGCATCAAATGCTTTACAGGGAATGTATCATTTATCTTCAATAATACCAAGAGTGGGGTACTAATATAGCTTGGGGCTTAGAACCTCAGAGTGGTCAAGCATCTTGCCCCAAGTCTCCCAGCAGGGTCTAATGGACCCATACTCTTAAGCACCCTCAGGAAATGGCTCAATCTGTACTAAAAGTGGTTTACATTCTATCTCCTTTGCCTCAAAGGAGACCAAGACAGGATGATTCCCTGGGCCTGGTGTCCTGAGGGCTGTTGAAAAAAATGATGCCTCCAAAAAACCAATGAAGACCTCAGGGCTGCAGATAATCTTCAGACATCTAAAAGTTCCCAGGCAGACAAGGGTGAACCAAGTTGCCCGACTGCATTGTTATGGTGCATAATTGAGACATATTTGAACAGCTAATGGAGCCTAGCAACTAAAAGGTAAAAGAATTTCTGTGCTGGGCTAATCATGAGAGAAGGTCACAATGTATCCAAAGATAATAACTATTATTAAGAGACCCTGGCAGTCCCACTAAAAGTTGGTCCTAAAAGCTTTTAAGAGACAGAAGTGGCTGGCACACCCCCACTCCGTGCTTGACCAAAACATATTTCTAGATGAAGGGAGATTTGCAAACCATGATGAACCTCAACCAAGACCTCCAATTTTAATGCTGGCCACAGCTCAGCAATAACTCAAGGATGAATCTTATTACAACCATCCGTGTGACCAAAATGATTTCACAGAACGTTTCCAGTCCACAGCCTCTTTTTTCCTGAGAAAATGCATCTCCCTCTTCCCCATTCTGACCAAAAGGCCGCTGAAAGCAAAACTCCCTAAAAACAGCAAAAGATTGGTTAAGATTTTTCACAAATGATGTTTTTTCTTTATATTTCTCTATGTTCTTGCAATTTTTTTTTTTTTTTTACAAAGAACTACAAATGGAACTGTTCAATATTAAATAACTTGTTATAAGTTAATTTTGAAGACATGCTGAGCTGATGGCTTTCCTTTGGGGACTGAAATCTCAGGTGAGGGTTTGAGTCATAGTCTGCCACATACTCACTAGCTGATCTGGGTGTGCCTCAGTTTCCTTGTCTGTATAGTGGGGGTTACCACAATAACCACCGCTCCAGGTTGCGATGAGGTTTCATTTAGCTATTACTGAGAAACGTTTATCCCAATGCCTGGTACTATAGGTGCTTGACATATATTCACTTTTTTTTTTTTTTTTTTTTTTTTGCGGTACGCGGGCCTCTCACTGTTGTGGCCTCTCCCGTTGCGGAGCACAGGCTCCGGATGCGCAGGCTCAGTGGCCATGGCTCACGGGCCTAGCCGCTCCATGGCATGTGGGATCTTCCCGGACCAGGGCACGAACCCATGTCCCCTGCATCGGCAGGCAGGCTCTCAACCACTGCGCCACCAGGGAAGCCCTATATTCACTATTATTAACAAAACTATTACTATGATCATAGTGACTCTCAGTGGCTTCCTTTCATAAATTCATATTTCTGAGCCTCACATGTCAACCCGGAAAAGGCCTTGTTCTCTATCAGCTGACATAAATCATAGATGTTCTAAGTCAAGAGTGACTATGAAGTGCTGAGTTCTTTAAATTCAGCATCACTGTCCCAAAAAACGAGGTGTTCTACTGGGACCCCACACCCAGTTGTCCGCTTCACATAATTCCCATTTCTTTATAAGCTGCAAAGGACTATGATTTTGCATTTTTTGAAAGCAAATATATTGCAAACAAGTCAAAGTACCAGCCTTATTCTTCAAACCATCTATGCTAGAGGCTGTTTATTTATTTGATAAATTTATTATATTCCTACTAAGAGCCAAGCTCAGAGCCCCAGAGGTAAACAAGAGATACAGCGCCTGCCCTTGGAGCAGTCGTGACCCAGTGGGAGAACAACACAGGCAAGTCAGGAGATCAATACAGTTTAGTAAGCCATGAAATGGAATGGCACTGGGGGAGGGGGGAGCTGTGGGTGTCCAGGAGAGGGTCTCACGCCCTCCAACCTCGGGTGTGACTCCCCATGCCTGTCTAACAAAAGTGCCAAGAAAAAGGGACAATTATGGTGAGAGATGCGTGCCCCACAGGAAGCGTAACGTGACACCTAGATCATTTCCTGTAAAGGACTCCCCAGCAGGAGAGGCATTCCCCAGGTGCCAGCTTGCCTCTTTTAGTGGAGATGAGGAATGTGACAAGCCATTGCCCAGGTGCTTGCAAGCCAGGATCCACCAAGGCTCCTTCTCCCAGAACACTTTCTGGGTTCTGCCCCCGGATGGCTTGGGAGCTGCACTGAGGGGCTCCCGGTCCCACAAGCAGCATACCCTCGCCTTCCAGCCTCTGCCTCTTCTGACAAGGAATCTTATAAACAGAACCCAGAACTCTGTTCAATTAACAGAACTGCCAAGTCACAAAGGCCTTGTAGGGTCTGAGCCCCAAGGCCTCAGCACCTGAGGTTCCCTAGGATGGCAGGGCCTGGTCCGCCACCTCTGGCCTGCTTTACCCCACCAAGGGAACAATAGCTTTGTTCTTGAGCAAGAAGCACCAGGCTGAGCCATGCTCCCAGCAGGCTGCAGAATGCCAAATAATTCTTGTTTCCCCGGAATATCTGATAAACCACTTCAGGGAGGTGCACACAAGCAGTGCAGTACCAGCATGATAAGAACTTGATTATTTTCTTGGGGGTTGCAGGGGAGATTGGAGGAATCTGATGTTAGCCACTGAGAATCCTTTCATCCCCCAGGCTACGTGGGAGGCCTGCCGCTGCCTGGGTCACAAGCAGCACGAGGCAGAAAGCAACACCACTCCTGTTTGTCAGAGGAAAGCTGACTGCTGCCTGCCTCTTCTAATCTCAAAATCTTAATTTATGGGACGCAGCGAATTTACACTGTCTCTGCCACAATCCCCACCCATTTCCCTGTAGCTCGAAAGCCAAAATTCCACAGTGTTCCAAATAATCCAACCTCTTTGGTTGCCTGTATATCTGAACGGAAATTCCAGAAAAGTTGTCTGGCATGGCAAAAGCTGACCAGCCTTATGAAAATACCCAGAAAGGTGACCCATTTAGTCAAAAGAGCTTTCAGATCTCCATGAGAAAAGGAATTCATGCCAGCATAAAGGGCCTTCAGAGAGGGAGAACAGGAGTGTTGTGTTAACGCCCAGACCTTTCAACAAGCCAGCCCTGCAATTTCTGGGGAGGCTGAGCACCGAGACGGCCGGCCAGACCAGCTTGCTCTCTCAGGAGCTGCGCTGCAGGAGAAGCCCTTGGGGATACAAGTGCAGCCCTGGAGCACACAGCTCGGTGCCGCGGTGCACAGCAACGGACCTGCCCACAAGTCTCCCTGAACGTGAGTGGGAGCCGCTGGCTTGGATTGGAAGCAGGCAGCCATTTGTAACAGGGCTGCCAGACTGATAAAGGTCGAGTGCCAGCCGGGAAAGAAAGCTTCTGCTCAGCGGCAAGCACACCCCAACACACCCTCCTGCCGCTTAATGTTTACAGGTAGCAGAAGGAAACGATGTGGGGTGGGGTCACTGCTGAAAGAGCACAGCTGTGCCAATGTCGACTGTCACCAAGGATCTCCCAGCATAGCTGGACCTCAACAAACTCCACCCATCCACACCCATAAGTGGTGGGCACTGCAAACCCCACAGGACTGCAGCCAGGAGGCACCTCCTCACCTCTGCCTTCCAGGCCTCTCAAAGAAAGCCCTGCCTGGCTCCCCAAAGCAGACCTTCAGCTGGTCCCTGCTGTCCAGACCTGCAGTGAAATCACTGCCCCTGGAAACCAAACAAAGGCAGGGAAGGAACAAGAGAGCTGTCTCCAGAACTGGGAAGAAGACCCCCATTAAAGCTCTATGGTACCGGAAACAGTGAAGCAAATCGGCCCCCAAAAGTTTTGTTTTGTAGAAGGAAATTTCAATTTCACATTAATCAAGTTCAAATGATTAGTTTCAAGCAAAATAAAAAGGAACAGGACTAAAGCAGTAGAAAATCTCTCACTACAATATATCTATTTTACTTTACAAGTGTGAAACCCAACTTTAACATTAAAAAAAAAATTTTTTAAAGGCACTGTACAGTTTAATGCAGGCAAGCATAATACCTGGCATGTGAAGTGAGGCATATTTGAGCCTCAGTTTTCTCACCTATAAAATGGAAATAGAGGGCTTCCCTGGTGGCGCAGTGGTTGAGAGTCCGCCTGCCGATGCAGGGGACACGGGTTCATGCCCCGGTCCGGGAAGATCCCACATGCCGCGGAGCGGCTGGGCCCGTGAGCCATGGCCGCTGAGCCTGCGCGTCCGGAGCCTGTGCTCCGCAACGGGAGAGGCCACAACAGTGAGAGGCCCGCATATCGCAGAAAAAAAAAAACAAAAACAATAAAATGGAAATAGATATAAAGCCACTCATTTTGCAGGGTTCATAATAAGGATTGGAAGTAATAAAGGTATGGCGCTCAGGACAATGCTTAGCACACAGTAGGCATGGGGAAACGCTAGATACTACTGAATATGTTAGAGGATGCGTGTGCACACACTGCCATTTGGTACACAAATGGCATCATCGTGTGCATTCTTGGTACCAAGGATAGCCAAGGAATATGCAGAGGAGCACAGGTGTCCTCCTTGCCAAGCTGTCCACCTGTGCCAGGTTTTGATGATGGGGGAAAGGAGGAAGTCAACACCGTCAAAATAAACTCGCTTCCTACAACATGGACTCAATTTCCCAAGAAAAGTAGCTAGGCACCTTATAAATTCCAGGCCACTTTTCAAGCCCAAAAAGAAGAAAGTACTGCTGTTTACCATCCAATAACCTGAGTCAATCTGGTGATTATCGAACATGTTTAAAGAAGAACTAGATTTACAACAGTAATGTAAAATGGCTTCTAGTAGAACACCATGAAAGGCAGTTTTAATCTTTTTTAAGAGCAGGAAATAGCATGCATTTAGATGGAAATGGCTCATTCCATTGGATTTATTCATTTGGTTCAACTTGTTGGGGGAAGGGGTTATAATTTTAGATCTACCTCTTTAACAGAGGACAATTAAAGATGAAACCTAAATGCAGAATAATAACAATGTGGAAAAAAAGAAAAAGAAAATGTAGACATGCAGGCCCTCATAGGGCCTCCAAATAGTGTATATGTACCCCAAGGGTGCACAAGATAATCCATCGGAGCACAGGAAAAACTTCTGTTTGGACTTGTTATCTAAAACGAAACTAAGCTCTACTGCAGTAACATTTAATATACAGACTGACGGGTGGCATATGTATACAGCTTATAAACGTACATATATGAGGACAGGGCTCAATTTTTTTTCTTGGCAGGAATGACTTGAGCAACAGTGAAGAGATCCCCAGATTAGATGATCCATTTCAGCTGGGTTCACCTACCTTACCCCAAGCCCCCTCAAGGAAGATGCTTGATTGGCAGCCTCCAGCCTCAAAAGGCCCTTTGTGAGTCAGCCCCTGCCTACCTCTCCACCACCCCTCCAACCTCCACCTGACACACTCTTCTACTCCTGTGCTCACCTGACTGTCTGCTCACCTGCCTTATTCTAGTAAAGCTTTAAGTCTCAGCTTAACAGCCCCTTCCTCCAGGAAGCCCTCCAGACAGCCCAGTTCAGCCTGAGGGAAGGTGCTCTTCCTCCCCAGAGGGCTTGTCATCTCAATCCTTGCTACTCACAGGGTGGTCCACAAACAGCAACTAGGAGCCCCCTGGAAGAGCAGAATCCAGGCTTCACCCCCCCTAATCTAGTGAATCAGACCGACATTTTTAACAGACCAACATTTTAAAGTTCCCAGATGATTCATGTGTGCCTGAAGGTTTGCGAAGGACACTCCCTGATGACTTGTCTCTCCTCTGTGTTCAGCAGTGTGTAAGGCAAGCCGGGGACATGACTCGCATTATTCCTGTGGCCCTAGCACTGAGCCTGGCTCAGAGTTTATCTTTCATATTCTTGTTGAATGAGGAAAGAAAGAAAAAAAGGATCTTGGGGGGCACCTTCATTAGAGGTTCCAAGCTGGGGGAAGGGAATAGCTAACACACCATATGACAGTGGCAGGACTGGCCAGAGGATAGATGGAAGACAGAGTCCATTATACTAATAATGACAACACCAGCATTATGCTGTAACTTAGGCAAATCAAATATAATGCTCTCAGCAATGCTAAGATAGGAACTATTATTCTCCTCCATTTTACAGATGGGGAAACTGAGGGTCAGAAAGGTTAATGCACTGGATCAGAGTTGCACAGCTGTTAGGGGGCAGAGTGGGGATTAGAATCCTGGCAGTCTAGCTTCAGACTATACTAGCTTCGGGTACGTGCTGACCCGAAGGCTGCTTATAGAGAAAGCAGGATGACGAGGTACCCTGGCCACGCAGCCACTACAAGCAGGGCCCAAAGGTTCTGAACCTGAGCATCCGCTGCCCAAGGAGCAAGGCAGCCATCCTTAACTAACCATGACACGGCCTCACAGCACAGAACGAGGACCCTCCTCCCCGGGTGGAGGGTGAAGGGGGAGTGCCCAGGAGACGTAACTTGGCTCCAAATCAAAGCTCTCCTTCACCACAGACTCTCCAAGAATGAAGGCGGCTGATGACTGGCATGCTGGCCCCACCGGTGCTGGGGGAGCCTGCAGAGGCCCAACTGCCATCTGGAAATGATTTGGCCCAGAGATTCCTGAACGGGTGGGAGGCTGGAATGACCAGCCGCTCCGAGCTCCCATCCACCTCTCAGAAACAAAGCTGGTGTGAATGGGCCCTGGAGGCAGCCACAACATAACCAGGGGTCGCCCCCTTCCAAAGAGGGGACAGCCTCTGGGCAGTCCATAACCCTATTACAGCGACAGGAATCAACATTAGCCAACCAAGCTGGTCTCCCCCGTGTGGTGCTGATTTTAAATGTCCTTTCAGCGTGCAAACCCTCCAGCGTGACTTTTGAGACTACTACTGGACAGCACCTTACTTATTTAACAAACACACAGCACCAGCTATGTGCCACGAACTGTTCAGAGCACTTTAAAAAATATGAGCTTGTTTAGTTTTCATGACAACTTTTAAAGGAGGTAGTTATTATCCCCATTTAAGTTATAAGGAGACCAGTGCACAGAAATATCTTAATAGCTACTTCGAGGCAAGTAGGATTTGAACCAAGAATCAGAGCTCTTAATTAGCTCACACCAATGTGTTACTTTGTTCCAAGTGGCCCAGAACTTGTTAATTCTGACAAAGCATGCTACTTTGCTACTTTTTAAGCATTCTCTGGATATGAACTACATTGCCTGAAAGACACACTGGCATTTGCTAAGTAGTTACAGGAAAGAGCAGAATTTAGGATTATTTGTGCATTATTTTGGTCGGGGTGGGACAAAAGGAAGGAAAACAGGGTGAGTGGTTGGGTGACCCACCACCCTGGAAACTCCACCCAGTGACCCGAGGTCTTGGGAACATACACCCCGCCCGCTCTGCGGTGCTGGCCTGGCACAGGTACCTTAAGCAAACATCAGGGTCGGACCACATCCTTTAAAAAGGAAAGAATTCCTTTTCGTAAAGGATCAAGCCAAAACACACCACCCAAACTTCTAGCCTGCCTTGATTGTCATTCTTGGGCTGGGAGACCCCTTCTTCTCCAAGTTGGCTGTGCTGCAGAAAGGCTTTTGGAAAAACAAGTAAATAAACCTGCCAGCTCCTGGCAGACAACTAGAATTAAAATATGCTGAGGCCTCACTATGAACTGCCCAGGATATAAGAAGGAACTTTAACTTGGGGATGGAGCCTAGGATGGGCCCACCTTACAAGGAATCACAAACGTGAACAGCCAGGGCTGTCTTTCGGGGAGTTGTAGGCAGAAAAGCCACGGTGCTCTGGCAACCTTTGACTACCTCATGTCACACAGCTGGCGCCTATAACCCAACTCTAATGATTCCCACAATGAAATACTGTTGGGAGTTATCCAGAGTATACAAAACCCTGTATTAGTTCAAAGATATCTTCCCAGATTATGGAAGTGAAATGCTATCCTGTGAGTAGCAGGAAATCTCAAAAAAAACAGACCAAAAAAACCAGTGAAGACAAGGCGGCCATTCCCCCAGCAAATTCACCTCAACACAAGATGCAATATGCAACCTGAGTCTGCGCACCTCCCGACACGACACTCATCTCACGGGCCCTCATCACAGTTCAGAGGACCAACCTCATCCCTCACCTAAGGCCTTGCTTTGTTCGAGGCCAGACGCTCAACGTGTGGATGTCCAGCCACAACCCCAACACCCCAGACTTGCAAAACTTGGTGTTAACATGAGCTTTCTGAGGCGGGAAACTGGTTGTATTTTACTCATTTCTGACACTGAAAGGTAGGTCAGTTAAGGCTCAATTTCAACAACTCGGCAGACCTGGTTTACCAGCTGGGTGACCTCCACAAGTGACTTCCCTCCCGTTTCCCCAACTTTAAATGGACATACTAACAGTAACAACCAGCACAGTAATAACAACAAACATTTTCTAAGCACTTGGCCAGGACTGGGGCAAGCCCTTGACCCTCCCAGGGACTTGCTAAAAGCAGATCATCATGTAGACAAGGAAACCAGAACTCAAGGATTCAAGGTGGTGATCAATGGGGTGGGTGATGAACAGAACACACTTAACACCGAGTGGGTGCCCCCAAATTGGAGCACGTGTCACTGTCAGCACAATGTAACACAGCATAGGCAGTGAAAGCTTGAACTGAAGTCCACGCTGGATGTGAATTTTTTCTGAAGGGCCTTTACCCAGCATAGCCTCAGGAGCAGAGGGAAGAGGCCTCAGGCATTACCTGCTCAGGAGTCCTGGCACTTGGCAAGTTTCCCTCCAGCCTCCAGAGGCTGGAAAACCTGTTTGTTGTAAGGCCCTTCTGGAGAACACTTAGGCAGCCAATGACGGGAGTCATAAATGTGGTCACAACCTTTGACCCATGAATGCCACCCTGGAGAATATGATCCAAGAAATTATCTCAAAGGAAAAAATAAAATAAAATGATGTAAATTATGGTGGGAAGAGGTCCATAGCAAGAAGCTGCCAAAAGTCCACAGGCCACAACCAGGGAAGGGGAGGCTAACCCTGGCTTGTCAGGACGATGGAAGACGCTAGGGCCTGGTTGGGTTCAGGAATGAAAATCATGAGGATCAAGGAGGAAAAGTAAGGGACCAGAAAAAGTCTAGAATGAGACCCCCAATTTCGGGGCACTGATGGGAAGCCATGCTGGAGGCAGCTGCAGCCTCCATAAACAGTTGCCAAGTTAGGCAGTCCAGGGTTTTCTGGTGCTGTGGTTTGGGTTTTGTTTGTTTTGTTTTGCTTTTTAAAGAGATTTCATGTCATGTTTGGATACTCCTGCTTTACTTTAAGTTTCTTTGTTCAGTTAATTAAATAAATATACAGTTTTAAAGCAAAGAAGAGATCCGAGTTGAGCCCAGCCAGCCCTTGAGATTCCTCCGAGGGAAAGCTGGTTTCTGCAAAGGAAAAGAATTCCAACAGAAATCTGAGGTTCTCCTTCCCTCGTTACACGAGATGGGCCCACAAAATAAGACAGACAGCGTGCCACCCGGCTTCCCTCTGCAGAGAAGCTGCCCTCGATGGGGAGGCTGACTGGGCCGTGGCAGCTGCCTGGACCCAGGAAGCAGCCCTACCTGCCAGGACAGGTGTGGGGGAGGACGGGGGGGAGAGGATGGAGGAGGCTCAGCCTAAAGGGAACCCGTCCTAGGCAGGAGAAAGTCCCAGCAGCCACACCCATGGCCCTTTCTTCCTGTCAGGGGGTCACTCTAAGGCCTGGTTTCCTCAGCAACAGACCTGAGACCCAGCCCTTGCTCCTCCCTGGCAAGAGGCTCACCTAGCAGAACACACACACACAACATAGGTGCACACACATTCTCTGCACACTTACATGCTCTGCACACACACTCTACACACTCGCACACTACACACCCCCTGCCCCTCCCATCACGGCCTCCACCCTCAGCAGCCTTGTGACCTTTCCCGAAGCCCTCAACCAGCCCAGGTCATAGTGGGACCTCACTCTCATTCTTCCTCCCCAGTTCCAGGGGGAGAGGAACCCGACACCAACTCCCTCCCTCCTCTCAGGAAGATCTTGGTGTGGGGAGGGCGGGGAGAGGAAGGCAAAGTCTCCTTTAATTGTCACCCACTTCCTTCAATTCTCCGCTAGACCCTCGCTAGCTTGGGCAAGCCCATTAACCCTCTGGACCTCCTTGTCTGTAAAATGGGTCTAATGACGCCCCAGCTCGCAGCATGTGTAAGGACCGAAATAAGGCTGTTGGAAGCCTGTTAGAAGGCTGCGCACTAGCTGGGACTCCTACAAGGCGGCAGTTACTGTGACCACCACCATCTCTAAATTATACCTTCAGCGGCTGAGCAGCCGCGGCGCAGAGCCAGAGCTGAGCTGGGAGCAGAGGGAGCGAGGAAGACACACCCCCCCGAGGCTCCCCTTCCCACCTCGGGGCCCCCACCCCTTTCGGCGACGGCGAGGTCCCCATCTCCACCTGGCGGGAGGGCCCCAAGTTCAGAGAACAGTCCCTCCCCAGGCCTCCCTACCTGGCCTCCGAGCCAACGCCCATTCCGCGGCCGCCGAGCGCAGCGGCCTGGGCGCAGCTGGGCGAGCACTCCGGGGAGCGTTTGACTAGGGCCCCAGCCCCAGGGACGGCGGACCAGAGGTCTCCAGTCCCCCAGCTCCCGCAGAGGCACCCCAGGTGCAGAGAAGTGCCACAGCCCCACCTCTCCCCGTGCGGCCCCAGCCCGAACCTTCAACCCACCGCCCCCCAGAGACGCACTGCCGGGGCGCACGGCGCGGAACTCTCACACGACAGCAGCACCCCAGGGGATGGCTCCCAGGAGGGGGCCTAGGGTCCCTTTGTCCTCATCCCTCGGGGACGACGTCCCCCGGCCTCGGAGCCCACACTCAGCCCGCGGCTGCTGGGCGCCGTGGGGTCGCGCGACAGGGAGCTTCAGCCCCCGCGGGGTCGCACGCGGGGGGGCGGGAGATGTAAATCGCCGGCGCCTGGCCCAGCCAGGGCACTCACCGATGGACACGAGCTTGATGTTCTCACGGTCCAGGAACTCGAGCGCCACGGACACGTTCTCGAGCTGCATCTGGCGGAAGGTGGGCCGCTGGTGGTACTTGCGGTACATGTGCTTTTGGCTGAGCACCTCCAGAAGCGCGATGAGCCGCAGCCCGTCGCTCAGGTCGGTCTGCAGGTTCCCTATGCGTTTGTTCACGCACTTGAGGTGCTCGTTGCACCAACGCGTGAACGTGTTCTGCTGGATCTTCTTCCACGGCGCGTCCTCCGCCAGGTCCTTCTCAGTCACCGGCATCCTGGCGGCGGAGAGAGCAATATGCACAGCGAGCTGCCGGGGACGGGCGTAGGAAGGCCCAAGGGCCGGGGAAGCGAAAAACCGAAGCGGAGCGGGAGCGGGAGCGGGGCTCGAACTCGCTGCTTCCGAAGCCGCGGCCGAGGCTGCTCTGCGCTCGCCTGCCCGTGGCCGCGCGAGGCGTCTGGCCCCGCGCCTGCGCATTGAGCCGACCCGCCCCTGAAGCCCCGCCCCGTCCCAACCCTCTGGCGGGAGTTCCCGGGCCACGCTCTCCCCCTGCCGCTCAAAGAGGGCACTGCGTCCCGCGAACTGCAAGGCGTCCCGGGACGCCGCGCTCTGTGCTCACAGCCTCCGCTAAAGGAAGCTAGGCGGGAGACCCGCCAGGAGAGGGTCACCCGGTCCCAGAGTGAGGGGACGTGCAGAGGTAGGAACCTGGACAGAATGGGCAGGGACGGCCGTCTGGTTCACGGGGGAGGGGTTGGCGGGGAGGGGTATTTCATCCACCTACAGGTTCAGTAAGGTACAATAAGGGCTTTATTGAGCTCCTGCTGTGTGCCAGCCTCTGTGTTAGGCGCTGGGGACACTGTGAAGGAAATGGACAACTTACATTTCATCTTAACTAAACTCATATGAATTATAATATCATTCATAGCATTTATTGAGTGCCTACTGTGTGCCAGCCTTCTTAGCGCCTGCCAACCAATGGTAAATAAGAAAAATTTATAATTTAACCTTGAGGAGCTCATAGACTAATAGGAGAGAAAAGTATAAATCAACTATCACAGACAGCTTAATGGTACTGATAGAAATGAACAACAATTTGCTGTGTATATTAGTTTCCTAATGCTGCTGTAACAAATTACCAAAACTTTGTCTTTGAAAAAACCACACATTGTTGGCACTTCCCTGGTGGCGCAGTGGTTAAGAATCTGCCTGCCAATGCAGGGGACACGGGTTTGAGTCCTGGTCGGGAAGGATCCCACAGGCTGCAGAGCAACTAAGCCCGTGTGCCACACCTACTGAATCCCTTGCACCTAGAGCCCATGCTCCGCAACGGGAGAGGCCCGCAGAGAAAGCCTGCGTGCAGCAACGAAGACCCAACGCAGCCAAAAATAAATAAACAAACTTCAAAAAAAACATACATTATTATCTGTAGTTTAGAGTCCCTCACAGGTCTCACTGAGCTAAAATCAAAGCATTGGCAGGATGCATTCCTTTCTGGAGGCTCTAGGGAAGAACCCATTTCTTTGCCTTTTCCAACTTCTAGAAGCTTCCCAAATTCATTGTCTGAGGCCTATTCCTCCAACTTCAAAACCAGCAACATCAGGCAGAGTCTTTCTCATGCTGTCATCTCAGGTTATCCACAGTCACATCTTCCTCTAATTCTTTTTTTTTCTTTTTTTGCAGTACACGGGCCTCTCACTGCTGTGGCCTCCCCCGCTGCAGAGCACAGGCTCCAGACGCGCAGGCCCAGCGGCCATGGCTCACGGGCCCAGCTGCTCCGCGGCATGTGGGATCCTCCCGGACCGGGGCACGAACCCGCGTCCCTTGCATCAGCAGGTGGACCCCCAACCACCGTGCCACCAGGGAAGCCCCCTCTAATTCTTTTAAGGACCCAGCTGGGAAGAGGGGTTGGGCAGGATGAATACATATCAAGGGCTTCCAGCCCTAGGAGAAGTCAGCAGATTTGTGGTGACATTCTGTAACAGGTCATTTGTATACAAGGTGAAGTGCTTTCTTCAGACAGATTGCCGCACTGGAAATGCTCAAAACCACCTTGGGGGAAAGACAGTATTGCCTGGCCCTGGCCCATTGTTGGGATCAGTAGCTGTCTGAAGTCTCATTCCCCTCCTTAGTGGTTAAGTGAAGACATGTGCTGGAGGTCAGCTGATAAGCACTAGACAAAGCTGGACTTGTACCTGGGTTTAACGCCGAAGTCTGTACTATACCTCAAAGACCCCATGCTGTTCCCAGCCTGGGCCTTGCCTTTGTCCACACAATCTGAGCAACAGATTCACTAGAGGCAGTTTAGGTAATCTTACTTACCCCATGCCCAAGGTTTCTGGTTCCTCATGCTTTCCTCCATCCAAAGGCATCCATCAAAACTTATCAGCCAGCGTCTCACTCCGAAGGGGACCTCCTCCCTGCTAGGTGAGACTGGAGCTAATGCGATCAACTCAGCTCACTCGGCAGCTGATAATGTACTAAGGTTCTCCTTTCTTATGAGATATTTCTGTTTTCACCAGGTCTTGACACACATAACTAAATAAGTTCTGCATCTAAATATCCAGTCCACTTCACTCTGAGCTGAGACATCCGTGTCTTAGGATGAAGCTGGTGATTCTCTCCAGTCAATCAGAAGACCCTTAAGAGTTCCCTAGGAAGCAGTTTATGGGGAGTGAAGGGGATTCAGCAACCTTGGTGGAGGAGGGTGGTCAGTGGCTTTGGTGACAAGGAGAGGAAGCAGACAAGGTCTTCAGATGGCTCTTTATCAATATGTGATAAAAGATGAGGGCTGAACAACTCAGGGCAGGCATTTCTGCAGGGAGCATTTTAGCCAATGCATTCCACAGTTTTGCTGACAAGGCCTTCACTTCAAACACCCAATCTGTTTTCTAAATTTTTTTCCTAGGCTTCTTTGATCTCTTCTTGGTAGAACCATCCAGAATGGAAGAGTGTAGAGAAGCGAAAGGCTCAGGCTTTCGGTGTGAATTCTGGCTATCCTGGCTCGATGACCTTGAACAAATAACCTCAGCAAGCGTGTTTTCTCATCCGGGAAATGGAGCCAACACATCAACTCCTGGGGTTATTAAATAATGCAAGCAAAACTCTTAGCAGAGTGCCTGGAATACCATCAGCGCTCAATAAATGTAACTGAAAACTGGGCAAAATTAACAGAGACTTCTCAACCAGACGCTGAAAAATCTAGAATTAGCTGCATTTTCCCAGACTCCAGTCTGTCTCTGTAAGAAGCCAAGGCTCCTCTCCATGTCTGTTACCCACAGATGTTGACACCAATCTGTTCCAGCCCCGCGAGATCCCAGTCAGAAGGAACTGACAAAGAAAACGTAAGTCGAGCAGTAACCCCTACATGTCAGGATGGACCTGACAAGACAACAGCAAATTCACAGACATCCACAAGGAAGAGTCTACCTGTACCTGAAGACGAACATCGGGTGGAAGGTTGGAGCACTGTGAGCCTGCTTCTCAAAGTTGCGCGATTTGCCAGGTCAGCCCATGGGAGTAGGATTGGAGGGAGCTCTTCTACCCAGGCAAGTGTGCAGAAGTTCCTCCAATCCCACCTCCAGGCCTTTGCTCAGGCAGTCTCTCCGTCAAGAGTGCTCTCATCTCTCCCCTCCAATTTGGAAAAAGTGTGCCCATCCCCCAGTCCCCTCACCCTCACAGCTTGTGTGGTCCCAATGCTTGTTTTATGCTGAAGTTTACTTGCTGTTTTCACTTGCTGAAGGAGGGCAACTGTCATCTCTGTCCCCTTGCAAGATGCAAGGGTTTTAAGACCTAACAGAGCCTGCACTGTCCAACATAAGTATGATGAGAGCCACACTGTAACTTTAAATGTTCTAATGATACCAAAGAGTTATTAAGTACCCTTTAAAAAGTAAAAGAGAGCTTCCCAATTTCCATCCCTGGTCTGGGAGCTAGATCCCACGTGCACACTGTACGTAACAAGGAGTTCGCGTGCCACAACTAAGGAGCCGGCGAGCCACAACTAAGGAGTCTGCCTGCCACAACTAAGACCAAATGCAACCAAATAAATTTAAAAAAAAAAAGAGGTGTAATAATAATAGTGGTAGTATAGTTGTAATAGTAATAATAATAACAGAAGCTTCTGCTTCTTAAGTAGTGTTATTCTCATTTAATCATCACAACAACTCCAGGAGGTGTTGTTATTATCCCCATTTTACAGGTAAGGAAACTGAGGCTGAGAGGAGTAGTCATATGCCTAAGGTCACAGAGTGACAGAGACTGGATACTAAGTAAAGACTAAGAAAGGCAATAGTCATGATTAAGAGCAGGGACCTGCAGCTGCCCCTGACTTTATTTCCTTACCTGTAATCTACATTAACAATGTACCTCCTAGGAGTTTCTGACAAATGGGAAGCTAGATGTATAGCACTTAGCATGTACATGTCAGCTGAGTGAGCTGATACTCCTGTTATTGTCATGATTATGTGACAATGTGAGTGGACATCAAAGAGGAAGACTGAAAGTTCCAGGTTTAGAAGCCTGCTTTCCAAAGGGAACAGAGGCAAAGACGAAGAACCAGGACTTGCAAAATAAATTTCTGTTCTCCCCAGATGCATCTTTCCCCCAGGGCAGGGTCCTTCTCAGCTGTAATTTTACACCAATGTCCACACCCTGCCAGAAAGAATGAGAGCAAAATGTAAACGAGAATATTTGCTCTGTCTCCACCCCCTAGAGAAAGAGGAGCTGGTTCTCTTCGCAGCTCCCTGGAGAAGTGGGAGGGTTCACGCTCCACTGCCAGCCCCGACTGCAAAGGTCCTGGGACCATGTGAGTGGGGTGCTGGAAGGAAGCCCACTCTGGTGGGGAGAGCGGGGAGGGCTGCTGGGAGATCTGGCCTTCCCCAAAAAAGGTGGCAAAAGGCAGCAGCAGCGTGCAGGGGCCCCACTAGCCAGCCCTGCCCTGAGATTAGGTGAGGTGGCTGCTGGGAGAAGGCACAGATCTTCACCCCACTCACCCACCTCCTAAGGTGGAAATCAAAATGGGCAGAGCAGTGATCACGAAAGCCATTCTTTACTGGATTCACACAATGGGCTACATGACTGTGGTTTTAGCTCTATTCTCTCCTTTGATCCCACAGCTGTAGTAACTGGCCACTTCCTAGTGCTAGGTACTGAGCTAAGCATGTCCGTGAGTTATCTTTTTTAATCCTCTCAAGAACACTGTGAGCTTGGTGCTATTGTTATCAGCCCAGTATTACAAGTAGGGAAATTGAGGCTGCAAAAAAAAAAAAATCAGTTCACTTTCTCAGAGTCCCTTGGGAATTAGGTGTCAGATTCTGGATTCAAACCCTGGTCTCACCAACTCCAGAGGCCAGTTCTGAGTCTCTAAGCTCATCAGGCTCTCAGAGCCCACAGCCCTGACTTCCAGGAGCACAGTTTGTCCAGCGATGGCAAAGGAATGAAGGCAGTGGCCACTATCCACTGGACATCTGTGTTGTTCATTCAGCAGGTGCGGGAGTCAGGGTCTGCTGAGAACCTTGGCTTCCTCCCTCGAGGCCTTCCCTTCCCAGCCCAAGGTGGAACTCACTGCCCCATACTGCACCCCAGACTTGCTGGAATCACCAAAAAAAAAGAAAAAAGAAAAATTAGTTTGCAAATGACTGGGCCCTCTTCCTCCACACAGTCTGGCTTTGGCTTCTTTGGCAGATTTATGTGTAGGTCTGGTTTTTTTTTTAAAGTGCAGACAAATGCCACAGGGCACTTTTCAGCTAAAGAAAACCCTGTCTAGCCGCTGCTCACCTGGCAAGCCCAGTCTGTCTTCCAACTGGAACAGAACTGCCCCTTTGTGGATGGCTGGACAGCTGACAAAGCCCTTTTCCATCCTTATCTCATCCATTCCCTCCGCTCCGCGGGCCAGGATTAGTAGTATTACTCTCAGAGCACTCAAGGACAGGGACTGTTTATCCCTAGGGTCTAAGAGAGTGGAGGCACTGAATTGCCGGGAAGGAGGCTCCAGGCCACGTGGTTAGCTAGAGGGTCAGAGCTCAACGTTGTGTCTTCTGACTCTAAAGCCTTCTCTAGGGCTCCTTTTGGATATTCAAGGATGTTTACTGCACTGTCTGTAACAGCCACGTGCCCCTCACTGGTGGGTCCCTCATATGCACTGTAGCCTTGCTCCTCCGTGTGGTCCCGCCAGCAGCTCGGGCAGTACCGGGGGGTGTGCAGAACCTCAGGTGCCACCCTGGACCTGCTGAATCCAAAGCTGCAGTTTAACAAGATCCCCAAGGCGATTCCTGTGCTCATGAAAGTTGCTAAGTCCCACATTACAGTACATCCATCTGGTGGACCACCTTGCCACATTTTACAACAGGATGTGATGGATCTACATAGGCTGATGTAAAAGGATCTCAGAACTTATTGTTACGTGGGGAAAAAGAAAAGCAAGTTACAGATCAAAATGAATTTGTATGATTCAATTTGTATACACATTAAAAAAAAAAAAACCACTAGTACACGTTAATATGTGCACAGAGTTGATCAGCCAGGCAGCCTATTAGGGTGCTAGTTTAGAAGGGGAACCCCAACAGCACTGAACTAGATCAAAACACAGTGCCGGTTAACTCAGGTTTCCACGCGGGACAGACCTGTGGTAACCAGTGCTCAGAGGGAAATAGCCTCCTCTGGGGGAAACTAGAACATTCCCTTCCTCAGCACTAGGAGCAACTCTGGGCTGTGCCACCATGCCAGAGTCCAGCTCAGCTAGGCGACGATTCTCTCAGGTCCGTGGTCTGTCAGCTTAGTCCTTGGTCAGAGATGTGTGCCTCCCCGAGACCTAGTGATTTGTTAGTGCGTCACCTGAATCTTAGCCCATAATACAGCCCCCAAGAAACTGACTGCTTAGACTTCCCTGGTGGTCCAGTGGTTAAGACTCCGTGCTTGCAATGCAGGGGGCACAGGTTCGATCCCTGGTCAGGGAAGTAAGATCCCACGTGCCACGTGGCACGGCCAAAAAAAAAAGAAACTGACTGCTTGGACGACTGCAATTCCAGGACAATTCCAAGTAAGTTAAAAGGTCAGATTTCATTCTGTGTATGTAATAAATTCTTTGTTTCAAAAAGAAAGAGGAATGATCTATTTTATTAACAGAAAATCAGTTTCTCCACATCCTGCCTAAGTAAATTTTGAACCACTATTTTTAAAATATCAAGTTGAGGGGATGCCAAATTATAAGCCTGCCCAGGGCACCTCTGTGTCTCAGTCTGGCTCTGTATGTGCATAAAAAAAACAACAACAAAGAAACCTTGGAAGGATTTATAGGAAACAGTTAAGCAGGCCAATCACTAGGAGGTAGAATTATAAGAAGTTTTACTTTTTACCTTAACGACTTTCTTTCTTCCTTAAATGTTTTGAAACATGCACTGTTGGTGGGAATGTAAAATAGTAAACCCATTTTGGAGAGCGGTTTCTTAAAAAGTTAAACGTATGATCCAGCCATTCCACTCCCAGGTAATTTACCCAAAGGAAATAAAAGCATGTGTCTATAAAAGGACTTGTACTTGGATGTTTGTACCAGCTTTATTTGTAATTACCCAAAACTGGAAACATCCAAAGGTCCATTTAACAGGTGAATGGATGAACATACTGTGGTGCATCCATAAAATGAACTAGTCAGTACTCAGCAATAAAAAGTTAGGGCCTACTGACACACACAACAACATAGACGAATCTCAAAATTATTATGCTCAGTGAAAGGAGCCAGGCAAAAAAAGAATATATACTGTGTGATTTCATTTATGTAAAACTCTAAAAAATGCAAGCTATTTATAGTGACTGGACAGCAGATCAGTGAGTGTCTGGGGATGTAGGGGGTAAGTGGGGAGGGATGGGAGGGAGAGATTACAAAAAAGTATGAGGAAACTTTGTGGAGTGATGGATATATTCCTCATTTTGATCATAATAATGGTATCATGAATATATATTTGTGTGTGTGTTTATGGGTGTGTGTGGGTGGGTGTGTAAAAACATCACATTATACACTTCAAATATGTGCCGCTTACTGTAAGTATATCATAACAAAGAAGAGAAGAGAGAAAAGAAAAGAAGAAAAGAGAGGGAGGGAGGGAGGAAGGGAAGGAAGGGAGGGAGGGAAGAAGGGAGGGAGGAAGGAAGGAAGAAAGGAAAGAAAAAAACAAGCCTTTTTTAAGTTTATGAGTAGAAAAAAGCAAAGGCACACCCACATTAAAATGTGTGCTTTTTCACTTGTAAATCCCCTGGTCTCCTCTACCTATCATTGCAGAAAATGCATCAAATGTGATCTTTAATTCAGCTCATTTTAAGACTATCTGTTCCTTTCTCTCCCCCATGTCCCCCACCAAGTGAAGCGGAATCCTGCTGAAATGGAATCAGATAAGGTTTCCTCGCTCCACTATGGCCCCCAGCTTCTCCCCATGGAGGTTACAGGCTGTGAGGAATGTGATGGCATGTTTAGTTTGGAGCAGACTTTGGCCAGTAAATACACTCTCAGCTCAGACCAGAATCAGCCCTGATAGAAGATAGGCCCTTCCAAAATAGCTGGAGGTCAGTCCTCTGTCCAAAAGCTCCATGTAGATCTTTAACAGTGAGGGGAGGGGAGGGGAGGAGAAGGCGGTAACCACAGCATTCTCCTCAGTATCACTGGAGCCTAACTGGGAAAGCTCTTGGCTACAGAAGCTCACTGAGAAGTAACAAGAGAACAATCAGAACATGGCTGGCCAAGCTTAACGAGGTCTCTGATGGTCCCCCGTTCTCCAAGTGTGAGAGGTTTACACCTCTGTTGGCCTCAATGGTTGACCAGCCATGTGATCCCAAGTTGGTTAGGACCAGAGGGAGTCCACTGGACCAGATGGCTTTCTAGAATGCAAAACTCTAGTAACAACAATGATAATCATGACATCTGGTGCTGAGCACACATCTATTGCCACGTTTAATCCTTACACAACTCCATGAAGTAGGAACTGAGTCCCAGAGAGGTTAAGCAAGCATCCTATTAATAGGTCTGACTCCAGGGCCCATGCTCTGGGCCCTAGCACCACACTGCCTCCCAGGAGACCATGGGAAGTCCAGGCATGGCAGAGACCCTGGACTCAGACCCAGGTTCAAATTCCCATTCTGCATTGATGAGTTATGCCGGAATAATAATAATACCTACCTCACGCTTGCAAAATCACGTGGGTAATGAGGGCTGAGCATAGCAGGTGATCAGGAAGTGGTAGCTGCCATCATTTTCATCACCATCACCATCAGTGACCAGAAGACCATCCAAAGCTGCTTCTCAATAAAAGAAAAACAAGGACCAGCACTGTAAATAGTAAAGGCTGGGGCGAGGACCGAAACTAGGCAGTGGCTTGGAACCTGTGATCCAACAACTACAAATTTTAATTGCAGTATTATATTTTCCAGTTCTGGGACTTCCATTTAATTATTTTTTATAGTTTCTAGTTTCCTGCTGAAATTCTTTTCTAATTTCTTGAATGCATTAATCACAGTTATTAGAGTCTCACCTCAAGCCTGGGGTTTTATTAAGGAACCGCCACCATGGGTCAGTCCTCACTCCAATTTTCGTTCCCCCAGACCTTGAGACACCAAAGCCCTGCCAGCTTCTCAGCTTCTCAGCTGCCCCAGTCAGTACACTCCTTGAGGGGAAAAGCAACTCCCCAGTTACAACTCCCTTGTCCTTCTCAATCATTTCTAGGTGCTCTCGACAGGAGGGGTGACCTGATACTAGCTCGCCTGCTGTGGCCAGAAGCAGGAAGCAACAGCCCTCCCCCCAACCCCATCCTCTTGCTGCTTCTCTGCCAACATGGATGAAGGCTGCAAAATTAAAAAGCAAAAAGAGAAAAGATAGGTGATATTGCAAAGTTGTGTTATTTATTTGGGCGACATTTTTCTCTATTTTATTTCAAGAAATACTACACAATATAGTTTCTGAAGGAAATGAATGATAGAAGCTGCCATTTATTGAGCACTTCAAAAGGACTTAATTGTTTTAAGCATTTTACATGTATTAACTCAGTCCTCATTAAAAGGCTGCGAGTAGGTTTTGCCATCTCCACTGCCATGGGTGAAGGAGCCAAGGCCCAGAGAGGTGAAGACATTGGCTCCAAAACACACAGCTTTTTTTTTTTTAACATCTTTATTGGAGTATAATTACTTTACATTGGTGTGTTAGTTGCTGCTGTATAACAAAGTGGATCCGCTATACGTATACATATATCCCCATATCCCCTCCCTCTTGCGTCTCCCTCCCACCCTCCCTATCCCACCCCGTTAGGTGGTCACAAAGCACTGAGCTGATCTCCCTGTGCTATGCGGCTGCTTCCCACTAGCTATCTATTTTACGTTTGGTAGTGTATATATGTCCATGCCACTCTCTCACCTCGTCCCAGCTTACCCTTCCCCCTCCCCGAAGACACACAGCTTGTACAGCATAGAGCAGAGACACAGACCCAGGTATGGCCAAACATTCTTCTTTGTGACCTAAGTGCAAGGCATGAGTAATTATAAGGAATTAGAGTATCCGGATTTGAAAGGGCAAGAAAGCCCGAAACAATTTGCAGACTACCAGAAAGAAAATGGCTAAGGAGGATGAAGCAATGTCTTGGGGCAAGAAAGAGTTCTGAGCTCTGTTTGGTGAGCCCCAGCTTTGAGGACAGGTAACTTTGCCTCAGTGTCTTCATCTGTAAAATGGAAATGATAAAAGCATTCATCTTACCCCGTGGGCTGTTCATTCCAGGACTTTAGCACTCAACCGCCTTTCCCATTTCCCAGCTCCAAGCAGAACCTGAGACCTTCCCTGTTGAGGGAGGTTTGCTTCAGGTAGAGGAAAACTAGGATTCAGCCAGCTGCACACCTGCCCTGAGCCGAGCCTCATCCTCCTTTGGAAGGAGGACTTCCAAATACATCTACAGGACTAACAAGATTCGGATGCTAGGCCCTGCAGGGGGGCGGAGAATGGAAAGGGTGCTTTCCCAGGCCAAATGCAGAATCCCTCCAAGTCTGGATGGTCCTACAGGGCAGCGAGGCCCTTCCCACGCAGTCACCCCAAACTCAGAGGGCTCACTCAGTCACAGTCTGTGAGTGTTTTCTGAGCACACACTAGTCAGTCAGGACTCGCCTGGTTGCAGGTGACTGAAACCCAGCTGAAAGTCTGAAAGCAAAAAGAGAAATGATTGTCCCTGTAACCAGACAGTCCAAGGGGGTGGTTCAGACGTGTCTGGATCCAGGGGCCTAGGTGACACCTTCAAGATCCACCTCTCTCCCTCAGGGCTCTGCCTTCCCCTCTGCTGGCTTCCTGCTCAGGCAGGCCTCCCCACGTGGTGATGAAGCCGCCCTCCAGCTGCGCCAGGTTCACCTCCTCGGCAGCCCCAACCCGGAAAGAGCTCCTCTTTCCCAGAACTTCCAGCAGAAGTCCAGGGCTGATGCTGGTTGGCTCTGCTGAGCCTGACCCGCTCTCACAGTCTGAGGGACGTGGGCCTCCCCGTGCGCAGCCCTGGACTGTACGTTCACCCCGCCTGGGGGGTGCAGGCAGCTACCTCACTGTTGATATGGGGAGGCATCGAGGACAGATTTACTGAGCCCCGCCTCTGCCAGACACTGTTCCAAGTCCTGTAGATGTATTTAAATCTCACAGAACTCTGTGAGTTAAATGCCATCAGGTGGGGTGGGAGGGGCCGTATAGGAGTGGGGAAGTGGGAGGTACAAACTGTCGGCTGTAAGAGCGGCTCAGAGATGTATCGTACAACACGAGGCATATAGCCAATATTTTGTAGTAACTGTAAATGGAAAGTAGACTTTAAATTTTGTAGAAAGGGCTTCCATGGTGGCGCCGTGGTTAAGAATCCGCCTTCCAATGCAGGGGACACGGGTTCAATCCCTGGTCCGGGGAGATCCCACATGCCGCAAAGCAACTAAGCCTGTGCGCCACAACTACTGCGCCTGTGCCCTACAGCCTACGCACCGCAACTACTGAGCCCACGTGCCACAACTACTGAAGCCCACGTGCCTAGAGCTCATGCTCCGCAACAAGAGAAGCCACCCCAATGAGAAGCCCACACACTGCAACGAAGAGTAGCCCCCGCTCACCGCAACCAGAGAAAGCCCAAGTGCAGCAACAAAGACCCAACACAGCCAAAAATAAAACAAATAAAATAAAATTTAAAAAATAAAATTTGTATAAAAATAGAGACTTCCCTGGTGGTCCAGTGTTAAAGAATCCACCTTCCAATGCAGGGGACGCAGGTTCGATCCCTGGTCAGGGAACTAAGATCCCACATGCTGCGGGGCAACTAAACCCACGTGCCACAACTACAGAGTTTGCAGCCTCAACGAGAGAGCCCACGTGCCACAAACTACAGAGCCCACGTGCCACAACTAGAGAAGAGAAAACCTGCACACCACAACTAGAGAGAAGCCCAAGTGCCACAACTAAAGAAAAAGCCCGAGCGCCACAACGAAGGGACTGCGCACCACAATAAAAGATCCCGCATGCCTCAACGACCCGATGCAGCCAAAAAAAATTGTATAAAAAATTTTTTAATAAAGATAAAGAAAATAGGAACATACACACAAAAAATACCATCAGGCAGGTGAGGAAACTGAGGCACAGAGAGGCCAAGTTACCCCAAATTGCACAGTTGGGAGACAGCAAGGCATGGCCTCACACGCAAGCACCTACGGAGCCCGCCCTCCTAACCATTGCACCACACGGCTTCTACCATTTCTCCCTCAAGCTCTGGCCACATGGAATCATTTCAGTTCCTCAAATGATTAAGCTTTCTCTCACCTCCTGGCCTTTGCACTTGCTCCTCTTCTGTTCAGCACCCACCCTTTCCCTTTCCTCCCAGCCTAGGCTGAAGCAAGCTGGCACTCAGGAAGTCTTCCCTGACCCTTCAGACCAGACGGGCCCTTCTGTGTGCTCCCAGCCCCAGGCACCCCCTGCGATGGGTTGCAATTGCCCGTTGCTTGATGATGTGCCCACCAGGTGTCAGCTGTTCTCGGGAACCATGCTACATCCGAGCAGTTGGTAGGGGACGGGCTGGTTCAGTAGTTGCATTAGTTTCCTGTGGCTACTGTAACAAATCACCATAAATGTAGTGGCTTAAATCAACACAAGTGTATTCTCTTTTAGTTCTGGAGGCCAGAAGTCCAAAGTCAGTTTCACTGGGCTAAGGTCAAAGTGATGACAGGGCTAGTTCCTTTTGGAGGCTCCAGGGGAGAATCTGTTTCCTTGCCTTTTTCAGCTTCCAGAGGCCACCTGCATCTCTTGGCTTCCATCTTCAAAGGGAGCAGTGTAGCATTTTCAAATGTCTTCCTCTCTATTCCTCTGGTTTGTCATCACATTGTCTTCTGTCTGAAAGACACAGGTGGAGGATACCCTCTTATAAGGACTGTTGTGATTACATCGAGCCCATGTGGATAATCCAGGATCATCTCTCTATCTCAAGATCCTTCACTTAATCACATCTGCAAAATCTCTTTTGCCATAGAAGGTAACAGTCACAGGGTCCGGACGTGGACTTCTTGAGGGACTACTGTTCGTCTACCACGGGGGTGAAGTGTGAGGACTCCCAGCCTGGAAGCCTGCTCTTGAACCCATGTGGTTCAACCTCTAACTTGCTGTGACCAAGTGATTTAACCTCCCTGTGCCCCAGAGGGCAGAGGGCAGGAGATGACTGAGTAGAGTCGTTTGAGGAACCGAAAGCAATTCAGGCTGGCTGCAGGACAGGGTCACGGGAGGAGGCGCTTGGCTTCAAGCCCCAGCTCTGAGTCAGTTTCTGCATCTGTGAAATGGAGATGATAACGGTCCCTACCTCATAGCCCTGGCTGTCAGAGGATTAAATGACTCAAGACATGTGAAGTGTTGAGCGCGGTGCTTTGGCACAAAAACACTCGATAAATTTTGGAAATTAGATGTTGTCTTAGTTTGGGTTTCCTCGCAAGCAGACCCAATTCTAGGATTCAAATGCAAGACATTTATTTGGGAGGTGATCCCACGAAGCACTAGCAGGGGAGGTGAGAGGTGAGACAGGCAAGGAAGGAAGCCCATAAACGGTGCGTTAATGAGGGGCTGCTCCTGGGACGAGGAAAGGGGAGGAGCTGGGGGCTTTACCGTCAGTTATTGGTGGAGGGCTACTGGGAGAGGGGGCGCTGTTCATTCGAGATGTACAGGCAGAGTGTGGACTTACGATGACTAAATAAGTTAGTTTATGAAAAGCACTCACCCAGTGAGCAGGTGACCAGAAAGTCATCAGGCAGAAGGGCTTGGCCGCCAGCAGCTGGAAGTAACTGGCGTAAGCTGAAGGGGGTCTGGGTGTGTGCTGAGCGTGTGCTATAGTCGTACCAGAGACCATCCCACCCGGGAGCCTGGACTCTGGGGACTACACACACAGTGGCATCCCCCGAAGAGTGTGGCTCCCCCTGTCTTGGAAAGGGGCAGGGCCAGGACTGAGGCCGAGCCTCTGGGCCCCTCAGAGCAGGTGCGAGAGGCTCTTACGCAATGTCATGTACTTTCTCCAGGACAGGCTGAAGTGGAAATGTTAGCAGATCCCCACAGGTACCTGACAGACCAGCTCGGCAGCCCAGGGCCCCAGAGGCCGATAGGAAGGTGGTGTCTGTGGTCAAAGTCCTGATGGGGGACGGAATGACAGGCATGTGCCTGTGCAGTGAAACAGTGAGGTGTGAAGGGCCCAGGGTAAGGGGTCCATCGGTAAAGGCAGGGAGGAAGATGACCTTTTAAAGAACAGAGGCCATGAGGCTGTGTGGATTTGGGTGAAGGGCAGGGCTGTTGTGGCTTTCTGAGATATTTCAGGCATGAATAATGCTCAGATTGCTGGGGTGGACACAGAAAGAAAAGTGGGGAGTAGTCCTGAAAGATGGAGAAAGGCCAGCTACTCTGCAGTCACTGCAACTTGGGGCCTCAAAGGCACTTCCCCGCAGCAGTGAGGGATGAAGGCTGTTCCAATTTCAGGGCCCCGGCAGGTACCTCATGGCAAGGCCTGAAGCCCAAGGAACAAGGCTGGTTTGGACATCAGGCCAGAGCTCTGGGACGCTGCAACCCAACATCTTCCCAGTCCTCTCTCTGCTCTAAACCCTCGAGAAGTCCAGCTGACAGAATGTGGCCCGCTGCTCAGAACGTGGGATTCGGGACAGGCCTTGACCTCATTTGAGGTTCCAAAAATAGACCTTTTTTTTTTTGAGGTACTGCTCTAATCCTGGGGCCCCCTGGCTCCATGATCTGTAGATATGAACTTATCTATCTTCTGAGAGACAGAAGAGGAAAATTCAGTGTTACCTGCTAGTCTCCTTGATCCAGGAGAGTCTGTGGTCAAGGACCAGACAGCCTGGACTCTGATTCCAGCTCTGCCATTCACCAGCTGTGTGACCTTGGGCAAGCTACCTGACCTCTCTGAGCCTCCACTAACTTCCTCTTAGTACATGTGTTGATCATAATCATACCGATCTGGTAGAATTGTAATGACTAAACAAGTTAGTTCATGTAAGACACTCACCACAGTGCCAAGCACATAGGAAGCCACTGACTTCTCTAGTTAGTGTGTATTATCTCATTAATTCTGATAGCAACTCAAGCTGTGCTCACCCAGTGCCTGTATGTCCCCCTCAGAGCAAATCATCTTGCTGTGGTGGATTATAACTTCCTGCTAACTTTTCAGATCCTTCCACAGAAGTTCCTGGAGCCAGGAACTCTGTGTTGTTTACTGCTTTTCCCAGCACAGCACACAAGTGCTCTAAAGATGTTGATTTTGAAAGTATCCCTGCTTTACAGACCAGGAAGCTATGGGCAGAGGGTTTCAGGGACATATTCATGGTTCCCTAGTAATGGGGTCATCCAATATACAGTCTCCAGCCCATGCCATTCTGCCAATCTGCAATTCTTGAGCACATTTTGTATGTCAGGCCTTGGACCGGGCACCAGGGAGAGACACAGAAAAGAAGGTAAACCTCAGCCCCGTCCTTCAGCATCCTTATCTTTAAAAGGGAGATCATACACTTTTCAAAAAAAAGATATCCAAATGGCCAACAGGCACATGAAAAGATGCTCAACATCACTAATCATCAGAGAAATGCAAATCAAAACCACAATGAGCCGTCACCTCACGCCTATTAGAATGGCTATCGTCAAAGAGATAACAAGTATTGGCAAAGAGGTGGAGAAAAGGGAACTTTGGTGCACTGTTGGTGGGAAGGTAAACTGAGGTTTACCTTTTGAGATCCCTCAAAAAAATTAAAATAAGAACTACCATATGATCCAGCAATCCCACTTCTGGGTATATATATCCTGAGGAAATGAAATCACTCTCTAGGAGAGATATCTGTACCCACATGTTCACTGCAGCATTATTCACAGTAGTCAAGACATGGAAACAATCTAAGTGCCATCAGTGGATGACTGGATTAAGATATTATTCAGCCATAAAATAAAAGGAAATCCTGCCTTCTGCAACAATATGGATGGACCTTGAAGGCATTATAATAAGTGAAATAAGGCAGACAAAGACAAATACTGTATGTTCTCACTTGCATGTGGAATGTAAAAAGCTGAACTCATTGAAATAGAAAGTAGACTGGCGGTTGCTAGGGCTGGAGAGTGAGGGAAATGGGGAGATGTTGGTCACAGGGGGCACGTTTCCAGCCTTATGGTGACTAAGTTCTGGGGATCTAATGCACAGCATGGTGGCTGTAATTAACAATACTGTATTAGATACTTGAAAGTTAAGAGAGTAGATCTTAAAAGTTATAACCACAAGAAAGTGGTAATTATGTGAGAGGATGGGGGTGTTAAGTAACCTTCCTGTAGTAATCCTTCATTACACTGGACACCTTAAACTTACATGTTGTATGTCAATAATATCTCAATAAAGCTAGAAAAAATGGAGATCATACTATCTCCCTCAAAGGGCTCCTGTGGGCTGAAGTGAAGTTTTGACTGCTAAGAGCCTGGCACAGGGTCCAGACTGAGGCAAGGGCTTGGTTACTGGGTGCTAGTACCGGTCTGTGGGCCTTTTCTTGTTCCTTCATCTGAAATTTCCCTTTTCTCCCTTCAGGCCTCCCAAGCCTGACTAGCACCCACTGAGCCAAGTTGTCACCTCCTCCACGAAGCAGCTCTGCTCCACAGGCTGGCTTAGTTCCTTCTTCTGTGATTTTTTTTTTTTTTTTGGCTGCACCACGCAGCATGCAGGATCCTAGTTCTCCGGCCAGGGATCGAACCAGTGCCCCCTGCAGTGGAAGTGCGGAGTCCCAACAACTGGAACCCCAAGGAAGTCCCCTGTGATCCTAAAATGCCCAAGATTTTGATGCACTCCCCAAACTGGGTTAGTTCTGGACCAGACTGTACACTCTACGAGAAGGGGCCTGGGTCCATCTCAGCCACAGCTGTATCCCTGTATCTGGCAAAGGATCAGCCACATAATAAATGCTGAGTGAATAAAGGAAACAAACGAGTAGAAAGGAGAATGGATGAATGGATGGATGGATGAATGATAGATAGATGAATGGTTGGATGGGTGGATGGATGGATGGATGGGAGAATGGATAAATGATTGGATGGGTAAATGGATGAATGAATGAATGAATGAATGAATGAAAAGGTGCCAGGCTGAAAGGCAGCACTTCATCCTGCAGGCTGTGGATATTGCTGGGCTGTGGGGCATCCACACATGTGTGGCCTGGAGCCTGACAGTTCAGGCCTGAGGAATCTACATCCCGTCCCCACCCTGGGTGGGGTGTTTGCTCTACTCTTATTTCCACAAGGCAATTAACTGCAACCACCCTCCATCCAGGCAGACAGATTCTAGAAAGTCAAACAGCCCTTCCCTCCCTGACTAGGAAAAGAGTGACAAGGTCTTGCCATCCACCAGTGGCTGGCTTCGGGATCCTCGAGTTTGCATTCCCCCAAAGCTCACAGCCCCATCTTTTTATTTTCCTTTTATATATAGCAAAACATTATACTCACTAGCCTTCTGTTTTATCTCAGGCATTTGGTCTCCTGTGACCTCTTCTGAAATTTATCCTCCTGAAAGATAGCGTTCACCAATAGAAATCATATGTACTCTGCACTTGATTTTATTTTCATTTGACATATTACCTTTTCATGAGAACAGATACTATTTACCTGTGTAACTGCTGGTAGCTGTGGCCAGGCCCTTGCTCTGCAGTAATGTAATTTATTTAATCATCCATCATGTCAGACAACTTGTGTGCTTTACAAGGTCTCACTATGCTTGGGTGTAGAATAGTGTGGCCAGCGTGCTACCTTTGTGTAAAAAAGGTGGAGCAAAGCATGTATATTTACCTGTCTGCATATAAAATACCTCTGGAATGATTCATGAGGAAATGGTAACATTGTTACTTTCAGGGATAGAGATGGGGAGAAAATTTTTGCCTTGGATCCTTTGGTATCTTTTGTACTTTAAACCAGGATTTTTTAAAAAAAGATAATTAAATTAACATTAAAAATATCAAGGTTTCCTGCCCTGTCCCACCTGAGGGTGGTTTAGACTTATAGACTCACTTCCAAAGAGTAGAGCTTGGAAAGTGAAAAAAATAGTAACTTCACAGTAGAGAAGCCTGACAGACACCACCTTAACCACAAGCTCAAGGTGAATCTCACCAGCGGCGTCATGTGGGTGCCATGGACTCCTGATAGGATGTGATGAGAAGGGCACTTCACCTCTGTGGTGTTCTCTCTAAAAGCTTATAACCCAGGTCTACTGGGGAGAAAACCACACAGACTGGTGGGCATTGGACAGGAGACCTGCCATTCCTCCTCAAGACCATCCATGTCTTTTTTTGGCAGCGCAGCTTGCGGGATCTCAGTTCCCCAACCAGGGATTGAACCCGGGCCCTCAGCAGTGGAAGTGTGGAGTCCTAACCACTGGACCACCAGGGAATTCCCAAGACTGTCCATGTCTTGAAAAACAGGGAGAAACTGTCACAGACTAAAGGGGAGCCATGATAAGTAAATGTCATGTGCTTCCCTGGATTGAGTCTTGGAACAGAAAGAGGACATTAGTGGAAAAATCCAGGTGAAACCCAAATCAAGTCTGGAGTTTAGTTAATAGCTGAGTGCCAGTGTCAGTTTCTTGGCTGTGACAAATCCACACGGTAATAGAACATTAATAATGGGGAACTGGATGAAGGAACTCTCCACATTATCATTACACCTTTTCTGTAAATCTAAAATGATTCCAAAATTAAAAGTTCACTTAAAAAAATAAAGATTTCTCAAGTTTTAATGAGGAGTAAAACAAAACAAATAGCCCTACTATACCCTTTTGGAATAGGAGCTTAGGTCCCCTTTTTCCTTCTTCGGTCTGTGGTTACAGGAGCACTGCACGTTATGAGTCGGAAGGATGGGGACATTTCCCACATTTCCATCAGCACTTCTGCTGATGGAGGTCTGATTCAGGCCTGGTGTTTGTCTGGGGTTGGCTGAGGCTGTTTCAACACGAGAAATTGCTGTTACCATATAAATAAAATTAATTCCCTCGGTGTCGAGGTTTGCATTTGTTCATTCACCTTAGATGGTGTCCAGATGTTTTCTCCGGGGAAAATGGCTTCAGGCTGAGGGGGTCTGGAGGCTATTGTTTTGGTGCCACATATGCTACTGGCCAGCAAGATGCCAGCTCTCAAGTGCAGAGTTTCTGAATCTCAGTTTGCCTAACCATAAAATGAGATGATAATTTCTCTCTCGTAAAGAACATATGAAAGCACTTTGCAAAAGGTATGATCAGTTCAAATATAAGACCTCAAACTTTTCTACTGGGGGAATAAACGCAGCCTGGAAAGTGAGCAGTTGAGAGTTGAGGGTGGGCTGGGTATAGCCCAGAGCAGCCGTCTTCGAAATATGATTTTCTTTTGGTGGTGGTGGTGGTGGTGGTGGAATCTCAGATTTTAGCTTTATTTTTACTTATTTATTTTTTAAAATAAATTCATTTATTTAGTTCTGGCTGCATTGGGTCTTTGTTGCTGCGCCCGGGCTTCTCATTGCGGTGTCTTCTCTTGTTGCGGAGCATGGGCTCTAGGTGCGCAGTCTTCGGGAGTTGTGGCTCACTGGCTTCGGTAGTTGTGGCTCGCGGGCTTCAGAGCGCAGGCTCAGTAGTTGTGGTGCATGGGCTTAGCTGCTCTGCGGCATGTGGGATCTTCCCGGACCAGGGCTCGAACTTGTGTCCCCTGCATTGGCAGGCAGGTTCTTAACCACAGCGCCACCAGGGAAGCCCCTGATTTTAGCTTTGAAATTCATGAAACTTGACGTTCTAGTCCATGCAGGGCACACATTAAAGGCCAGGGTCAGCTCCGTGGGCGTGCTGCCCGTGCAGTCGACAGGGTCGTGTGCTTGGAAGGGCCCGGCACTTAATTTAATACTCTGCTGTCACCATCTTGAAATTCTCCATACTCTCTGAACCAGGGCCCCTACATTTTCATTTTACACCAGGCTCTGCAAAACGATGTAGCCTGTCCTGCTAATGGCACTCAGTGTACATGTGGGAGGCTACAGGCCAACTGGGATTTTGAGGGCAAGGAGAGGAGTGGCTGGAGCTGCAGAGGAGAGGAGACGTGAAGCTGTGGCCTCAGGAAAACAACTCCTAGAGAAGGAGCTGCAATGGGAGGTAGGATTTTCAGGAAGTCTTGCTCTACTAGGAAACTTGCCTTTTAAATTCCTAAGAAACCGCCAATAAATTTTTCGTTGCTGATGGTGGGTTGGATTTGTTTCTGGAGGGAGTCCTGTGTCAGGACTGGGTTCCACTCCATCTCCTGTGCCAGGGAGGAAGGCAGGGAGCATGCGCTGGGTGTGCCCTGGGTGCCAGCTGCCATGTTGGGTGTGTTCACGCCGAGAGGACAACAAACCAAGAAAGCAGGGCTGAGGCGCCCTGGCCATTCTCTTGATCCCTGTTCTAGGCTGAGTCTGAGCAGGGCATCTGTTATGTCCTTGGGTCTCCAATGCTGGGATTTTGAGGGGCAGGGACAGTAGGGCTTTTGAGGCTGCCCTGGGCCTCAGCCTTTTGCTTTGTGCTGGAACTCCACTTGGAGGCTGGCCAGCCCCCTCCCCTGCCTCTGACTTTATCCCCAGCCACGCCTCTTGCTGTGGCCCCACCTGCGCCCTGCCTGGCCCCTCCTCCACACCTTTGCTCCCACCTGAAACCACAGCCCTCCTAATGCTCCAGTCCAAGTCCTACCTGGTCCTGGGGCCAAGGCTGCATCTGGACCCTCTCTCTAAACACTCACAGCACCTGGACAATAGTACAGTCTGTGTTTGCTGGGCCACTGTGTCAAGGTCTATTTGTTTATGAGGGTTGATGAGTTGGGTGTCCAGCCCCCTGCAGTTCCCATAAAAGTGCAGTTTAGTAAATGGCTAAGTGTGTGGGCTCTGGAGTCAGAGACCTGAGTTCAAATCCTGTCTCTACCAGTGTGATCTTGGGCACCTTACCCAGACTTCCTGAGCCTCACTGTGCCCACCTAGAAGGTGAGAATGGTGTCATGGGTTTGTTGAGAGAATGTATAAACGAGAGGACAATTAACTGTGGCTGTTGAAGTTATTATTATGACTGGGGATGGATGAGGACGACTCTGGACAGACTCAAATAATATAGACAATAATGGCCAGACTTAGTGTGTTCCAGGCAGTGTTCTAAGTGCTTTATGTAGGAGTTATTTAATTCTTATGATAACCTAGAAAGCTGGTATTATTTCCCCCATTTTACAGAGGGGGAAACTGAGATCCACAGAAGTGGTTATTAAGTGGTTGGCCCAACATTACAGTAACAGGTGGAGCTGGGATTTGAATCCAGACAGTCTGGCTACAAAGCCTGTACCCTCACCCACTGGCTCTGCTAGCCCTCAGACAGCACCATGCTGCTCCCTGTCTCCAGAGCCTGGGCTGGGCCGCTACCTGCCTCTCCCAACTCTTCTGGTGCTGGGTGCCCCCACTGCCAAAGGAAGGAACCCTTGGTCTTTAAATACTTTAGCTTTCCGGGTTGCTAATATTTACTGAGCAAAAAGAATGCCCCAGGAACTATGCAAAAGATTAAAATATCTCATTTAATCCTCAAGGCAACCCTAGGAATTAGGTATCATTGTTATCTCCATTTCATAGACGGGAACTGAGCTCAGATAGCTTAGATAACAAGGCAGAGTGGGGACTTGAATTGAGGTTTGTGCTACTCTCCTTCCCAAGTGGAAGCAGACAGTGGGTTCTTGGGGCCCTTCTCCTGTCTGGAAGCCCGCCCACAAGCCACAGCAGCAGACTCTGGGAGGCTGGAAGGGGAATGGCCCACCCCCTCCCTGGCTCCAAGAATGTGATGAGGTCAGGGCGCGCTGGTCCCATGCCAGCTCCTGTTACCACCACCCCTACCCACCACTCCCCTACCCACTCCTCCCACTCCATCCTCAGGCTAGAAGAGGCGAGCTCGGCCCGGGGTTCTGCGTTTCCTGAAAGGTAGGATGAGGAGGGAGCAGCTTAAAAATCCGTATAATGGCCACAGATGATTTCAGTGCAAGCTGGGTACTTTAAGTGACAGTAGGAGCAGAATGGAGGGGCTTGGCCCATAGGACAGTCCAGGAGGGCTTCACAGAGGTGGTAACAAACCCATAAACCTCTTCCAGGGCTTCAACCAGGATCTAACGGCACAGCTGCCTTCCAGAGACAGCAGGAGGCAGATTTTGCAGGGAGGTGGTGCCCTTGCCCACAGTCTGCTTTGCCCCTTCCTGGCTGGCCCAGCTGGCACTTCAGGTCAGACCTTGGCCCCAGCCTTTCTCCTGAGCCTGAGTCAGGGGAACACAAAGCCTGGAGCCTCCTGGAGTGCAGACACCCAGCCCAGCTGCTGGGTGTTCTCTGGGCAAGGACAGCCACCAAGTCTCAGATCCTGACAGAGAGGGTGTCTCCTCCATGCTGAGGCCACTGGCTCCTCCTTAGCTGGCCTGGATCCAGGACTGGTCCATTCATGCTGCCTGATTACTTGTGTAGCACTGAGTTCAAGCCCTAGATCTGTCATTCACAAGCATGATGTCAGCTCACCCTGCTGAGCCTCAGTTTCCTCTTTTCTAGAATGGGGGTGTTAATAGTACTGACTCTGCAGTATTTCTGGGAGGATTCGGAGACAAGGCCTGCGGGCTTGTCTGGGCTGTGAAGCTCCCATCACTCACATGTCTGTACACGGACAGGCTGGGCCAGCCGGGGAGGGACTATCTCTATGCATTGGATGTACACAACTTTTTCAGTCTATGAGACAACTTATGAAAGTTCAGTGACTAGTATTTAATGCTGACCTACTACTATAAAGTATTCTATATTTATATGACTTCAGAGACTCTTCTGCACTAGGACACCCTCCCTCCAGTGTCCAACAACCAGTGCTAGCCCCAGGGCGTGGGGCAGATTTGCGTATTTATTTGTCTGTTCCGTAGGCTTAGATGTCCTGTTAGGATCCTGTTTAAAGTTTTAGGATGCCTTCAATACATAACTTTTTTTTTTTGAATTTTTATTTATTTATTTTTGGCTGCGTTGGGTCTTTATTGCTGCACGCGGGCTTTCTCTAGTTGCGGTGAGCGGGGCTACTCTTTGTTGCGGTGCGCGGGCTTCTCATTGCAGTGGCTTCTCTTGTTGTGGCGCATGGGCTCTAGGCATGCGGGCTTCAGTAGTTGTGGAGCACAGGCTTAGCTGCTCCACGGCATGTGGGATCTTCCCGGACCAGGGCTCGAACCTGTGTCTCCTGCATTGGCAGGCGGATTCTTAACCACTGCGCCACCAGGGAAGTCAATACATAACTTTTTGAAATGAAAATATTTCATTAAAAAAAAAAAAAAGTGCCTGACAGCTAGTGAGCACTCAGGAATGGGAGCTGGTTGATGGGACCAGGTACTGTGCTGGGCGGGGTGGGCGATGCCTCAGGGTACAGAGAGTGGACTCTCAAGTGCCTGGGAGGAGCCGGACAGTATACCTCTTCTGAGCCTCGGTTGAGGCCTCTGCAGAATGGCGATAAGAGATTCGTGATTCAGTCACATAAACATGCATACAGCAGGGACTTAATAAGTGTTAGATTTCGTGATGATCTCATTCAGCTTTGGCCACGTTATCTCCATTTTTCAGAAAGGAAAAAGCACAGAGAGGTGGAGGAGCTGTCCCAGGTCATACAGTGGGAAGCCTGACAAAGGGCCCTCAGGCTGCACCGCCAGCTTGCCCAGGGCTCAGGTGAGGAATCAGTGGGTGCGGACCACAACGCTCAGGCTGGGACAACTGCCTCAGGTGCTGTAATCAGCCAGCAGCTCTACGCAGGGCTCCTGACTCCCTGTCTAGCATGTCCGCTGAACCAGTCTTCCTCTGAATGGCCACCCTGCCCTGAGCAGTGCTTGCCAGCCCTGCTCTCATTCAGTACCTTTGGGGAAGCTTACACCCAGATTCCTCATGGGAGGAGGGACAGTGATGTCAGCTGCGTGTCTATCACATTATTTCTTTTCAGTTTCATAACCCTGAAAGCATGTATCAGATGTCATTAGCCCCCTTTTATATGAGTAATCCAAGCCCAGAAAGCTTAAGAAATCTGCCTGAGGTCACACAGCTTGGACATAGCAGGATCAGGATTCTAACTGACCGATGGGGCTGGAGCAGTAGGAAAGACAATACTAAGCATGGGGACCTGGGAGTAAAGAAGCTCCCAGAAGAGGTCTGAAGGCATGGCCGGCCCACAGACCCTCCTCAGAAGCAGATCCTGGCCTGGCTATGTCAGCTAGAAGAGGAAAAACAAGGCAAGAAGGAACAGGAAACTCTGTTCAGGGTTACTGAGTGTGCTCCCATATCCGCTTGTCCCTCACCACTGCCCAACTTTCAACTGGCAGCACCTGCTTTCTCTGAGTTGCTAGGGGCCACCCTGTGTCACACAGCAGGCCTGACATGCCCTGGAACTAACACCCGCTCCATCCCAGTGTCCTCAAGGGGACTGACGGCAGATGCCTAAATACTCCAGCTCCCTGGTTCCTGAGTCGCCTGTTCCATACCATTTCCCAGTGTTCCCCACCATTTCCCAGTGTTCCCCTGTAGGGCTGTAACCAGACTACACTCAGGTCTGCTCACCCAACATGCAGCAAACAAAGGACCCGAACTCCCTGATGGCTTTCAGGGAAGGGTTTTTAAAGGCAACGTTAGGGGTGAGGGCTGCAGGGTGTGTGATCAGCTCATAGACTTTCTTCTATTTGGTGGTGAGGTAACAGGTGATGCTTCAGGAATCCCAATCGTCAAGCTTCTGGTTCCAACCTGTCTGGGGTCTAAGTGCTTGTGCTCAGCATGTAGTCACCATCCTCCACCTGCGAGGGGGGTCTTAGTTTCTGCAGAACAACTCAGATACGTGTCAGATTGCTATGTGTAGCCCCTGAGGAGGAACTAGGACTCTGTTTTATCACTGAGCTATCATTTAAGCTAGCATTACTTTTCTTTTTTTTTTTTTTAACATTTATTTATTTGGCTGCATCAGGTTTTTGTTGTGGCACGTGGGCTTCTCTCTAGTTGTGGCGTGTGGGTTTTCACTCTCTAGTTGTGGTGTGTGGGTTTTCTCTCTCTAGTTGTGGCATGTGGGCTCTGTAGTTTGTGGCGCGTGGGCTCTAGTTGACGTGCCCGAGCTCAGTAGTTGTGGCGCACAGGCTTAGTTGCTCCGTGGCATGTGGGATCTTAGTTCCCCGACCAGGGATCGAACCCGCATCCCCTGCATTGGAAGGCAGATTCTTAACCACTGGACAACCAGGGAAGTCCCTAGCATTACTTTTGTTGATTGACTGTTTTTCCTTTGTTCCTCTATTCCCTCACTTCCCTAATTGTTAACTTCTTGTGCCTGCCATTTGGAACTCAGGGAAGGTCTAGAGACTAAAGCTTTCTCTATAAACAAGAAACAGGGGACATGGAGGGGCTTTTGTATCTGGAAGGCCCTGCAGAGTCCTACTTGGTTTCAGTCCCCCCTTTTCTTTGATATACCTCAATTCTGAGGAGAATGGGGGTAGGACAAAAAAAGAGAACAAAGTTTTGGATAGAGAGGTTAATCATAAACTCGGCAGAGGAACTCTGTTTTAGGGGGACTCAGTTTCAGGACTAAGCCCCACAGTGATAACCTGCTCTTTAACACATTCAGCATCAACGTCTTCTCCCCGTCCACTTCCCAGCTTCCTGAGGTCCTCACCTCAAGATCTCCTTTGGGATCATCTAAGTCAGTAGTTCTCAACCAGGGGCAATTCCCCCAGGGACATTCGGCAAGGTCAGGAGGCGTTTTTGATTGTCCAAGTGACAGATGGGAAAGATGCTACTGATTCTAGCATGTAGAGATGCTGCTAAACATCCTATAGTGCACAGAACAGTCCCCAACAACAAAGAATTATCTGGCCTCAAATATCAATAGTGGGACTTCCCTGGCCGCCCAGTGGTTAAGACTCCGTGCTCCCAACATGCTCCCAATGCAGGAGGCACGGGTTTGATCTGTGGTCGGGGAACTAAGTTCCCGCATGCCACACAGTGAGGCAAAAAAAAAAAAAAAAAAAGTCAGTGGTGCTGAGATTGAACATCTCTGACTTAACTAAGACACTCAGGGGCCCCTCCCTGTTGATAACCCTCTAGCATCCTTGGCCAGACAGGCATGGCCCAGAAGAGCCCCTGTGTGGAAAGGGTAGATGGGTGGGCAGCTAGCCGCTGGGGTCGCCTGTCTTTTGCCTGCCTCCATCTCCCCTTCTACCACCCACCCACGCTGTATGGTTCTGCTGCTGTTGTGGCCCCACAAGAAGACCCAGGGTGAGGATGGGCATGGGAGACAAGGCTTGGCCAATCATAAAACCCCACCCCAGACCACTGGGATGTTGTTCAGGGAGGCACGTGACTCCAGCTAAGCCAGTCAGAATTTGCTCTGGGACTTTTCCGCCAGAGACTCTCCTTCCACCAGGGCCAGAGAGCTGGCAGGACATGAGCCTGAGGCGTCCAGCACGCAAGCAGAGCTCAACGTCAAACCTGACTAAGAAATGCTGAGGGGCAGAGGCCTGACACATAGACAGTGACACAGATCAGAACCTTCCCTTTTTTGGAATTGCTTTTCTGTCTTGACTAATAGGGCCTTGTCTCTCCCACTGGGCTGGGAATTTCCTGTTCTTTTATCTCATCTCCAAGCACCCTGCCTCCTCCCACTTCTAAGAGTGTGTAAGACAGGCCTGCCCCACAGCAGAGTCACCCAACTGCTCATTTATGACCTAGGGCTGCTCACCTCCCCATCTAGCTTGTGGCAAACACCTGAGCCAGTCTCTCACCACATCACACAGACGAACAGACTGGGCAGGGGAAGAACCCTGTCCACCTTGCTAGGAAGGATCCCCCGGGGCAGATGTCTTCTGTGGCTCCTTTGAGGACTGGATGTATAAGCTATGGATGGCTCCCGGGGGTTCACAAAACTCCTGATGCCCATTCCCTGCCCGACCTATTTTGGTTTTTCAAGAGAGCTGTCTCTGAATTTTGGACCCAGCTTGAATCCCGAATCTGCAGCTTCCTGGCTGCATAAATCTGAGCAATCCACTTCCTCTCTCTGAACCTCGGTTTCCTCATCTGAGAAACGTGGAGAGTGTAACACCAACCGCCCAGCGGTTTTACTGGAGTAAAGATTAAAGGGTACAGTACAGGCAAAGCCCTTAGTCTAGTGTCTGGCACTTAGCAAACAGTCAACACCTTGGGGGAAGAATAATATTCTGGAAATATTTTCTGCTTGAAAAATAGAGGAGACGCCCTGGGCCACCCCTCCCATGCTAAGCTAGCAGGGCAAGGACTCCTCCGGTCTGTGGCCAGCTGTCAGGAGGTGGGTGTGGAGGCCGGACCCTCTCCCACCAGGGAAGGGCCTGGCGTTTGCACCCGCCTCCCACCCCGTGGACCCAACACACCCAGACCCCCACCCCTGTGAGTCAGCCTCACTCCTTAAGGCGCAGCAAAACCCACAAGTCACTTCCTGGCTGCCCCCAACAAAGGCCTAGAACCCGCAGTCCAGGAACTGGCCCCTTATCGCTCCTCAGGCCTGATAAGAAGGGCAGGAGGGTCTGAGTCAGCCAGGAGTAGCCGTTTCACAGCTCTTCCTTGGCCTACGGACTGTTCCCAGCCCAACCTGGGAGCTCAGAGCCCCTCCACTTCCCCTTCTCTTCATGCTGCCCCGAGGGTCTGCCATTCAGCCCTTCGGCATCATTTCCAGAAGGAACCAGCCCAAAACTCTGGTAGGAGCAGCAGGGCACTCAGTGGAGTACTCCCTGGAGTTTATCAGATAAGCATGCACTTCTGGGGCCCAGGGAATGGGACAGGGGAAGGGAACAGGGTGAAGAAGGAGGACAAAGGTGAAGGGAGGGGCGGGGCCACGCCCTCCCACTGGAGCATGCCTCTGGGAGGGGCTCAGGCTGCAGCCTCCTCAGTGGCCCCCCAGCCTCCCACCTGGCTCCACTCTGATCCAACTATCCTCCACCCAGCAGCTAGAACCACCCTCTTTTAAGCCACATCTGCTTGTCCCACCCCTGCTGTAGCTCCCACTGCCCTTTGGGGAGAGGCCAGGTTTTCTTCCGACTGCCAAGGCATCATTCTTGTCATGCTCCAGATGGAGCTACTCACAGTTTCTGGAAAGGAACTTGACGTGCTTCTGGCTCTTGGCTGCTGGCACTCAGAGGAAGTGGGTGTCATAACTTTCTGGGTGAGTGGGTAGAGGTTTGAGGGAAGGCTTCCTAGAGGAGGTGGCACTTGAGCCATCCTGGCATTCTGACGAGAATGATGGAGGCACAGGAGAGGGACACAGGCAATTACCAAACAAGCTGACAACACCAATTCATTCAGCTTCTACCTGAGCAAGCAGCCTGGACTCCTTCCGGGAAGTGGCTTCTAGTGGAAGGAGCAGGAAACTCAGCACTTAGCAGCTCTGTGACTTTAGGCAAGTGTCTCTCTATCTCTGATCTCATGTGAGGCCACCTGTCAGGACTGCCAGGAGAGAGGAAAGCCTGCAAAGTATATAAATGCCCAGTAGGTGCTTAAGCCATTCGATCTGTGAGGGGGTTTTCTCTGGGTTGCGTCTCTGGTCCAAGTCAAGGGAAAGGGCCAGGCTTAGGGGGAAATGAGGCCAGCCTAACCCAGATTTTCCAATTGTTCCTGACTGCGTGTTTGCTCCTTGGGGCTGGAGGGAGGAAATTCCCTGCACAAAGACAGGAAGGCAGAGGTGCTCTGTGGCAAAGGCAAAGCTTACAGTGGCGCCTGGTACGATGGGAGAGCCCACAGCACCAAGAGAGCCAGGCAAGGGAGTCACAGCAGAGGCTCCAACACCCTGGCACCTCTCACCATCTAAGCACGTCAACTCAGGATGTCACGGTGCGGGGACCAAGGCCCGGACAGACTGTGGACCTGCCCTAGGTCACATAAAGCCCATGGCTTCCAATTCTGCTCCCCCTCCACTTGTTTTCAAATTCACAGCCATTGACTGAGGACATTCTGTAGAGTTAACGAGAAGGTGGTAATCCCACACCAACTGTGGTTTTAAAAGAATTCATTATATACACACACACACACACTTATATATATGTATATATACTTTTTTTTTTTCTTTTTGCGGTACACGGGCCTCTCACTGTCGTGGCCTCTCCCGTTGCGGAGCACAGGCTCCAGACGCGCAGGCTCAGCGGCCATGGCTCACAGGCCCAGCCGCTCCGCGGCATGTGGGATCTTCCTGGACCGGGGCACGAACCAGTGTCTCCTGCATCGGCAGGCAGACTCTCAACCACTGCGCCACCAGGGAAGCCCTATACACATTTTAAACAGTTTTATCAAAGAGTAATTTATATGGCATACAATTCACCCATAGGAAGAATGCTGTTTGATGAGTGAATTTATACAGGGGTTCAACCACCAACACAAGCCAGTTTTCAAACACTTCCATTACCCAATTTGCTCATCTGCAGTCAATTCCACTCCCAGCCCCAGGCAATTACGGGTCTGCTTTCTGGCTCTATAATGTTGCCTTTTCTAGAAATCCCCAACCTCTTTAAAAAAAAAAAAGTTAGAAGCCCAGGAACGACCCTGCTCTTTCCCAGGCCTAAAAAGGGGAACACTTGCAAAAAGGTATGTCTGCGAGGGGACCTAGAGAGTGTGGGGCCTGATTCCTCTTGGTTGAACTCAGAGAACTCCCAGATGAACTTAGGGTCAGAGAGGCCTGGGTGGGGAGGGGCCTCTGTGGTCCTACCAGCCCATGCTTTCATGTCACAGACAATAATCAAAGGAGCAGCAGCGAGGGACTTCCCTGGTGGTCCAGTGGTTAAGAATCTGCCTTCCAATGCAGGGAATGAAGGTTCGATCCCTGTTCAGGGAACTAAGATCCCACATGCCCCTGGGCAACTAAGCCCACGTGCTCTGGAGCCCACGTGCCACAACTGGAGAGAAGCCCGTGCACCGCAACGAAAGATCCTGCATGCCGCAACTAAGACCCAATGCAGCCAAATAAATTAATTAATTAAAAAAAACAAAAACAGAAACAAAACAACAGGACTTCCCTGGTGGTGCAGTGGTTAAGAGTCTGCCTACCAATGCAGGGGACACGGGTTCGATCACTGGTTGGGGAAGATCCCACCTGCTGTGGAGCAACTAAGCCCGTGCGTCACAACTACTGAGCCTGCACTCTAGAGCCCGCGAGCCACAACCACTGAAGCCCGCGTGCCTAGAGCCCGTGCTCCGCAACAAGAGAAGCCACCGCAATGAGAAGCCTGCCCATTGCAACGAAGAGTAGCCCCTGCTCGCCATAACTAGAGAAAGACTGCACGCAGCAACAAAGACCCAAACGCAGACAAAAATAAATAAACTCATAAAAAAAAAAAGAAACAAAGTAGCAGCAGCGATGGCTACTACTCAGGGCCTGGAGTGGCCATGTGCTGGCTACCCCTGGGGGCCACCCAAGGAGGGAGTATGGATCTGGATGCAGAGGGCAGGAGTTCCTCTCTTCCCAGGACCAGTGTGTGAGGTGCTCACTAAATGCAGAGAGGTCTTCCCCCACCCACCGCAGCTTGGATAGCAAGGGCCAGGCCTCTAACCTGCTCTCTCAGGCCCAGCCAGTTCTAGTTCTAGCTGGAAAGGCTCTTGTTTCCAACCTTTTGGAAAGCTTCTGGGCCCCAAACCCCCCTGCTAAACTCACCGTGGTTCACCAGCATCTGAAAAGGACATTGCCAGCTGCACCAACTTAAAAGTGACCAGGGAAATCAGCTTCCACACTAGACCCAGAGCAACCACCCAGAGAAGAGCTCAGTCCCAGAAGCAGGGCAAGTTTGGAAGCAAGGCTGGGGGCTGGGCTGGCCTTTGCCTACAATCACCTGGGCAGGTGAAAAGCAGACAGGCCTCCTTCATTCTAATCAGCACCTTGCTGTGTTTTCTGGAGACTGGAGGCAGACTATAAACTTCTTTTTTCTGCAATGACCAGGCCTAGGAGGGAAGGGGAACTTTCCAGTAGATTCAGTAGGACAGCCTTTCTCACCCCAAAAGGAGCAAAGTTATGAGTCTGTGAGTGCGAGTAACTAGAATTAATAATAACAATAGTGAACATTTATTCAGAGCTTCATAAGTACTAAATACTATCTTATGAATCAGGTACCATTATCACCCCCATTTCACAGATGAGAAAACTGAGGCCCAGAGAGGTGAGGAATGTTCAGAGCCCCACGCAGTGAGGCGTGGGGCTGGGAGCTGACCTCTGGAAGTTAGCTCCCCTTATGTCCCCTGCAGTACTGACTTCTGCCAAGGAGATGCCTTGCTCTCCCCTGAGGCTTGTTAATAGGCCTACACTCAATCCAGGAACACCCGAGACCAATCAAAGCTGACACCAAAGTTACCCATGCCTCTGCTCTTTCTAGCACCCCAAACTGCCCCATGAAGCCGGGGGTCTGTGATGCTGAGTAATGGAAAATGAGTTAGGTAGCTTTGTTGTTACAAGTTGAACTGTGTCCCTCAAAAGGAGATGTTCAAGTCCTAACATCTGGTACCTATGAATGTGACTTTATTTGGAAATACGTTCTCTGCAGCTGTAATCAAGTTAAAATGAGGTCATACTGGATTAGGATGGCTCTAAATCCAAAGACTGGTGTCCTTATAAGGAGAGGGAGATTTGTAAACTACAGATAAACACAGGAGGAGGCCACGTGATTCCAGAGGCAGATACTGGAGTGATGTGTCTACAAGCCAAGGAACCCCAAGGATTGACAGCAACTACCATTAGCTGGGAGAGAGGCACGGAAGAGATTCTCCCTCAGAGCCTCCAGAAGAAACCAATCCTGCTAACAACCTTGATTTTGGACTTTTGGCCTCATGAGCTGTGAGAGAATAAATTTCTATTGTTTTAAACCACACAGCTGGTGGTAATTTGCTATGGCGGCCCCAGCAAACTAATACAGTCGCTTTCTCAAATCTCTTCAACCAGCCCTGTCATTTTGCTGGTTCCCACATTAATGACTTAAATAAATCTTTGACATGTGGTCACTACCTAGTTGTATGCAAACCTTTCTGAAAATGACACTTTGCCATGGCATAGACACAGAACTATTACTTCAGTTCACTCTGCCCATGGTCTGCTAAGCCACGGGCCCCCACTGCCCATCCCTCTGTCCCAGGCAATGGGATGCCGGGACACGGGGACCGCCCAGGCCGAACCCCCCTGTGGATGGCACTCCACCCAGATGGTGGCAGCAGGGAAACAGCCCTCTCAGTCTTGGTCTTTTTTAGCAGCTGGAGGGCAGAGGCAGCCTGGCAACAGAAAGCTGAGAGGTGGAGGGCTAGGGGAGAGGGGACCTTTCCAATCCTGGCCACATCTGAGGAGCTGGGCAGAGAAAATACTAGTAACCTCGTGCCAGAGGTGCTGGGGGCTGGGGCTTCGTGACACGAAGCAGACGGCCAAACAGCCCACTGAGGACAGTGAGGTCATCTGGAGGCTGACTCACTGAGGCTGGCAGTGAAGAGTGTGCATGGCAGAAGTCAGCTCCCCCTGAACCCTGAGCAGGGTGCACAGGGTGGGCCTGGGAGTCGGGTGCCTTGTCCTTCATCCTGGGGCTTGTTACCAAGGCTCGTCTCATTTCTCATGACACCTTCAGGGCTGAGGCAGGTGATGAGATGCGAGCGGGGCAGCGGGCTGGGTTTGAGGTCGTGTCCTTCACTTACTCACTGTGTGATCAGGAATAAGAATCTGACCATCAGCTTCCTTATTAGGAAAATTACCACCTTTCCCACTAGTTCCCAGGAAGCCTCGATGGACTCAGGGCCGAGAAAGCACCTCACAAAGGGCCTGGTGTAAAACTGGCACATAAATGCTAAAAAAAAAAAAAAAAAAAATTAAGTCATCCTCAAATGCAACTCCCTTGGCTTTTTTGAGGAAATCACTCTGAGCAAGGAGGGTGAGAGGTGAAAGCAATTAAGTAATTTTTTTCCCCAAAATGGAAAATATCTTTTAATTTAAAAAACTTACTGCATTTCACGAATTCTAAGATGCACATTCCCCCCCACCCACCACCACATTTTAACATCTCAAAAACCCAGATATTGGTGATGTAATTTGGTAGTGGTTTTTCTTCATGGTAGTATATAAAATAATGGTGTCTTTCAAGCAATGGCATCTTAGACTTATGAAACGTGGTCTAAAATTGATACATGCTCATTGTATAAAGTTTAGACCACAGAAGTATACATAATAAAGGTTCCCCAAATTCCATTCCCCAGAGACCACCGCCACCCTGAAGACAGCCCACTTTGTGTGGAAGTGCACGTTTCTGTTTTTGTTCTCTTTAATCGCCCAGCAAATCTCCGCAGACCAGTCACCCACACCTCCTCCAGTGCACCAGAACCAAATTAATGCTTACCTAAAGAGGGCAACACATTACATATTTGGATTTTGTGATCAGACACCTTCCCAAGCCCCACCCCACGGGGCTGGCGCCTCCCCGCTGCCCAGCCCTGTCTGGAGCGCAGTGCCCTGTGCCGACCAGAAGGTGTGGCGCTGAGGGAGTCCATGACTTAAGCCTTTTAAAAAATGTACGTGCAGTGCAGTTTGTAGTTTTACCAGTTGCAAGTGACTAAAACAGGGAGGGGCAGGGCCTGGTCTGGAAAGAGAGAAAGCGGTGGGAAATCAGAAATGTGTGTCTTACGCAAGGACAGGCTTTTTAACCCATGATATGATTTCGCAGAGCCATCAGGAGCCCTCACGCGCAGCTCTGTGCCAACTTAACCAAACGGGGAAGAAAGAGGCACACGGCGTCAACGTTCATGAACAGGTAGCGGCTGTCAGGAACACTGGACTGTGAAAGAGTCTGAGAACCACGTTTTTCAAAGGAGGAGGGGAAAGTGACTTGTCCAAGGTCATTTCACTAGTGATTGGCAGAACCCGCCTGGAATCTGCTCTAGTCCATCGGCAAAAGCAAATCTGGGGCTTTTTCTACCATGTCACATGGCCTCCAAGGGGATGATGCCTTCTGCTCCCATCAGGCTACATGCAAAATCTGCTCGGCCCGAGTCTACCTGCATAGCTCTCTGTGGATCACAACTTCAACAGAAGACTGAAATGAGAGGCAAGGGGAAGGAGGCAGGGAACATAGCAGCCTGGGGGCCCACTGGTTATGAATGAGACTTCTGTTTGCCTGCCCTGTGCGTCTGGAATTTTGTATGAAAACAATGAACTGGAAGGAGGTGAAAGCGTGCTCCCCAAAGCAAGGCCACCACACTCCCCTGCCCCACACTCCCACCTCGCCTTATAAAAGACCTGCTTTGTTTCAAGCAAAGCAAAGGAGAAGCTGGGGAATATGCTGAGATTTGGGAGAGTTCAGGTGTTTGGGGCTGACATTGCCAACGTCTGGGACGAGGCAGCTATCAGAAAAACTGGGAGCCAAACTAGAACCTGGGATTTCAAACAACAATCATCTTCATGACTGCCCTCATGTTTACGTCATGCTTTACACAAACTTGCAAAATGCTTCCTCAGGCCTCTTCTCAACAGAGCAAGAGCTTGGGGAGGGAGCATCAATTCCTTCAGCCTTCTCGCTTGCTGTCCGGGTGGCACTGCTTTGTCCATGACCGTCCCCATCCCTGCAAGTTGGGCAGGCTGGGCTGGGGTCCCGGCTTCCTCGCCTGCTGGTTTCAAGACCTTGTGCGGGTTAATGGGTCATGATGCCAGCTGCGTGAGGGCATTTGAGAGTGGCTGCCCGGCAGGATGGCTGTGAGGGCTGAACAAGCTCCTAGGTAAGGGCCTGGCTCATGGCAAGACCTCAGTCGATGCTGGCCACTGGTTGTTCCAGCTAGTAAGAGGCTTACAGTAAGGCTGGGGGTATGGCCTAGCCTGGAAGCACCTGGGTAGGTCTCCGGATGTAACTCCTGCCCAGATCTGGGGTGTGTGGGGGTGTCTGGGTGGAGGGGGGAGCGTTGTGTGAGGCAGGCTATGGATTGAGTGATGCTGCAGGGAGGGTGGGGTCCACAGGGTTGGGGTCACTAGTTGACAGAGTCCGGCTTTCACTAAAGTGTACAGCTTTTCACTAAAGTGAAAAAAAAAAGTGACACACCAGTACTGAGATCTAACGAGGGCCAGATTACATCACTCCTCTTCCTCAACCCTCCCTGGGGTCCTCATCTCAGTCAGAGAAATAGTTACAATCCTTTCAGTGGCCCTTAGGGCTTGGGTCCCCACTACCTGTCTGACCTCCCTTCCACACTTGCCTCCTCACTTGCACTCAAACATGACAAGCATGCTCCTGCCTCAGGGCTCTTGCACAAGCTGCTCTGTCTGCCAGATTATGTTCTTTCCCCTAGATATTCACGCAGCTCCCTCATTTCCTTCAGACCTCTGCTCAAACACCACTTTTTCAAAGAGGGCTTCTTTGACAACTTTTTTTTTTGGCTGTGCCGCTCGGCTTGTGGGATCTTAGTTCCCCAGCGTGCGGAGTCCTAACCACAGGACCACCAGGGAATTCCCTGACCACTTGGAACAGCAGCCTGCTGACGGTGCTCCTATCGCCGCATCAGGCTGAATTTTCCTGCAGATCGTTCATCAGATCATGACACATTTTATCACATATACAAGTTTGCTCTTTCTCTCTCTCCACTAGAATCTAAGTTTCACGAAGATAAGGATTTTGTTTGGTTAACTTGCTAGTGCTTAGCAGTATGCCTAGCATGCAATTGGTGCTCAAAAAATATTTGTTGAAATGAACAAACCACCGTGGTCTGCCATGAGTCATTTTTCATTGCCTAGAACTGATATTTCTTGGCAATTGCTTTATGCCAGGCATTGGACTAAGCCCTTGCCATGCATTAGGTTATTTAACCAAGTACTATTATTACCCCATTTTATAGATGAGAAAACTGTACCTCAAATGTTGGTTTCCTTATCCAGGTAATAACGGCAGAGCCAGAACTATATCTAGTTCTGACGACCCCAGAGTGTGGGTTCCTAGCAACACGATACTCATTCCTGATGCACCAAGAGTCTGAAAAGATAAACACCAGAACTATAGTAGGCTTACAGTTGATCTGTATCCCTTCTTCATATTTTTCTAAATTTGTTTTCCCCAGTAAGCAGGTATTAATTTTATAATGAGAGAAAAAAGGAAGTTGATCTGCTTGTCCATCCGTCCACCAGGCCTGACCACAAAGGTGGGACCCTAAAGAGGAAGGTTACCCACTGCTCTTCTGGGAGCCTCTGAATTCCAGAATCTCTTAGAACCTGATTAAGAGCAGGAGGGACCTAAGGACCCCTGCACCGATGATGGTGGCAGAAAGACAACTTTCAGGTCAGCTGTGAGGATTGCAACTATTACCAGAAGCAGCAAGTGCTAAGATGGAAGAGAAATTTCTCTACAAGCGCAACTGTGCAACTTCTTTTCCGATTCTGGCACCACACAGACAGTAAAAATGCCTCAAGGTCTGATACCAGTTAAATCTATGCCACCTTCCCCAAGTTGTGCTTGGCTTTGAAGCTGTGACAAGGCTTGCATTTTTCATCCAGAACCAGCAGGTCAACTTTTCCAAGAAGACAACCCAGTTCCCCACCTTGGTGTGGGTTTCTGTCCCTGCAGGGTCTGGTCAGGAGGAAAAGGATGCTGTGACAACTCTGTGACTAAATCCTCCCATAGTCAGTGAGCACCGCGGTAGGGTCAAGAAACCAGCACTTCCGGTAAAAAAGTTAAAAGCTAAGAGCATGTCCTGTTCTTAGGGAATACAAACTAAGGAAAAGGAACACGATGGAAGAGTTGACATTCTCCGACAGTTTAGGGAAAAAGTGTGTGTTAGTGTACACATACACAGAGAGTGATAAAGCAAATGGGGCAAAGTGTAAACAGTCAGTGAATCTGGGTGAACGGTAAATGTTGAGCTCCTTGTGCTATTCTTATGACTTTATTATTTTTTTATTTTTTGCGGTACACGGGCCTCTCACTGTCGTGGCCTCTCCCGTTGCGGAGCACAGGCTCCAGACGCGCAGGCTCAGCAGCCATGGCTCACAGGCCCAGCCGCTCCGCGGCATGTGGGATCTTCCCGGACCGGGGCACGAACCCGTGTCCCCTGCATCGGCAGGCGGACTCTCAACCACTGCGCCACCAGGGAAGCCCTCCTTGTGCTATTTTTGCAATGTTTCTGAGTTTGAAATCACATCAGAATAAAAAGTTACAAAGAAAAAGAAGGGTATGTGTGCTGAATTAACTAACGCGTTCAGCTTAGTGTTTAGAGAAGCTGAACTAAGGGTCTAATTCCTTTTCTTGTGCTGAACTCACCCAGGAAATGGAGAAAACTGTAATCATCTCATTCCTCCTCTTCCCATTGGTCACACTGGACCTTCGTAAGCTTCCTGGTATGGGAAACATCCTGCTTGGACAAGAGCTTTGATCATAAAAATGCAGTAAATGCCTGGAGCCTGAGATTGGAATCTTTGGAAGGGACTGTAGGAGGCGGAAGGGGAAACTTGGTACCTCCCCACAGGGAGGTCAAGGCGGGGTCAACATGGAGAAAATCTGAAAACTCACAGGGCAGAGTGTGATGGTGCTGGAGGGCGGCAAAGGCGACTGAGGCACAGCCCTGCCATTAGGAGCTCACAGTTTAATGGGGGGTCGAAGCTACACACAGGTGACCCCTGGGGTGGAAAGTGCTGGGGGAGGAGAAAGGTCACAGAAAAAGTCCTCCAGGGGCTGAGGGCAGGGAGGCTGCTTGGGGTATTTTTGAAGGACACTGGGAGAGACGGAGAGAGAAACTCCCTGCATAGAATGCGGCCTCATGATAACTTCCCTTTCTGCTGAAGCCAGTTCTGCACAACCAAAAGTGTGAATCCTCCCCTGCAATGGGGCAGCCTTTGCACACCCAGCTCCCGCTGTCTCAACCATTTCTGCCACCTTAAATTCCCTCTTCCTGGTGTCCCCCCAAACCTGGCTCTTCCTCCAGGCCTAGCTCCAGTGTGTGTGAAACCACTCACACACCTGCCACTTTCCTACCTTCCCCCTGCAATGCCTTCCTGTAATGTCCGCAATAAGTTCAAATCTTTCCTGCCCTTCAAGGCCTGTCTGAGCCTTGCCCCCTGCAAATTTCTCAAGCTGCTCCCTGAAGAAGTCATTTGATTCTGAAAGGAGAGGCATCGGTATGACTCAGTGGTTCAAACATTTAATGCTTCCTCAGGAGGCATGGGGGAAGCTATTTTGAACTGACCAATCCTACCACACTCTTTGCACTGCTGATCCTTCTGGGAGCCACTTTTGAAAATCCTGACAAAGCACTGCTGCACTCTGCCTTGTCACATGGCACGGACAGCTGGGGGAGTCAGCTCACTGGGCCTTAGGCCAGCCTGGGCAGGTGCATTCCTTAGCAGAAGAGAAGTCCTGAAAGGAGGAGGTGAGTTCTGGGTGGCAAAGAGATCAGAACTAGGACGGGTGCAGTTAGAGAAACACGGGCTTAGGACTCTGATGGCAAGGGACACTTTCTGTTATGAAATGCTGCCCCATGTGGTCATGTGCTCCCTGTTGCACAAGGGAGCCAAGTGAAAGTGGGGAAGCGTATAAAGATTTGTTTCCGCCCACAGCAGAATCTCCCAAATGTCCAACCCTCAGGGCAGTCTCCAGTGGTCTAGGGGGACCTGAGAAAAATAAGGGCAGCATGCTGAGGGCTTCATAAAGTTAGCCCATTGAAAGGACTGTTCCTTTGCAGGCCTCTCACTGCTGTGGCCTCTCCTGCTGCAGAGCACAGGCTCCGGACGAGCAGGCTCAGTGGCCATGGCTCACGGGCCCAGCTGCTCCACGGCATGTGGGATCCTCCCGGACCGGGGCACGAACCCGCGTCCCCCGCATCGGCAGGCGCACTCTCAACCACTGTGCCACCAGGGAAGCCTGGACTGTTCCTTTTTTGATACAGGTCCCAGAGTCCGAAAAGCTCTGAAAACCCAGTCTTTGGCTTGGCACCAAAACTCAACTGGCAGATAATCCTGTCCTGAACCGACACATGGTTATTTATAGCTTTTACTTATTCCACTTAGTTGAATATTCATATGGTTCACTGCAGAAATTTTACATATTATGAAGTATTGTATGTACCACATTACCTTTTTTAAAAAAGTTATTTTATTTATTTTATTGCACTGGGTTTTAGCTGCGGCATGCATGTGGGATCTAGTTCTCTGACCAGGAATCGAACCCGGGCCCCCTGCACTGGGAGCACAGAGTCTTAACCCCTGTGCCACCAGGGAAATCCCCACATTACCTTTCAAAATGTAAAAACTTTCAATTCCAAAACAAATCTGGCTTCCAGGGTTTCATAAGGAACTGTGGAACACTACTATTACGTGCATTCTATTTTTTAGAGTGAAAGTAAATAGTAGCTGTGGCTTGTTTCGTTTTTAATAAAAATTTAAAATGTTATTGCTTGGCAAAAGAAAAAAGTTGGCAACCCTATGTCTAGTTCCAAATTTCTGGAACATTTTATTGTTCTAAGTCCAACCCTGGCATAAGGCATTTCTGATGCTTTACAAATCTAGGCTTGATTAGAACAGAGCTTGCCAGCTAGTTAGTCACACTGGCCAAAAAGAGCCTGCAGACATGTTTCATTTGCTTCACACAGTGCATTCTCCCCTCCCATCTGGAAAATGAACATGAAGTCCAGTTTCCAGTTCCTCTTGAAAATTCAGAAGCTGTTAACAACAGTCCTGCATGGCATATAATCAGCTGGAGTCAAGCAGCAGGTGGCCTCCGCTGCTTTCTAGTCAATCCCTCTCTGCAGACTGTAACACCCAGTTTGTATTTTTTGTTGTGTTCTGTTTTTTAATATTTTATTTATTTATTTATTTGGTTGCGCCGGATCTTAATTGAGGCTGGCGGGCTCCTTAGTTGCAGCTCACCAGCTCATTAGTTGTGGCATACAAACTCTTAGTTGTGGCATGCATGTGGGATCTAGTTCCCTGACCAGGGATCGAACCCAGGCCCCCTGCATTGGGAGTGCGGGGTCTTAACCACTGTGCCACCAGGGAAGTCCCTAGAACACCCAGTTTGGTCCACTGTCACTGGACAGACATACTAGAAGAGGCTACGTTAAGACTGCTGGTCAGGCTTCCCTGGTGGTGCAGTGGTTAACAATCTGCCTGCTAGGGCTTCCCTGGTGGCGCAGTGGTTGAGAGTCTGCCTGCTGATGCAGGGGACGCCGGTTCGTGCCCCGGTCCGGGAAGATCCCACATGCCGCGGAGCAGCTGGGCCCATGAGCCATGGCCGCTGAGCCTGCGCGTCCGGAGGCTGTGCTCCGCAACGGGAGAGGCTACAGCAGCGAGAGGCCCGCGTACCGCAAAAAAAAAAAAAAAAAAAGAATCTACCTGCCAATGCAGGGGACAGGGGTTTGAGCCCTGGTCTGGGAAGATCCCACATGCCACAGAGCAACTAAGCCCGTGTGCCACAACTTACCGAGCCTGTGCTCTAGAGCCCACGAGCCACAACTACTGAAGCCCGCGTGCCTAGAGCCCGCAACAAGAGAAGCCACCGCAATGAGAAGCCTGCGCACCGCAACGTGTAGCCCCCGCTAGCCGCAACTAGAGAAAAAGCCCGCATGCAGCAACGAAGACCCAACCCAGCCAAAAATTAAAAAAAAAAAAAAAAAAAAAAAGACTGCTGGTCACCAGCTCCATATAGGAACTGCCCTAGCCAATACCTCCACAAAACTAGGAGGCTGCTGCTCTAGGGAAGGCCAGGAGCAGAGAATTCTGGGAGGCTAGGAGGCCAAGAGCAACTTGCTTGGCTCAGTGATCTCCTTAGCTGATGACACAAAAGAACTTGCTTGATTAGGAATTCCTTCTCACTTTCACAGCAACTCCGGCCAAAGCTGCAATTATCAGGACTATTGTCAGCCTGCCTGAGGCTCAGCTGCTGAAAGCCTGTAACATGGTCCTTAGTCCACAAGAATGACAGCATTTCAAAATATGGTATTAATGAATTTAAAACATCTATTTAAAAAAAAGGCACAATACAAAGCAAAATAAAGATAGTGATTTTTGGTTACTCAACTGGTGATTTTTGGTTACTCAACTGACACCTGTCCAACCAGAGACAACACTTTGGTCACAGTGGAGTTTGCATAGGTAAAATATGCCACTCTTATAGAGATGGTCTATTTAATCAGAACTCTTTTCTTCAAATACAAGGCATGGAAGACAACATATGAAACACCCATGTACCTGTCATCCCAAATGAACAAGTCTTAAACTCTGCCACGCGTGCCTCTTAAAAAATTAATTAATTAATTAGTGGCTGCATTGGGTCTTCACTGCTGCACGTGGGCCTTTCTCTGGTGTGGCGAGCAGGAGCTACTCTTCCTTGCAGTGCGTGGGTTTCTCATTGCAGTGGCTTCTCTTGTTGCGGAGTATGGGCTCTAGGAGTTCAGGCTTCAGTAGTTGTGGCTCGCGGGCTCTGAGCGCAGGCTCAGTAGTTGTGGCACACGGGCTAAGTTGTTCCGTGGCATGTGGGATCTTCCCGGACCAGGGCTCGAACCAGTGTCCCCTGCGTTGTCAGGTGGATTCTTAGCCACTGCGCCACCAGGGAAGCCCTGCCCTTCCCACTTTTGACAAATGATATTAATCTTTTTCATCTACTTTGAATACTTTTGAAAAGAAGATACGCAGAACTCCCTATATCATATAGAATGCATTAAAAAAAAACTTTTTTAGGGCAATTTTAGGTTCACAGAAAAACTGAGTGGAACACAGCATGTGTTTTTAAAAAAATTAATTAATTTATTTTTGGCTGCGTTGGGTCTTTGTTGCTGCGCACACACTTTCTTTTTAGTTGTGGCGAGCGGGGTCTATATTCTTCGTTGAGGTGTGCGGGCTTCTCATTGTGGTGGCTTCTCCTCCTGTGGAGCACGGGCTCTAGGCGCGCGGAGTTCAGTAGTTGTGTCTTGCGGGCCCTAGAGCGCAGGTTTTGTAATTGTGGCGCATGGGCTTAGTTGCTCCGCAGCATGTGGGATCTTCCCAGACCAGGGCTCGAACCCGTGTCCCCTGCATTGGCAGGCGGATTCTCAACGAATAAGCCACCAGGGAAGCCCAGTATGCATTTTTTTAAAAAGCCCTGAGGGAAATTCCTATTTACTTTTCACACTTCGAAATAATTTATTATTAATATTATGGACACTGACCAGGAGTTTTGGTTTGGTTATTAGAAAGCTTAGAGCCACATGTGCTGGGTGGCATGAAGTAATCTTTTTCCCTCTCAGTCTTGGCTCAATTTTATATCCTCACTCTTGTCTTACTGTCTTCTCTCCTCTTCCCCTGCTCATTTTAAGCACGCTATTCCATGCTCTAGGTATCTGTGTAGATCACCATAAACCTTATTGAAACAGGCAGCGCATAAATAAATGCTTATTCAGTACCTTTCTACTTGGTAATTGGTAAAAACTAGGTGCAGCTCTTCTCACTGTTATTTAAGCATATACCTTAAATAAGGCTTAAAGTCTGTACAAAACAAGGTCCTCCCAGTCAAATTTACATTCACGGTAACAGAATGTTCGCCGCCACTCATTGGTTTTATTCCAGACCAGCGGGAGCACCATCATACGATCTACCAGTGGCTGCCACTAACAACCAGAAAGCAGTGATTCAAGTCCATCTTCAGACTTGGATATGACTTCCTATATCCAAAAACTTTTTATTGAGTACCTAATATATGCTGTACACTATACTAGTCTCTAGCTATACCAAAACAAGTAAAGCCCCAGCTGCAGCCCTCAAGGAGTTTATAGTCTAGTGGGGAAGACAGAGAAGGAACTGGCAATTATAAACTATAGCCCACGGAAAGAGGGGTAAGCTGTGAAGAGAGTCCATCTGCCCAGAGTGTCCAGTAAAAACTGTCCCTGTAGCTTTTCATACAGTGGTGGAAGATAAAGGGCATAGTTTTAAGAGAACAATCCACTTTGGAAACTCTTGATAAAAACTTCTAAATTTAAATTGTAGGTATAACAGTTATCTTGAGGAAGCACAAGCTTGATTATTTGTCATCCAAAGAAATGAATTTCCCAAGTACTCTCTTGTTTTGGAATTTCTACAACATGTCTGTCATACATCAATTATACAAGGGAAGAATGTAATCCTTAGTCTCTTTGTTTGCTTTGATACATTTTATAAAATCAAGTCTTCCAACAATTCAGAAGTCTCCCAATGGGAAATCAGGTGAGAAACCAGTCTCCAAACTGGCTCCCAACAATCCCTGCTGCCTCTTGGTGTCCATGCCCTTGATAACCCTGCCAAATTGTACCTGGGTTAATCTGTGTGAGCAACAGAATGTGACAGAGTGATGGTACATCCCTTCAGAGATTCAAAGACTTCCATCCTTTGTGCTCTTCTCTCTTCAATCCCTTGCTCTGGGGGAAGCCAGCTGCTGTTCGAAGCAGCCCTATGGAGAGGCCGCCTTGGTGAGAAAATGAATGGAGCCTCAAGCTAACAACCATCTGAATGAGCTTAGAAACGCATCCTCTAGTCCCAGCCAACAGCTTGACTGCAACTTCAAGAGAGATCATGGTCTAGATCCACCCAGCTAAGCTGCTCTTGGATCCTTAGAAACTGTGTGAGATAATAAATGTTTGCTATTTTAAGCCGATAAATTTGGGGATAAATTGTTATATAGAAATGGATAACTAAAACAAATTTTGAGGACTTTGCTATAAAATGAGACCGGAAAAAGTATTCAAAGACAGATGATTTAAGCGGGTCGAAGGTTCTATTTACTCCAGGTACTATCACAGTACGTACTCATCTTCAGTGATAACAAGGGCTTTATGTGGACACAGCACACATATAATTCACCACCTAATTTTTGGCTTAAGTATTTAAAATACAAAGCGTTTTTTTTTTGGTCTAAACTTACATGACTAAATAAACTCTTCTCATGGATTTTTGTGTGTCTGATTTTATTAGCTACATACATGAAGTACTAAATTAGAATGTCCCACTTTAAAACTACCAAATTTCGTTTGTGGAAGAAAATGTGATTAGCTCTATATACACTGAGGAAAATAAAAATCTGGTTAAAAATATCCAAAACAGGGCTTCCCTGGTGGCGCAGTGGTTGAGAGTCCGCCTGCCGATGCAGGGGATACGGGTTCGTGCCCCGGTCCGGGAGGATCCCACATGCCGCGGAGCGGCTGGGCCCGTGAGCCATGGCTGCTGAGCCTGCGCGTCCGGAGCCTGTGCTCCGCAGCGGGAGAGGCCACAACGGTGAGAGGCCCGCGTACCGCAAAAAAAAAAAAAAAAGTTGTAAAAAATATCCAAAACACATTAACTCTCTGAAAGTTAGTTATGGAGTATATGGGGTGGAGGGTATGGGGGAAGGTTAAATAAGCATAGGCTAATCATCTCAGAACAAGTTTTCAAACAAAACCAGAATGGCGTAACTATGAAAAGATTTACGAACAGCGAAGTAATTTACAGTGGAAACCTGTGATTCCAGAAGTGGAAACGGTTGAGGTTTTTCAAGTGCCTTTGGTGCTCCTTCCTTATTGGTGTTCTTTCATCTGCTTAAACAGCCTGCCATGAGGAAGCGTTCTCAGCCCAGCAGGAATGGATCCCTGCCATTTAAGAGGGAAAAAAATGCTGTCCAAACACACATGCCTGCTTCAAATTCTATGTGGAACAAGATCAGACAAATAAATAAAAATTTAGGATTAAAAAAACCCTCTAGGATGTAATTTCATAGAAGTTTGAATCTCTGCTAAATGAAATCGGGCTACCTAGATGTACTCTGGCCAATTCAAGAGGTCAAAATGAAAAGATGAAGTGAACAGCAACTGTGGACAGGTGGGAGCATAACCAGAAAACGTTCCTTTACTCCTCCATCAACCACCCACCCCCCCAGTCCCTTTTGCTCTTATTCTCAATGCTCTTGTCTTTTTCACTTTTTCATAGGCTTTATCTCAGTGTCCTTGTAAAACAGGGTAACAAATCGTATAAGCTCTGGGTTGAAATCTTTAGGAAGAAATATATAGCTGCTTAATTTGCTGAATGAGCAGCACTGTAAACACACGCAACAAGATATGGTGAACACTTGCCTTCATGTGCCAGGAGTTATTGGCTCCATCCAATCCACACCCTGGTCGAAGACACTTTCCCCTGTTTAAGAAAAGAAATCCTCCACAAAAACAACAAAAAAACCCCCATATAACCCGATTAAAAAATGGGCAGAGGATCTGAACAGACACTTTTCCAAAGAAGATACACAGATGATCAACAGGAACATGAAAAGATGTTCAACATTACTAATTAGGGAAATGCAAATCAAAACCACGAGATACTTCACACCTGTTAGAATGGCTATTATTGAAAAGAAGAAATAACAAATGCTGGAGAGGATGCAGGTAAAAGGGACCCCTTGTACACTGTTGGTAGTAGTGTAAATTGATACAGCCACTATGAAAACCGTAATGGAGTGTCTTCAAAAAATTAAGACTAGGGCTTCCCTGGTGGCACAGTGGTTGAGAGTCCGCCTGCCGATGCAGGGGACACGGGTTCGTGCCCCGGTCCGGGAAGATCCCACATGCAGCTGAGTGGCTGGGCCCGTGAGCCATGGCCGCTGAGCCTGCGCGTCCGGAGCCTGTGCTCCACAACGGGAGAGGCCACAACAGTGAGAGGCCCGCGATCCGCAAAAAAAAAAACAAAAAAACACTAATTCAAAAAGATACATGCACCCTTATGTTCACTGCAACACTGTTTACAACAGCCAAGATATGAAAACAACCTAAGTGTCCACTGTTGGATGAATGGACAAAGAAGATATTGTGTATATACGCAATGGAATAATACTCAGCCATAACAAAAAATGCTACAATGTGGAGCAGCATTTATAACAATATGGATGGACCTTCAAGGTATTATGCTAAAGTGAAATAAGTCAGACAAAGTATGATATCACTCATATGTGGAATCTAAAAAAATAAAACAAATGAACAAACAAAATAAAACAAAAACAAACTCATAGATACAGAGAATAGATCAGTCGTTACCAGAGGGTAAGGCTGTTGGTGGATGGGCAAATGGGTGAAGGGGGTTAAATGTATGGTGATGGATGGTAACTAGACTTGTGGTGGCGATCACTTTGTAGTGTATATAGATGTTGAATTATAATGCTGTACAGCTGAAAATTATATCTCTATATAAATCCTTCACTAGTTGCAAGGTGCAGTTCAAACCATTTTACAGGGCAAAACTCCAGGACAGTACATAAAACCTTAAAAATGTTTTCCAATTCTAGGAAAATCAATCTCAGATGTTAGTGGTTTGTAAATTCAGGTACTTCTAGAGAAACCAGTCCTGTTCCCCAGACTACCTAGAAGGAAAACTCACCTTTGGCTCTGCAGCCAGATGTCTCTGGGTTGGATGGTTGAAGGTGAGAGGAAATGCACCCCTTTTCTATGGTTCCACAGGTTCCTATGTCTTCCTCTAGCATCCTGTACTGTGACTGGCCTGCTTCCTTGCTTGTATTTCTCCTCTACACCAAAAGCTCTATGACAGCAGGAACTGAATATTGCCAGAACCTGGCACAATGTCTCACATCAGACACTCAAAAAGTATTTGCTAAATGAATGGATGTAAAGCCATCAAAGCCTGGAGACACAACATGGAGTAGCAAAAAAATAATCATCCTCATCCTCAACTTTGTAACTTACTGTAATTCTGACCATAGTCAAAAATTCTCTGGGTTTTCTCCCTGATAGGCAAATCGGTGAGAACGAATTGCTAAGACCTCTTCCAGTATTCTGATTCTACGTATGTATGTACAAAGCATGTTTAAAATTGTAAGACTGATGTTTAAATGAACACACCAGAATTCGTAAGTGCAAATGAACATTAACATTAACTCCTTTAAATGTAGGTACTTTGACAAGGTACTCATTCAATTACGAAAAGCAACTTAGAATTCTGCTTGTTTCTAATTTAAAGCAAAACCAAATAGCTTTTTAATTTACAAAAGCAACATATATTTACCACTAAAAATAAATCAGAAATCATAAAAAGGGAACAGAATTGACCCTCAATCATACAGATAGAAGCACTAGTGTAGCCTGGATAAAAAATCGTTCTGAGTCCTCCTGCTATAAACATATCCTGTATGTCTACATTTTTTTTCTTTACAAAACCAAGGTTATTCTACACTGGTAACCTCTTTCTTAATATAGTATGAATATATTCCCACATACTCTGCAAGCACAGCAATGTGTAGCGTGGCAATATTAATTTATTTAACCGATGACCCACTGCTGTATAGTTAGGTTGTTTACCCATCACTATTACAGAAAAATGCTGCACTAAATGTCCTGGTAGTTAAAATTTTGAACACACAATTATGCCCTCAGAATAAACTTTCAGACGTGAATTTTTTGGGAGGAAGGCTGTACATTTTTAACACAGTTGACTTGTATGCAGTTTTTTCCTCTTTGGTAACAGATTTCCATCCTTTTGATAGTAGATGTAATCACTGGAAGCAGCCAAAAGTCACTGGGGGTCAAGTCTGGTGATTGAAGTGAGATCAAGCTAGGCAATACTATTTTTAGTTGAAAGCCTCTGATTATGCAGCAGTGTGACTGGTTTTCATATGTGACTCGGAATTGCTCTTGAAGGCAGTCACAACAGGAATTCCAAACTGTTGTAAGCAATTGGCTCATTTTCAAACTAAGCATATTACTTCCTAAAGACACAACTATAAAAGGGATGAACAGGGCTGGATGCTTTCTTAGGAGTCATTCCACTGCAGTTCTATCTCATTCACACACAAAGTCTCAACAGTTGAGTCAATCAATTCACTTTAAATAGCTGTACTGGTTCACCTAAAACTTAAATATTTGCAGTATTTATTTACCACTTGACACTTCACATACATTATTTTAAAAATTTTCATACTACCACTAAAAATAGAGATATTATTCTCTCCATTTTATAAATGAGGAAGTAGAGACTCAGAGAAGACAAATGATTTGCCTAAGGCAGAGCCAGTATGCCAATACGGATGTTTTAGCTTTAAACACCACGTTCTTTTCATTTTCTGACCCAGCCACGTAGCACCTTAATATAATTTTTAAATGTGTTATAGGGTTGTTCAATTTTTTTTTTTTTTTTTTTTTTTTTTTGCGGTACGCGGGCCTCTCACTGTTGTGGCCTCTCCCATTGCGGAGCACAGGCTCCGGACGCGCAGGCTCAGCGGCCATGGCTCACGGGCCCAGCCGCTCCGCGGCATGTGGTATCTTTCCAGACCAGGGCACAAACCCGTGTCCCCTGCATCGGCAGGCGGACTCTCAACCACTGCGCCACCAGGGAAGCCCGGGTTGTTCAATTCTTAACTGCTAGGATTAAAACTTCTTAATGACTATCACTACAAGTGAATAATCCTACTCTTTATTTAACCTGAAAGTAAACTGAACAAAACTGGGGGTACTGCTTATGAATAGGCTCGTTTATATTCTTAAGAAAAACTGGCAGTTCACTACAAAAACCCATTTATTCAATTTGAATAAAGTAAATATCGATGCTAGACTTTACATTTAGAGACTTGTCTGGCAAGTGAGTCACGTTTTAACAATAACCATAGTAAAAGGGAAAAAAATTAGAGCAGTAAGTTAAATAAAAGGCTAATAAAACCTGGAGGAAACAGCTTAGTGTTTTCTTTTAAACCCTGAAGAACACCAAACGTACATTATGTTGCATAAAGAGTCATTTCATGAAAAGACAATTAACAATACAATAGTAGAGTCAGTACTAAGAATTTCAATGATATCCAACTCAAAAATGCATAGGGAGAGTAAAGTTATTTTATTAAATCATGCACATCACGTGTGTTAGTGCAAATAGTTTAATCTGTACTCCAGAAATTCTATTGTACTTTATATCTTTACAAAATAGATTTAAAACAATTATTTACTTTAAAAAATGTAATTCTGAAGTTAAGCATTTCAGAACAATATTTGCAATAACCTATATACAGGAGGTACTGGGTACCACTGGCATATTAGCATTCTGTGGTGGAGTGGCTTCCTGCAACAGAAAATGATGAAAGGAACTATATGACAGTATTTTCTACAAGTCATTTGTGACTAATTCCTCCATAAATCTAGTGATCCTCCCAACAGCAAACCCCAAATGGCTTAAAATATAACCTTTAAAGTATAAACAATGACTGCCAAACATTACAAGGCAAATTATATCCTAAACTTCTATTTCAATATTTGGCTAGGCCTGTGGATTGCCACAGAACATTCCAGCCAATTCACTGACATTCCCTCTCAGTTTTCACTGACTGAAAAATTTAACTATGTGATACTTTAGGATATTCTATGACCTATATAAACTTCATTGACATAACTGTGGTGCCGCACAAAAACCATAGCTAAACCTTCACTTCCGTGTTTTAAATTTGTAACATCAAGCAGTGTTTAGGTGCTTTACTGTGCATGGAACACTATTAATCTTGGGAATAGTGCTTCTCATTAACAGAACGTCCCAATTAACAACAATAAAAAGAAAATAACCATTTGCCTCCCCAACCAGGAAATCTGTTGGTAGGTAACAACAGCTCACCTCGAACATGAATTAGCTTTGAAATATCATTAACCAAATTAAGTCAGTAAAAGCTTATCTAAAGAGATATTAATTCTTTCTTCAATTAAACATGCTTGGAGGAAGAGATGATAGGAAAAAAAAAGTCATGCTTCCTAAAATGCTGTATATGAGAAAGTAACTTGGCTTTTAAAGAAAATATCTCTTTAAATACATGAGGTTTAATAAATTACATTCCAATTGACTGAACAGTTTGGTTTACTGCACTGAAACTGTATAATTACTATGTTTTTGCTCCCAGAAATACTTCAGTTTGCTCAAGAAAATACACACTCTCATGGAAAGTTTTTCAAAGTTGATGTCCTCCACATCATCAAGTCACATTAAGGCTGAACAAACGTGCATATATCCCCCAAATTATCACTAGAACAGAGTATTTTCCAAGTGTATTTCTCCTTAAAAAAAAAAAAAAATCCACGCAAATAGTTGTCTCTAAGTCTTGTTCCCAATAGCTCAGTGGTTTTATAACAAGTAAAAATGGCGTAAATATGTAAAAAATATATATATATATGTGTATATATTCAAACTGATAGGCACTGAGCACACAGGGCCTCTCTTCCCATGTATGTATCAGTTGTTTGGTTTGGGTAGTTATCGAATCAAAAAAAATGAGTTATCTGGCCATTAGAATTCAGAGTAAAATACCCATAAATTTAATGTTATAAATAATTTGGTGTACCAAGAAGCCTACTTTAGGCCACCATAATATTCAGAATTTCAACATACTAATTTAAAAATTACATGAAAAATTGCAAGCAAATTATTGCTTACAGTAGAATAAAGTCACAATTTTATATCCTCTTTATAGACAGATACATTTTATATAATTTAAAGCAATGACCCTACAGCTGTATTCTTGCACTTCTGCTGTTTTAAGAGGTAAAAAGGAAGAAAATGGTTCTGGTTTGTCCCCAGCATGAGTGTGGTGCCAGCTTCTAGAGGGAGGACGGTGTACGGACTCAAGAAACACTCTCATGGAGAAGCTCTGGCCAGACCTGGCACGTACAGCACGATGGCTGTCACCGCAACCAGGGCAGCCAACATGGGCATCCAGGGCCAGGGTTTCTGTGTGGAAAGAAACCAAGAGTCAAAATCACATTCTCCCTTCTTTTTTCATACCTATTAACCCCTTGGTTCCAGAGAGTCCTGAATACTTAACAGAATATTAGAAAAACCTTATCTTTGCATAAGAATACATTTTAAAAAAAGAAAAAAAGGTGAGGGAGTGTAGGTGTGAGGAGAGCCATAATAGCAGGAGCTGTTTTAGAGGACCATTGTGTGGAAGCCGAATACATTGCAGGAAACTCTTGGGCAGTTTTCAATTTTCTTTGAAGCCTAATAGTGACTTCTCTAAGAAACTCTTTGAGCTCAGCCTGTTTTATTTACTCCGGTATCCACATATTACAGCTAACTGATGTCCATAAATGCCTGGAGTATGTTTCTGCCTAAAATGTTTATTTCTTGATAAAAACCAGACTCACATGTTGGCATAGTTTTATATAAGGGGCTGGTGGGTAAGGTGATAGAAAGAAAATGGTCTAAGCTTTGATCCTCTAATCTTAAACCACAGAAGACAAAATCAGAAGGGGTTCAAGATGGCAAAGTGATGTTAGGGACCCTGCTTATCTGATGCTTTTGGTAAAGACCATGTCCAGGGTAACAATGCCACGTGATCATCTCATGTGCTCTACTAACCAGTATGCTTGTTGGAGGCGAGCATGGATGGGCTGTTCTATCAGAGGGCTTTACAATATCAATTTGCTTTGTTTGAAAACTTTATTTTCACTAGTGTTCTGAGTTGTATTGAGAAAGCTAGCTTTTAAAGAAATATTGTGATGTTGTAGACCAGGGATCAGAAAGACATGGGACAGGCTGATACTCTCACAAGTAAATGCATACTGAGGTTGAGATTGTGAGCCAATGGTCCATTATGCCACTCTCATCCTTTTTCATCTTCTTAGCCACAGTGTAATATAGGCAAAGGGTTGAAACAACGAAACTCTACACCATGGAAAAGAAGAGGGAAGGGAGGAGGGGGAAGAAAGCTTGCTGAAAACTTCAAAGAGGCAAACTCTTCATTTCTCATTCAGAGCTGATTAAACATAGAATTGGGAAGGGGGTACTAAGCTGCAGCAATTCACAGTTTACTCCGGTTTGCTAGAGACAAAGACTCAGTTAAAGGCAGCATATTAACATCTGGTTAGGTTGGAATTAATTCATGGTTAGCTTTACTACAAAAGAAACAAGACAATATGTTATATGATTAGTTGATCATTCAGTTCATTTGTATGACACAATACATAGCATACTAAATGAAGGGTTTGCTTCAGGTAACAAAATACCTGTGTGGTTTTGCCATGCACTATATTACAAATATGGCACAAACAGGTGACGGGAACAAACAGACAAGGACTCAACAGTAGTGCTTGTACCTTTCTCTACCACAATGGACCGAAACACCAAAACAGGAAAGCCAGGAATAGGCCGATGAATACGGCTGGGACGGGTTGTAATATGGAAGGCTAAAGAAGGGAAGGGATATTAAAATCATTTTATGCTATAAAAAAATCAGATAAGATGATTTAGAATCCAGGGGGGTGGGAGGGAGGGTAGAAAGACATTTTAAAGACATCTAATACAATCCAGAATGATGGACTGTGGTATGTAAGTTGGCAAACTACCAGTTTAAAAGGAACAGCTGGAGGCAATGTGGGTGTCCCTAACTCCCTAATGAAATGTAGCGCATTAAGACAGAGCAATGAAAATACCTCACCAGCTGATGCTCTGCTTGACAGTACATTATTTTTGTTCCATACTCAGAAACCATTATTTGACAATGTACTCCTTTGGAAATGGCTAAGGTTTATTTTATCCCTCTATCAAAACCTTTTTTTTTTTTTAAACCAAAACTCTTTTGCTTGAGATAGTATTGCTTTCAAGCTTAAAAATAAATGCCCTGTGATGCATGGCATTTATTTTTCTAAATCAAGCAAGAGATCTGACACAACATATGAGAAACATTTAGTATATAAAGACAGGCAGCTGAATCTCAGGGCTTTCAGCGATGTTACAAGAATATAAGTAATTTTTAATTTATTATTATTATATTTTTGGCTGCACCACGTAGCATGTGGGATATTACTTCCCCAGCCAGGGATTGAACCTGTGCCCCCTGCAGTGGAAGTGTGGAATCCTAACCACTGGACTGTCAGGGAATTCCCAGTAATTTTTTAAATTGGAAGGGAATTACTACAATGAGTGTTATTACAGAGTAATATGTCATTACCATAAGTCTAATGTCATAAAAATAGGAAATCTACCCTTAAAGTAAATTATTTGCATAACTATAAATAATAATAGCAACATTACTTTCAAATAGGCTCTAAATCATATAGAGGGATCCATTCTGATTATCCTAGATGTCTTCATAGGTTAATTTAGTAGAAGGTAGACTGAAATTCCATCATCAGAGAGATATGAATTAACACAAAAGAGAGAAGTAACCAAACCATTTTGATCTGATTTCAGAAGAGTTCTGTAATTGACATTTTCAAAATAAATGCAATCCATTTTTGCTTATCATAAAGCCTCCATACCCAATTCATAAATTTCTGAAAGGCTTCTACCTAAGCAACAAGCCTTTATTAGAAAAAAACAAACTAGGACTTTCTTTAGCAAAGAACAGTTGGACACAACTCATAAGCATTCTGAGTGTGACTGTGTAACTGGATGGCCATGCAACATTACTCTTTTGTACTTGTGCTGCAAGTTAAGCAGAGTGCCTTTCTCCATAGGAAGTATGCGGCTCATGCCCACTGCAGTGTCCAAGCCATGACAGGGGTTTGGAATAAGTCAGAGCACAATCAACCACACTGAACATCCATCAATTAGGGCCCACAAAGGCGATGATCATTAAAACGTATAACACAACATTTTAGTACAACATCTTTTAAAAGACCATCTGCCTCTCTAGCAAATAAAATACAAATTAATATTATTAAACTCAGTTTATACCAAAATGTTCCAATTTCACACACACACACCCCTAGAGAAACTCACCAAATACTTCCTAATACTTATAGGAGGCCCAGAAGACACTAAGCTTTTTAGAAATGTGCCTTAGTGAGAACATTATTAGTACAAAATGAAAACCATCATTAAGTCTCCATTTTTTGATACAGCCAAATGCTAAGGAATCGTCATGTATCATTCTTTCTTCAGTGGGTCCCTGGTGGTATAGTGCTTTCTTTCCCAGAGGGGGAAAAACGAGAGCCAGATGAAGCCTTAGTGACAGAACTTCAGATTCATTTGGGAAAAGCTGACAGTTCTTAGGTAAATTATCTTTTTGCAAACAAGGCTCTTCCTCCAGGTAGTCCTTAGGCTCTTCTAGGTGTACAGGTTAAAGGGGCAAATTCTTACTCAAAAATCTGACAGCCCAATGATTCCATCATGGAATTTCATAATGAAAAGCTTAGTTCACGTGTACTACAGGTCTTAGTTTCTCAAATCAGTAATAAAGTCCTCTGAAGAATCAATTTCAGGGCTCTCACCTGCCTCTCAATCAAAGCTAAGCCAAGTTTGTAAAGACTTACATTATTTCCTTTCTCTCGGAGCAGCTTCAGGTTGTCTTTACATTGTTTGAGCTCATCTGTGATTGATTGTTTTTCCTGCTCAGTCATTTCGAACTTCAACTTCAGTTCTGAGAGTACAGTCTGTGTCTTTTCATACTAAAGGCAAAGAAAAAAGAGTGTGCAGACTCAACTTAAAATGGGTATGAAGTTATGCGTCTAGTCAGGCTTATATACCAGACCCTGTTTAGTCACCTGCAACCCCACAGTCAAACCTTTTTGTTATAAGGAGAATAAGAATCACTTGCACTAATAATAAGAAGCCTTTAATGTTTACTTGATTCTATGTAAGAATTTTGTGGCCCTGGTGTTAAAAAAAATTGAGAAGTCACCACTGTGTCATCTGTTTCTAATATAAGGGGTCACTTTTTCCACTAAGAGAATTAGAGGAGAAAAGTAAAATTCCAAACTGAGCAAAAGAAAAGCAAGTGAAGAAAAACTCCATAGCCTAATTAAATGGCAAGGTTAGGAAGTCTGAGTTTATATCCTGATAAGTAATGTCAGCCAAGCTATTTTAGTCTCGAAGTAAAAAGTATTAACTCTCATTAGGGCCTCCCTTTACCCGGCATCATTGGGTATTAAAGTGTTCTGGATAAGGAATTTCTAGGCAAATGAAGCAAAGAAATATATCTAAGGCACCAATCACTATGATTGGGACATTTCTATCTCTCTATTTAAGACTTATAAGCATCAATTACAAATAATTTTTAAAAATCTGTTTCTGATATTTTTCCATAGTGAAACATGCCACTTCCTGCTCTGGAAAACAGTTCACTATATATAATATGACTTTCAGACACACTACCTAGCCCTTGAACATAGGTCAGATTAATGCAAAACATGGTATGGTTTGCCCCTACTTTAAATGCCCCAGAAGGCAGGAATGCTAGACTGGTTTCACTTCTAGATATTGCATCTTACATGCAAGCTGGGCTCTCAGTCAAAGAGCAAAGACTGTTCTGCTGCTGGCTGTGCCTTTGTCTCGGCCTCCACTGCCCCACTTTGCCATTTCTGAAGGTTTTAGAAGGAAGAAAGACAGACAAGGGCTGATTATAAAATAAATATACCACAGGTCTGGCATACCAGAAAGACTCCTCCTCTTCCCTAAACACAGCCCACGAGGTTGGAAAGTCTATAGTTCCTTTCCGCCTGTATCCTAGAAATTTCTCAATAAAGGACACATTTATATGGTGCTTCTGAATAATCCAAACACCTTGGAGTGATTAATCAGGAGCTCATCATTATGCACTCCAAAGATAAATATTACAGATGCAAATGTATAAAAACATTAATCAGAAGTGGTGGAGGCAGGGGGTTAGGGTCAGCAGCTAGTTCACCATAAAGTGGGAAGAAAGACACGGGTACAGAGAGGGAGGTAAAATATGAAAGGAACTCTCTGTTACCTAACAACGTTCCCAGAACAAGTCTGGGTAGCATGCCAGAGAATGAACTAAGGAGTAAGATTCATGGACTTCATGACAGCTTTTTTTGTGGGGTCTGTGGACTTCCTTCCAGAGGCAAAAGGTTACCGGCAGGTTGCCAAAGCAAACTCAGTGTACCTAGACTAGTCTCTGCACTAAGTCTCTTAGAACATAATCAATTCTCAATGATATGATTCTTAACAGTGACTAATAAAGAATAAGTGAAATGTGATTTGCTGACCAAAATTTTCCCTTATTTTCCTTTTCCACCATTCTTACATCCAGCCTGCCCTTTATACCAAAGCACTTAATCGTTTCTCTGTTCCAGGAGTTGTGGAGAATGACAGGAAGGCAGCTTAGTCCTGAAGATCCTGCTGTTTACCTTCAGCTTGTGAGTGGGTGGGAAGGACTCTGGCCCCAGGGCAAGATGGTGAAGCCAAACAACTTTCCTGAGTCAGTCTTTGCAGGGTGGACTTGTGTGCTCAATGTTTTATGAATTCTCAAATTACAGATATTCCTACTAAATCAAAATATATAGATGCTTTCTTAAGTCAAATATAAAGATGGTATACCATTATTTTTCTCTTAACACTGAGGATTAAATTTTACTTTTCTCAGGTACTTTTTCTTTTTTAAATGTTCAAACAAAAGCTGCCACATATATAAAATTTAATTGTCAGAACAAAGGTCACCTTCTGTAGCCTTAGTGTCACACCTCCCTTGGATATCATTTTGCTCCATCTTGCTTTCTAACTCAGAGATGAGAAATGAGCTCAGTTCTGATTAACAGGGAAATACCACACAATATTACCAGCACCTTTGGTTCTTCTTCACAAAAATAATCATATCTGGGCTTGCTTAGTTTGTAATATTTTAACCTGTGACAGTGCTGAAGATACATAATCATTATATTGTGCACATTATGATTCTATGAGAGAAAGGAGAAAAAGGGGAAATGTTGAAAGGGAATATATGTGCATTAATAAAAGGTAGTAATTCATTTGCAGTGGATTACACAGATATAAGAGTCTCATTAAAGGAGGTTTTAGTTACAGACTAGTATCCAATAGTTGACATCAGGACAAACGGAAAGAAAAGCAATTTCACATCAGAAAGGAGCATGGTATGGTGACTACACTTCATTTCACAATGAAAACATTGAACAAGAAAATAGAAAAGAAACATACTGACAAGATCAGACATATTTTTAAATGTGCTGCATTTAATGCAATCCAAAGGCTACCAACAATTTAGATGCTGTGACAACATGCCACTGCCATTTGTGGGAACAGTTAAAGCATTTCGCACTGATTGCTCAGTGACCAAAAACAGGCAAACAAATAATGCAACAAAATGGCTAACGCATTCAGAGTAACATACAACAGAATTATCTTCCAACCACAGCATTCTTCCCAGATTTTGAAAGAATTATGGCATGTGGACTGGAAGGACACAAAGTGCTTACAGTATTAAATACTAGTATATTTACTTTGGCACAAAATTTGTGTTCCAACCAAATAAAATGAGATTTCTCCCAAAATACATATCCTTAGCAAGAAGATAAAAAATGAACATATTACAAAATCAATATGGCCACATGTGAATAAAAAATGTTACAGTTTTTTTCTTTAGGAACAAACATGAAGACAGAAGAACAACAATCATTTCCAAGTTCAGGATACTACAGGGAAAGAAAAGTGCAAAGGAAAACTACATTGATTAAACAGATCTTCTAAAAACAATTTTGGGAAAATTTGTTATTTAAGACAAAGAGTTGTCTTCAACTTCCTTCTGTTTAAAACAAATCCTTCATTTAAGAGGGTCTACAACTGGGGTGAGCCCTGCCGGGTAGATGAAAATGCATCAGCCTTCTCCATCCCCTAAGCTGGCCAGAAGTCAATGCAGGGAATAGTATAAGGCCAGTAGGACTGATCGCAGCTCTTATTGCCCCACCCTCAACTTCAAGGCTCTGCTCAGGAAAAGCCTGGGTGGGGTCTCTGCTCCAACATCAACCCTCACCATTTTAAACACGGTTTTTTTTTTTTAAAGCCACCAAAAAAACGGTCACAGAACATGTGTTTGGCTGGCTGGGTATGAGCTGAGTTTTCTCATCAGCAACTTTTCAGGCCAGTGTCACCTGAGGGGTTTAGACAGCATTATGGTGTGGCCCCAGTTAGCTTTCCAAAAGTATTCTAAATTAAATATGATACTGTCTTTGAAAGATAAACAGTGAATTAAGTAATCTGGTACAAAGGACTTCTCATATAGGTCAACTAACTGGTAGAGAAAAACTTTTAACGTAATTTTGTATATTTATATTTTTGAGACCAAAGCTTACTGATGAATTCTCTATATATGGATCATGATACACAGCTAGAAATCACCAGAGATGCTCCCAGTATCAACTCTGTGACAGGTAATGCTTCCCTTTAGTTCTAACTAGCATGAATATCTGATTTGCTTTTGGCTTTAAGTCCAACCATAATCGGGCTCATAATGTCTTTTCGCTTTACCTCTTTCTGTACATCCTTTGCTTGGTTTTCAGCCTTACTGAGAAGAGTTTTTAAATCAGCTGAATCCCGAAGATGCTGTTCTTTCAAGGATCCCACTTGATTCTCAAGCTCTTTCCTAGTCATCTGCAGGATGCTGAGATCACTGGTAAGCTCTAAACTCTGCTTCTGAGAACTGCAACATAAATATTGACAGTTATTCATGTAGAAATCAGACACAGCAGGAAGTCCAATTTCTTATATATTTTACTAGGAGGGATGGAGTGGATTTCAGATGAGGAAAGAAAAGTGTAAAAAAGAATGATATTTTCAATAAGTAAAAGTATTAAAACACTAAAACAGTGAAAGTTTAAAGCTGTGTCCTATTTTCAGATAATCAAATACACACAAAGTTTGAAATTGTAAAAATAGAAGGTGACTAGTATATTTTGTCATATCACATTATATTAACTGTATCATAAAAAGATTCAGTGTAGGTCTTCTACAGGAAAAGAAAGCACATATTCCAACTATTTTCTTTAAGTACTTGACAAATAGGATGGCAGACAGAAACTTAAACCTTAGAAGCCACTTCCAACTTAAGTAAAGATAAACCTACTGAAATGAGAAGACACCAAATTGGGGAGGAAAGCACAAGACAAAGAACCAGGAGTCTGGGTTCTAGACCCCAGATCTGCCACTATTTAGTTGTGGGATGTTGAGCAAGTCACTTAACTGGTGCCATTTCATTCTCTGAGTAAGCATTTCCTGAGCTCTGAGATCTGTGCCAGGCACCATTCGCACAGACACAAATAACACAAGGAGAGTCTCAGTGCCCTCCACTGTCAAACAAGAAGACAGAACTCAATAATTTCTGAGGCTGTTTTCCAGCTTAAATTCTATGATTGCTGTTACAACCTGATGTAAAAAAAAAGTCCCATTTACACACTAGGAAAACAGCTTGATAAGCAGGAATAGAAATTCTTTGTTCAATTCCTTCTACACCATGGACAACAAAGAACAAAAGACCTGTATATTGAAGCTGTGTTAAAGAATTTGGCTCCCATCTGCAACAGAAATAGCTAAAGGAGGATAAGGTTTTCGAGACATGCTCTCAGGATGGATCATAAGACTCAGACTCAATATTGTAACTGAAGTACTATAGAGTATAAATCCCATGCTGATTAGATGCTAGGCAGATCGTAGGGTGTAAGTGTGATGTTGTCAGGGCAATATAGCTAGGAACTATATGGCATGTAAGACACTGTAAAGGGAGACTAGCTTCTAAATACTACTTACATGCTGGGGGGGCTTAACAAATTAACTTAGAGAACTGTTAAATCAGGAAAGTTTAAAAAACAGAATTAATGTCTTAAATAGTTTTTGTGAGTTTAGGCAGATAACTTGACCAATGATCGAATATATTCCATGCTTCTGGGGCCTAATATTATTAAACCATATGCTTCTAACTCATGAGGAGTTCGTAGGATTGCTTTTCAACATTTAAACAAAATTTGAATTAAAAAAAAAAACATTTAACAATCTGCCAGATTCCAATTAATCATATCTCAAAAATAAGGGATCAAGTCTGAATCTTTAAAGTATCAAAAATTCCAAAACAAGAATAATTTAAGATAATCAGTACTGGAAACCAAATATCAGTATTTCTTGCTTGAGAGAATACGAAACTAAATGGATTCACCAAGATCCAAATGTATCCCAAATATGAAGAACTTGAGTGTCGGTATCATCTTACACACACTTTATACCAAACAATTTGCCCACATGTTCTGTCACACAGATGAGCAGTTGGTACATACACATACACAAACGTGTGCGTGTGTGTCTGCGTGAGAGCATCCATTTATTTATTTGTTTGTTTGTGTTTTGGGCCTTTATTTTGTCCTTTTCATATTTTGAAATTGTTTTCACAAACTTTTACAAAAAAAACAAACATTTGTTTTGTTCTTTATTATTAGTTATCTTTAAACATTCAGAAAGTAATACACATAGAAAAGACTATGGAAAGATATGACACTGGAAGAGAAAAAAATGCTTTAAAGATACTGATATTGACCACATGATGTTGTAAGGTGTCTTAGAGAATAAGTCAGCACATCTTGCTCCTTCAACTAGTTCTTGATTTTTAAAATGTAAAACCGATATTAAAGTTGCCTTTGTTTTTTTTTTTTTAATTGAGGTCCTGTGAGGTTAAATAACTTTTTTTTTTTAAGATTTTTTTTTTTTGATGTGGACCATTTTTTAAAGTCTTTATTGAATTTGTTACAATATTGCTTCTGTGTTATGTTTTGGTTTTCTGGCCGAGAAGCATGTGGGATCCCTGACCAGGGATCAAACTCGCACCCCCTGCATTGGAAGGTGAAGTCTTAACCACTGGACCACCAGGGAGGTCCCACCTTTTTTAAATAAGAGATAACAAGGAATACTATTTTCTGATATATCTCGTCCTTTCGTTATCATTTTTCCCTAAAGCTTGTTTTCTATGGAAACTGACCTTGGTCACTGAGTTTTTGCTAATCTTAATGCTCTTCAGGAGTATAAATACAAGGCTAACAAGAGAGTAATGACTTCCATTTTTGGTGTACTCTGGGGAGGGAGATGGATTAAAGAATGGCTTCAATAATAAACACGTACTACTTTCATATCTGAATTAGAATGTAAACATTGTTTAAATAAAAAACAAGGAATGGATCAAATTTTTAAGGAAGAAATAAATTTTAAACTATGCAACAAGTGTTGATGAGAAAATAGGACTCCACTAAATTTGCTGGAATAAATCTATTACATTCATTGGTTTGCCTGTAAGGTAATGGATGTTAGAAAGATTTAATTGGTTTTAGCAAATTTTTGATCTCATATATTGTTACTTTTTATATAACCCTGTTTGAAATTCAAAAGCTGGATTTGTATCTTTCAACAGTATCAATTCTTTATCATAGCCATCTCCTGATCACCCTTATAAACAAAAGGGATCATTGGCAAGAAAGAAAAACAAACTTGTATTTGAAATTTATTATGATTTAGTTTAAAGGGCAAGTTCAATCATAGATCTTTTGCTGTCTGTTTGTTTAGATCCGTTTGTTTAGATCTTTTGTCTATCTTTTGGTGCGGAGAAGGGGCATTTAGTGAATCTATATTCCATAAGTACACCAAAAGGAAAGGACATGCAAGTGATGGCAGGACAAAAAGTGCTGAAGTACTCATTTAGTGTGGTTAACCTGCCAGATAGCCAAAAAGAGTCTGGCTGAATATTTTGCTCCAAAAAGGTATTTAAGTATCAAAATTAAACTTAAAATTTAGATGAAAATCTAAAGATAAAGAACATTTTGAACCTAAAAAAGAGTTCTTGCATACTTGTGCAATTCTTTTTCTTGCCGCTGCAGTTCTGATGATAGCAAAACATTTTCCTTTTTTAGAGAACGGCATTCGGCTTCCAATACATTCCATTCCTTTCTCAACTTCTCTAGTTCACCTAAAATAGTCCCAAAACACATTTGTTAATATAGGAACATAACTATTTTTTCCCTTAAACACTTAGATTTTACATGGCTATTCTTTGATTCCTGTTACTTCGCAGTGGCGCCTCAGGGAAGTTCCCATCACCCTGAACTTCAGTAATATTTTTTTCTCAATTCAGTTTTATAAGACAAATAATTTTTAACAGTATTTAAATAAAATGTAAAATTGTAAAGATTTTCAATTTATTGTAAAGCTTACAGACCTGAAGAATGCTTATAGCCCCAATATAAAAACACTGCTTTATACAACCAATCGTTGTCAAAGACAAAACTAGCCTGAATGGTTATTTTCCACAAGTTATAAAGTTATCGTTGTCAAGAGTTAAGAGCTTTATGTAAAATACATTTCTTACCTTGTAGCCTCGTTGCTTCTTCTCTCTGCTGGTCCTCACATTGCTGACATCGAAGCTGAAAAGTATTTTGCAAACTCATGATTTCTTTCTCATATTCAGATGCTGCTTTCCGCCACCGCTCAAGCTCGGCTCGTACTTTCTTAAGCTCTTCTTGTAGAGAAGCAATGTCAGTGTCCCGCTCAGAGGCAGCCTTTTCTGCTGCTTGATGAAGGAGTAAAATTTCATCTCGGGCACTAAGCAATTCATCTCGAGTGCCGGTGATTTCACTATCCTTCTCCTCCCGGAGATTCTCAATATTGATGTGTAACCTCTGCAGTTGGGCTACAAAAGTATATTTACTCATCATTTTCTTAGTCCATAGTAATTGGGAATAAAAGAACAGCCCATATGGGACTGTAGTTACTGCATGGCCCAGGCTGTCAGAGCTGTTTGTTGCTTTTGATTAAACTGTACAAGCAATCCATGTTTAATGCAGAAAAAGTCAAAATACAGAAATACAAAGAGAAAAAACCCCCAAAGCGACCTTTATTTCTCCCACACAGAGAAAACTGTTTCTAACATTTGGTACTTCCTCTCCTAGATTTTTTCTATGCATTTATACACATATAAAAACAAAAATAGGGAGGGATCATAATAAATACAATGTTCTCCATGCGGCTGCTGACGAATATATTTCAATAACAAAAACCAGCTATACTAACTTTTTTGACTAATCCTTTACTTTAGACACTTGAGGCTGTTCAGATTTTAATTACTATAGACAATACACCTTATAAAGCAATCTTGATTTTTTTTTCCTTAGGGTGAATTTGTAGACATAGAATTGCTTGGTCAAAGGGTAAGCATTAGTAAAACCTTTGATGCTCTTGACTCAATTTTCTGTTCAAATGTCAATTCCTTAAAGAAGCTTTTTCTGATGGCTTATCTAAAAATAGCCCTCTGTCACTCTCTAGCCCTTTACTCTGCCCTTATTGGACATCACATTATATACTTATTTGCTTATTCATCTTTTCCACTAGACTGTACATCTCATGTGTGCTATCCCCAATACTAGAAGAGTAAACAATCAAGAATCATTGGTTGAATTAATGAATTAATAAAGTTAATGAATATTGCCTAATGAAAGAGGTATATTTTTTAAGGATCTGGTCTTGTTGTCCTCAATGACTTGAACTGGAAACAATTTGTATAAAATCATACTTGGTTCAGAACTAGAATACTGGTCTTGATTATAATAACACAAGAAAATTATAGGTATAAAAAGTTCTGTAGGTAGAAAAGAAGAATAATTAAAATAATTAAGAGGATTTAAGGCTTGTGTAGGAAGAAGTTGCCTAATAAATAAACATTAAAGAAAATATTAGACCTTTTAAGTCTGTGGGAAACGTTAAGAGGTTAACAGGTTCAAAGATCTGAAAAGACACAATGGCCATGGATAACATGACCATGGACTTGTGGATAAAATCCTGAAATATACATGCTGGCACTAGAGAGCATTCAATGATGCCCACGTAAGACAGCTTTAAGACAAAAGGAAGCACTACATCATAGAACCTTCAGGGATAATTGCCCATACACAATACAGGATGGAAGTATAGATTCATATCAGATTTATATAAACTAATGGATAATGGCATTAAACTATAAGAGTGTAAAGAGCTTTCAATTTAAAAAGATATACAATCTACCCTAGAAATTCTTGTTTGACCATAATACAATTTTTTAAAATAACTCACATGTCCCACTCAAAAATAAGAAAACCCAAAAGACTGGTTTTTCTTTGGGATATTTTAGGGCAAATATCATAGGCCTTATACAATGACTCCCCATTTCGTGTCAACGGAGATTACTTGTCTATTTAACTTCTTCTTACCATACCTCTCAAACTAAAATTTTAAAATAACATTGGTTCCTTCTTTGACAATGAAGGCAAATTAATTTTACTTTAGGAATTTTACTGTGGCACAGGAAAGACATCTCCTGGAGTATCTCACAATTATAATCTCAAAGTACCAGGAGCTCTGGTTCGAAGAAAACCCTTGACAGGCAGGGGTCTTTCGGGTCATTTCTGTAATGACCCTGTGATAGCCCATACAAAGAGATAGCAAAATGGTGGATATGAAGAGCAGCCTTTACCAATGAAGGGAGTGCAGGGACCACTGTTCTATTCCATTTGGTAAATAATTCTTGTTGCAGTGCAAGTGTGCTACGAGCATTAGAAATAATATCACCAACAAGCTAAAAGTGCTGATGCAGAGCTACTCAAACTGATTTCCTGTCTGAAGGTCTCCTTTGTAGTAAGTCACTACATAACCCAGAAAATGACAGTCTTACCAAATCCATATCTTCAATCTTCCTCTTCCCACTCCAAGTGGGAGGTACTACTGGAGTACTAAGAAATCTTCCCTTAAAAAAAAAAGGGGGCCACAAAGAGCCCAGTTACAGTCTCAGATTCTAGGGAAGAACCAAAGCCTTGAAAAATGGGAACCCTTTGCATTCTTACTTTCCATTTCTTTTGAATTGCTACAAACAAACAAACAGTAACAAGCCCAAATAGCCTCCGGTGTTCCATACCTTGAAGAACCTGTATTTGTTTACTGGATTCCTCAACTTGATTTCGATAGGCTTTTCTTTCTTCTTCCAAAAGAGCTGAAAGTAAAGCACAGTATTTCTAATTTTGTGATTTAATGAAAATATTCAGAATTGAGCAGCTGGAAAGTTCTAAGAAATTCTCTCCTAAACCTCATTGAAGGAAACAAAAGTTAGGCAGTGTTATCAGTGTTAGCAGTTAGGTAGTTTAAAGATTTTTTAAGGAGCACAAAACAGTAGTAAGTAATAAATGTATTCAACTGAGTAGTAGTTGTCTATACCTTGTATTGCCAAGATAACATGTGCTGTTCTTTACTTGAGAAGCATTCTTTTTTTTTTTTTTTTTTTTTTTTTGCGGTACGCGGGCCTGTGGGATCTTCCCGGACCGGGACACGAACCCATGTCCCCCGCATCCGCAGGCGGACTCTCAACCACTGCGCCACCAGGGAAGCCCCGAGAAGCATTCTTAATAGTTGTTAATCAGGATTTTGAGCTTAAATGTGAAAAACAGACTTAAAATCCTCATGTTCACTGCCAAGTACATAGTAAGTACTTACTGACAGGAAGTTCATAGTTCCCCGTGGGATGCAAATCTTTGTCCTGGTCGGGAAGGCCATTTTAGAGAACATGAGGATTCTAAGACTTTGTAAGGTACTAATTGACTGCAACTAGGTAACTGCTGTGAACGCTATAGAAATGTAAGCTCTAGGGAATAGCACAGACTCCAACTGGCCTATGACTCTTATCGGTTGGGACATTAGAAAATTCTATACCTTAACCTTGCCTGGTTCCTCTCACATACTGAAGAATCCACTGTAAAACTGCAGGGAATATAAATTTCCCTTATCTTATACTGAGTAGCTAATATTAGGTATAACTAAAACATAGAAATTTATATTTCTATGTTTTTTCCTTTTGCTGTACTTAATGTGTAATTAACTTTTAAGATCTTTCATTGGTACAGGGCTTTCTTTCTTTCTTTTTTTTTTTTGTGGTACACGGGCCTCTCACTGTTGTGGCCTCTCCCGTTGTGGAGCACAGGCTCCGGACGTGCAGGCTCAGCGGCCATGGCTCACGGGCCCAGCCGCTCTGCAGCATGTGGGATCTTCCCAGACCAGGGCATGAACCCGTGTCCCCTGCATCGGCAGGCGGACTCTCAACCACTGAGCCACCAGGGAAGCCCTCAGGCCTTTCTTAATCTTCACAAGAAAGTAGTACAACTGTAATTCTCCTCACTTTACTGATCAGAAACATAAGCTCAGAGAGCATAAGTGATGTCCCAAGATCACATATCTAATAAAGTTGTAGATTTGGAAGAAGGTAACCATGCCTCTGGACTTGGAAGTTTGGGGCCATTCAGTTATATCTTGTTGCTTTCACATCCCCTAAAGAATCAAAGTAATCTTGATCTCACCTTGAAGTTCAAAGCATTTTTGTTTACTTGCTCTAGCTAGTTCCTGGGCTTCAATCAATTCCTTCCGAAGATGCTGAATTTCTTGTTTTGCCTCAATTTCTGACTGTGCACCCTGCAAGTCATCTGACAAAAATACGTTTATTTTAAAAGCAAGAGTTAGTATCATACCATAATCTCTATAACCAAAGATTAGCAATCTTTCTCATGTTTGGACATGCATAGTTAACAACAAAGCACAACTAAGTTTAATAAAATTTAGAAGCAAATTGTATTAAGCATTTTAGTCATTTTACCTTGGAGAAAGAACACAAATATGATTAAATTATTTTAGTAATTCATGGCAATGGTACTATAACATACATACTAATATATACTAAATTATGTATTTCACTTATATAAGGCTTATGTAGAGCTTATGCAAGGTTTGAAATTTAGTAGTATGTTCATAATGCTATTCTTCTTTATCAATTTTGAAATTTCTTCATAACAAGTCAGAAAATTTTCACTTGGGACTTAACTGGAAATGCAAAAATAGAAAGAAACTTTTCTTCAAGAAAAAATATTTTAGTATGATTTCCCCAGCTGTGGAATACAAAATAAAAACTAAGCTGAAAGCTCCACTGTGCTCCCTTCATCATCACTGTTTCCTCAACACTACATACATAACAAGTAAATATTTGCTTAATTATCATTATTATTTACAATTAATTAATTTATTTATTTTTGGCTGTGTTGGGTCTTTGTTGCTGTGCATGGGCTTTTCTCTAGTTGTGGCGAGCGGGGGCTACTCTTCGTTGCGGGGCACGGGCTTCTCGTTGCGGTGGCTTCTCTTGTGAAGCGTGGGCTCTAGGCGCGCGGGCTCTAGAGTACAGGCTCAGTAGTTGTGGCTCACGGGCTCTAGAGCGCAGGCTCAGTAGTTGTGGTACACGGGCTTAGTTAACTTCTGCAGCATGTGGGATCTTCCCAGACCAGGGCTCAAACCCGTGTCCCCTGCACTGGCAGGCAGATTCTCAACCACTGCGCCACCAGGGAAGCCCTGCTTAATTATTATTATTATTTTAGAAATCTATTTTATTTCAGTTATTTTATTTTTGGCTGCATTGGGTCTTCGTTGCTGCACACAGGCTTTTCTCTGGTTTTGGCAAGCGGGGGCTACTCTTAGTCGCCATGCGCAGGCTTCTCATTGTGGTGGCTTCTCTTCTTGTGGAGCACGGGCTTTAGGTGTGCAGGCTTCAGTAGTTGTGGTACACGGGCTCAGTACTTGTGGCTTGCGGGCTCTAGAGTGTAGGCTCAGTAGTTGTGGTGCACGGGCTTAGCTGCTCCGTGGCATGTGGGATCTTCCCGGACCAGGGCTCAGACCCGTGTCCCCTGCATTGGCAGGTGGATTCTTAACCTCTGCGCCACCAGGGAAGCCAAGCCCTGCTTAATTAGTAAATGATGTAACCTAAGTGATTTTATCAAAATAAATTAGAGCCACCATTACATCTCAAATAAGCTCCCTCCCCTAATTCTTTTGTCTTTAGTCACTCTGCTCATCATCTTTCATTGTATTAGAACTTTCTACTACTGAACACTGCCTGAAATAAATGTATCATCAGGTAGGCCATATTCTTCTAGTACATTCTAGTTGACTACTACATTGGTTTACAAACAACTCAGGCATAACAACTTCAATCTATCAAAAAAGAATTAAGCATAAAATTTCACAGTGTAATCACTCCAGGTCTTAGATATTACAAACACATGTTTTCATCCTCATATCTTACTCTCTCTGTCAAAAATCTGACTCTAGGTTCATCTATTTTAGCCATTCTATCAACTCTTCCTTCAAACAGTCATGGTAAGGGTGGAGGCAAAGAGAGAGAGTGAGAGAGATTTTCCAGTGGCAGGTGCATTGTCACAGCAACTACAAAACTTCTCTTTCAATATCACACATTGGAGGCTGCAAAGGTTCTAGCTGTCCATCTCTGGAATTGTCATTATGTAGGACAACGTCCTTATTCTTGGGAGTATTAAAGCAGGAAGTATCATGATGCCTTTATCCTTTTTTTAAAAAAAAAGTTGATTTACAATGTTGTGTTAATTTCTGCTGTACAGCAAAGTGACTCAGGTATACATACATTTATTCTTTTTCTTATTCTTTTCCATTATGGTTTATCACAGGATATTGATTATAGTTCCATGTGCTATATGGCAGGACCTTGTTGTTTATCCATCCTATATATAATAGCTTGCACCTGCTAATCCCAAACTCCCAGTCCTTCCCTCCTCAACGCCACCTCGTCCACGGCAACCACAAGTCTGTTCTCCATGTCTGTAAGTCTGTTTCTGTTTCGTAGATATGTTCATTTATGTCATATTTTAGATTCCCACATACAAGTGATATCATATGATATTTGTCTTTCTCTTTCTGACTTACTTTGCTTAGTATGATAATCTCTAGGTCCATCTATATTGTTGCAAATGGCATTATTTCATTCTTTTTTATGGCTGAGTAATATTCCATTGTATATATATACCACTTCTTCTTTATCCATTCATCTGTTGATGGACATTTAGGTTGCTTCCATGTCTTGGCTATTGTAAACAGTGCTGCTATGAACATTGGGGTGCATGTCTCTTTTCGAACTGGGTATATGCCCAGGAGTGGGACTGCTGGATCACATGGCAAATCTATTTTTAGTTTTTTGAGGAACCTCCATACTGTTTTTCACTGTGGCTGCACCGATTTACATTCCCACCAACAGTGTAAGAGGGTTCTCTTTTCTCCACACCCTCTCCAGTATTTATTATTTGTAGACTTTTTAATGATGGCCATTCTGATGGGTGTGAGGTATAGTTTTGATTTGTATTTCTCTAATAATTAGTGATGATGTGCATCTTTTCATGTGTATGTCTTCTTTGGAGAAATGTCTATTTATGTCTTCTGCCCATTTTTTGATTGGGTTGTTTGTTTTTCTGTTATTGAATTGTATGAGCTATTTGTGTATTTTGGAAATTAAGCCCTTGTTGGTTGCATCATTTGCAAAGTATATGTAAATATCATTTGCAAGTATCATGATGCCTTTATCTTACTTTCAAGTGGTTTGGCAAAAAATATCTACATAATATGCTTCAGTAGATATTTTCCTACTTGTATGTTAGGGTTTTTTTCTAAGCACTTTTGACAATTTGGGCTACATAATTCTTTGTTTTGGGGCTGACCTGTGGATCGCGGGGTGTTTAGTAGGTTCATTGGTTTCAACCCACTAGATGCTAATAGCACTGCCTCTCAGTTGTAACAACCAAAAATGTTTCCATATATTGCCCAATGTCCCTGGGGGTATAAAATTGCCCAACCTTGAGAACTACTGTTCCATGTTAATAACTTTATAACCAAGAGAAAACAAATCTACACATAGGCTTCTTTCCCACAGAAGCATTGGTTAGTAATTCTGAAACTATTTTCTGTATATTCTAAAAATGTTTTTAAAAATTCATAAATTGTAGATAATGGCATCCAGGTTTCTCACTATTGGGAAAGACAATGACAGATATGGAAATATGAAAGACAATTAATTGTGTGGTATAAGGTATGAGTTAGAAGATCTGAATGTATAAAATAGACTCTAATAGATTTGAATGCATAAAAATAAACAGATATAGAAATAAATATAGACAAGTGAGGCAGTAAATATAGCCATACATGTATGTATGGATATGAATATACATACATCTATTTCTTAACTGTGTCCACTCAAGTGGGCCTAGAAGTAATGAACACACCATATACTCAGATCTTGGTTTGTAAATACCATTCTCTAGTTTAAAAAACTAGGGCTCTGTGGAGAAATGGCTGATTTCAGGACTAAATCTAAGTACAAGATGAATGTAGAACATCTTTTTCGTGTCAGAAAGTAAGAAAGGACTCAAAGAATGATTGGGTCCAAAAAGACATAAGGGGCTCCCACTGGCCAAACATGAGACAATTTGAGTATCAAAATAAATAATGACAGTGACAGATGATAATCCACTGAATAAAACATGAATCCATAAATTCACACTGATATAGAAAAAGAAAGGAAGGAAGGAAAGAAGAAAGGGAAGGGAAGAGAAAACTCTTCCATGTTGTAGAAAGCTTGCTAATAAATGTAGAAGGATGACAGAATTATGAAATCACTACTTGGCAACTATGATTATAATAAATGATCCAGGCAATCATCATAAGGAGACATTAGAGCTAAGAAGATAAATGTTTGAGGAGTAACAGGATATTTAAAGTTAACATCACCAGCGATAGAACAATTCAACATCAGGTGCCTCCTGATACGATGCCCAAAATTACTTCTGTTATATTACTGCCAAAGATGCACAACTTTAATCTAATCATGAGGAAACATTAGATACAACCAAACTGAGGGACATTTTAGAAAATGACCATGGTTCTTCAAAAATGTCAATGTCATGGAACACAAAGAAAAACTGAGGAGCTCTTCCAGATTAAAGGAGACTAAAGAGACATGACAGATGAATGCAACGCATGACTCAGGATTTTCTGAGGACATTATTGAGACAACTGACAACACGTGAATAAGGTCTGTGTATTTGATAATAGTAATATATCAGCTTGTAGTTAATTTCCTGATTTTGAGAATTATACCGTAGTTATGGAAGAGAAACAGAAAACACACATGAAAATATTTAGGAGCAAGGTTATCACGCCTGCAATTTACTCTCAATGGTTCAGGGAGAGAGAGGGAGGAGGAAGGAAGAGGGAAAGGGAGATGGATAAATCAAATTTGGTAAAATGTTAACAGCAAATAGGGTGAAATGTTAACAGTTGGAAGAAAATCTGGATGAAGAGTATATGAGGTTCTTTGTTCTATTCTTGCAACTTTTCTGTAAGTCTGAAATTATATCAAAATAAAAAGTCAAAAGAATAATTTCTACACATATACATAAACAAATAAAGAAAATATGGCAAAATACTAACAATTGCTGAATCTAGGTGATGGGCACATATGGAAGTTTTTGGCATTATTTAATTTTTCTTGTGTTTGAAAGTTTTCATAGGTCTCTTGAAATTACCAATCCTAATGCTACAATCTTGGAGCAATCATTTCTCCCTATATTCTTATCCTTAACCTATCTTCCCCTTCTGCATTCTATATTGCATTGTGACACTAGAGCAATTTTCTTACTCAGATCAAGAACCTACACTGCCGGGGCTTCCCTGGTGGCGAAGTGGTTAAGAATCTGCCCGCCAATGCAGGGGACACGGGTTCGAGACCTGGCCTGGGAAGATCCCACATGCCACACAGCAACTAAGCCCGAACACCACAACTACTGAGCCTGTGCTCTAGAGCCCGAGAGCCACACCTACTGAGCCCGCACGCCTAGAGCCCGTGCTCCACAACAAGAGAAGCCACTGCAACGAGAAGCCCGTGCACTGCAACGAAGAGTAGCCCCCGCTTGCCACAACTAGAGAGAAAAGCCCATGCGCAGCAACGAAGACCCAAGGCAGCCAATAAATAAATAAATAAAATTATTTTTTAAAAAAGGAAGATAAATGAAAGCCTTACTGAGCTAAATAAAAACTCATTTTATTTAGATGTGCAAGTCAAATGGAAATAAATGTTTTTTAGAAACTATGATGAGGTGAAAAGATTAACGGAATCTGCTTTCCTTTTAACACAAATCATGTCTTTAGAAGTGCTTGGTGTATAGTCTGGGCCAGGAACCAGCTTTTCTCAGACTAAGGCTAAATCCTATAAAAAGGTCTACACCACACAATAACCCACCAAACAACCAGCCGTGGCACACAGAATACGTGATACTCTAAATTAAATTTGTTGTCACTATTTCTTCAGAAGAGTGACTGGAGATTTAACTTAAAATCTGACCTTTGCTTTAAATGTGGGTGAGATACTCTGAACCACGTGGTAAAGGGCCAAATCAAAACATTTCTGCCTGAGTTCTGTTTTGCACGTGCATGTTTGTTGAAGGCTAATGTAGCCATAACATCTGTTACCTCAGCAACTGACAGAAGTGACCTAGCAGAAGCAGCTGGCCAGGTGGGTGCCATCCTCTTTCTACTACTATCACCCGTTCCTTTGGAAAGTCTGGTAGTTTAGTTGCAGGCTTGGTTGGTGAGAACCTTCACAGTGGAGGAAGACCACTTTCTTGCTGGATATGTGTAGTCGTGTGAGATAGTCCTAGGTGGTAGCCTATGAGTTTAACTTTGGCAGCAGCCTCTTACTGTTGATTCTCACCCCTTTGCCATTCCTTCTGACCAGCCGGGTTCCTTCTTGACAACTGGGTCTTTTGTCGGCTCCTTTGTCCTTCCCATTGTTCTTCTCTTTCTCTATAAATTCCCCCTGCTATCGCAGTCCATCCCTATGCAGAGAATTCCCAAACACTGTTACTGACTTCTTTCTGACCCAGTCTTATCTTTCTCCACATCTGCCCCACACAGCCTGTGTTGCACCACACTTTCCTACTGGTAAATGTTATTCCTACATTAAACATTAATCCTATTTGTAAATGCCAGTACTATTTTAAGGAAAGGCATGGCTCCCTTTTCCCTCTTGGTGTACCCTGACTTATCTTTAACCAACACATTTGGGAAACCCGTTCTGACTACTGCTCCACCCCTCCCCTGCCCCTAGCCAGGAAATTAGCTCTGCTCTCCAAAGTTTTCACCACACCTATTAAAACACTCATTACACTATCAACATGTCTCCTTACTCCATAGGACTGTAGCCTCCACATGTGTCTTATCTCTGTATCTCCTGGGCCAATAAATGTCACAGAATTAAATGAAAATGGCTTTCCAGTCCTAGTTTCTGTATCACACTTCCAACTGCATTTCTGGTTCCGAGGGTGACAATACAAAACTTCTGAACGTGAAAGGAAGAACTTTTAATAATTATGCTGGGACAACGGGTATAAATGGTTTCAGGCAAAAAAAAAAAAAAAAAGGTTTCAGGCAAACCAGAACCTATGGAAAACCTTCCTATTCAACATGTGCCAAACTAAAAACATCACATTGTCTTTCCACCACATCATTTAGACTATGTCCCTAGTTATTTATAGGTCCTGCAAGTTGGCAGTTGGATCTAGAATCTTGATCAGATTCAGGTTCAGTTTTTTGTCACTGAATACATCACATGTGGTATGACACACTTTCAGGGTCATCTCAAATGATACTTCTTCCATGAATCGCCTTTCCTCCCCATCTTCTAAGATAAACAGAAAGGAACAAATATAAAATCTGGACATTCTTTCTCCTTTCTTTAACTCCTAATGGCAACAACCACCAAGAAACAGCTTATCATCTATACCTCTTCTATAGCCAATTTGTCTAGAAACTCCTCAAGTCCCAAAGAGAGTCTTATTAGACTTTGAAACCACTGGAGTCTCTGGCACAGTTCCCTAAATAGAGCAAACTTGCATTAGACACTGCTTGGACTGAATTCCAGTCTCCTTTTTGTCTTTTTTTTGGGGAAATGATTTCAAGCATATAAAAACCTGTGGATCAAGCCACAGCTTTATTTCTCTCAAAAGTGGCATAAATTGGTTGAAAATAATATTTCAGGAAAAATTACTACTGCTATCATCATTTCATTAATATCTCATGGTGAATGTTTAATCTACTTTAGATTCTTCTCCTAACCCTAGATGACTAACATGACAGGTAGCACATTATAATTCATAAAAAGATTGGCTGTTTTTTAAAAAGGAAATAATAAAATTTGAAAATAATGGTTCAAGAAGCCAGGCATAGGGTTTCAATGAATAAGATAAAGGGGCTACTTTCTACAACTCTCAAGGTTAATAATACTGTGGTCTAATAATTTATACTCTTCATTTAAGAGAAAAATTGTGTCAGTCTAGTGAATCTAATTACACAGACAACAAAACATAACCACATATACTCAAGCATAACCCAAGTGTTTCTCATAAATGTCAGTAAATACATTATTTTAAAGAATTTAAGACTTCCCTGGTGGCGCAGTGGTTAACAATCTCTGCCTGGTAATGCAGGGGACACGGGTTCGAGCCCTGGTCCAGGAAGATCTCACATGCCGCGGAGCAACTAAGCCCGAGTGCCACAACTACTGAGCCTGTGCTCTAGAGCCAGCAAGCCACAACTACCGAGCATGCAAGCCGCAACTACTGAAGCCCGCGCGCCTAGAGCCCGTGTTCCACAACAAGAGAAGCCACCGCAATGAGAAGCCCGCACACCACAACGAAGAGTAGCCCCTACTCGCGGCAACTAGAGAAAAATCCGCGCGCAGCAACGAAGACCCAATGCAGCCAAAAATAAATTTATTTAAAAAAAAAAAGAATTTACACAACTCTTACAAAGAAAAACAATGGATGAAACAACCATTTGGGCTATGATGACTGTTTCTTGGAGACTCTTCTAAAATTTCCTGCTTCTAACGGGTGATTTTTCTTTATCTAATTACTGATTGACTTAACAATTCTATTCTTTTTTTTTGCGGTACGCGGGCCTCACACTGTTGTGGCCTGTCCCGTTGAGGAGCACAGGCTCTGGACGCGCAGGCTCAGCGGCCATGGCTCACGGGCCCAGCCGCTCCACGACATGTGGGATCTTCCCGGACCAGGGCACGAACCCGTGTCCCCTGCATCAGCAGGCGGACTCTCAACCCCTGCGCCACCAGGGAAGCCCAACAATTCTATTCTTAAAATCAAGCTGCAAAATCTTTCAAGAGGTGTTGATAAAAATACCACTTCATTAAACAAAAGTTGGCAATCATACAGAAGTGTAAGGAAAGTTTTTGGGTTCTGTTTTTGTCACCTTAACTGAAAGCAAGGTTAGGGAAATTAACCTATTTTCATCAATGGCACTCCAAGCAATTACCAGTAGCATTCGTACACCCACCCTCCTTCCACATACACCTTGTGTTTTCCAGTCTCTATCTCCTACAACTTCCCCTTTTATACCCTCTTCCTTGAGTCTGATTCTCTAGCCTATATCATGGGCACTTTTACAGATATAATTTAGCCTTCCCGTTGTACTCAAGGATTAAAAAAAATTTTGCCCTGACATCTGGCAAAATAAACAAATTAATACATTATTAACTGGGAAAGATCCACAACCAACAACTGCTTTTCCCTAAAAGATAAAGTAGGAAATACTTTTTTAAATCCCACAATCTTATTTAATTAATGAAAAGTTACCCTTTAACTGATAGGTTTGCCTTTTTTTAAAAAATAAATTTATTTAATTAATTTTTTTGGCTGCATTGGGTCTTCGTTGCTGCTCACGGGCTTTCTCTAGTTGCGGTGAGCAGGGGCTACTCTTCATTGCAATGGGCAGGCTTCTCACTGCGGTGGCTTCTCCTGTTGTGGAGCACGGGCTCTAGGCATGCGGGCTTCAGCAGTTGTGGCACACAGGCTCAGCAGTTGTGGCTCGCGGGCTTTGGAGGGCAGGCTCAGTAGTTGTGGTGCACGGGCTTAGTTGCTCCACGGCATGTGGGATCTTCCCAGACCAGGGCTTGAACCCGTGTCCCCTGCATTGGCAGGTGGATTCTTAACGACTGCACCACCAGCGAAGTCCCCAGATAGGTTTGCCTTTGTTAATCACCATCGTTATTATTATTATTATCAGTATCTTCATTATGGGGCTTAACATGTTATGTTCCCAACAACACATTAAGTGATCTACTTGTACTGTTTCATTTAATCCTCACAATAATCCTATGAAGTTGGTTTTCCCCAAACCAACAAACGAAAAAACACTGAAGCACAGAGGGGTTACGCAATTTGCCCAAGGATATATTACAAATAAATGGCAGGGGCTTCCCTGGTGGTGCAATAGATTCCACGCTCCCAATGCAGGGGGCCCGGGTTTGAATCCTGCTCAAGGAACTAGATCCCACACACATGCTGCAACTAAGAGTTCACATGCCACAACTGAGACCCAGCACAACCAAATAAATAAATAAATAAGTAAAAAAAAAAAAAAAACCCACAAATCAATGGCAGAGCTGGGTCAGAACTCAGAGATCTTTGGCTCTTAGCCTCTTGGCTAGAGCCTGTCACTTTCCTAATGCTCTTGTGGTTTTATAACTTTGATGTAAGAGGTCTATTATTTATTCATTCAACAAACATCTGAGTTTTTCCAAATATCTGGCATTGTGGTAGGGAAGAGGATAAAAATAAAATCTAAAGCAGACCGACACACAAAATTACAAAAGCACTAAAGCAGTTGAATATAATTAACACAATCATAAACACTATTTACAGGAGTTACTCAGTTTTCCTGGGTATCTCCCTTGTATACAGGAGGTATACATGTTATTAAACTCCTGTTGATGTTGTTTTTTTTCTAAAAAAAAAAAAAATTACTACTTATAAATCAATCTGGATTTGGCTGCTGAAAAGCTTTCTGGGAGATTTCTACAGTAAAAAAAGATCATAAGAACAGCTACTTCTTTACGACGGGTGTTCCTTCCTCATTCACCTCCCTTCTTGTTTCTGTGTGTCCCCCAAAGGCCCAAGGTTCCCAAACTTTTTCAGGATCAGCAACAACATTCTATGCATTAATGGTCTTACATTTCTGAGAAGAATCAGAAATGCTCCAAGATGAGATTTCTGGCCTGTACACACATTAACTTAGATTTATTATTACCACACTAGAAAAAAGGCATGTCTCGTAAACCCAAAGGTCACCTGAGAAGAGTGTGGATCGGTAAGAATACTGGAAACTATTATCATACTTAAAAACAGGTTGGCAGTTGGTTGCCCGGGCCAGTAATCCTCAGGGCTTCCCTTGGTACGGGAATTCAGTCAAAGGTGGCTCAAAGAGCCATGTCAGCTTCAGTATCCATGGGGGAGAAAAGAGAAGGCCATGAGGCCCAGACTAAGGAATTCGAGAGAATCTGGGTAATCTCTTGGTTAACCAACCCCAATCCCAATCATTATACAACTAGGAGAGCAGCAGGATCATGCAGGGTGAAACTAAGGCTTCCTTATATAATCCAAAACTTAGGGTCTGTACTGGGAGATCCCTTAATAGCCCAGCCAGAAGCAAAGGCATTTCTATACAAAGAAACCTCCACAGGCTGCTTTTGCTGCTAATTTCCGAGAGTTGCCTGGTATTGGTCCACTGCCACTAAAATGCGTAACCTAGTGAGCTGAACTTATATGTCAACTTTTCTTGTGTACAATAAGGCAATTATAAAAGAGACTAAATGCTGGGTGGGAGAGGGAGGGGAAATGGGGGTATATGTATACACATATAGCTGATTCACTTTGTTGTACAGCAGAAATTAACACAACATTGTAAAGCAATTATACTCCAATAAAGATGTAAAAAAAAATAATAATTTTCTCTAAATGAGAAATGGATCAAAACACTTAAAAGTGAATCTTTGGTGTAGCAGCTGTTGTCATGATTGCAAAAAAAAAGGAAACTAAATGCTGACAATCACAGATTTATCAATAAGCCACCCCCAGGCACTTTATTTTAAAAATACTTTTATAAATGCTAATTTAATTCCTACCCATTTCATTCTAAACAAGTAAATATCAAATAAATGTACTTCTTATTTAGAAGTGACACAAGTGAAAGAATTTATTATATGCACTGCTCATCTTAGCCCCACCCAAAATTTCTAGAAGAGTCCTAAGAACCTGGGGATATTTATTGGAGAATGAGGAGGGCCAGAAAATGAGGAAATTTACAACTGCTACCATATGATAACAGAGCAAACAGGTAGTTCTTTCAAGAAAGTTAATATTTTTAATCTATTTTTAGTTTACATTAAAAGTGGTAATGAGTTTCTATCAGAGACATCAAGGTAAACACAAAAAAACCACAGCTGTATTTCACATTCTACCACTTATTGCCTTGCCTTCATATAACTTTGATTGATACAAACTATTTTACAACTTAAATGTTTTTCTTTAAAGCACTGGCACCAACATCAACATTTTAAATTTTAGTTCCTGATACTTTAGAGAACCTATCTTAATCTTTTAAGTTAAAACTTAGTTTTAACTAAAGCTTAAAACATCATATAATACATGATTTTGTGGCAAAGGGTGAATCTGATGCCCTGGTTTAAAATGTCTTAAAAACAAGTTAAAATACCTTTTAATAGGGACACTTTAGCAAAGGGTTCATTTAGGTCTTGCTCATCCATTTGGGCGTCTACAGAGGGGGGAAAAAAGATAATTATAAACAGTAAACTCTATTAGCAAGCTATCACTACCAAAATAAAAAACTGAAATTTATACAGCTATTGTATTTGGATCATTGAAAGTAGTTTTTAAATTTATCCAAGATTCAAGGGAGTGACGTGATAAATAGAAGTATTGCTTTTTCCCCCAAACACAAACTTTGAGATCTCCACCCACACTAACCTGCATACCTAAACTGCTTGGTAGGTAACAATAACATCTACAGATTTATAAATATTAGGTTAAAACTCACCTGTAGTGTCGTCACTACTTTTCTCCTTGCTTGGACTCAGGGTATCTGATAAATCAGATTCCTTTGCTCTTGCCTGGTTCTCTAAGAATAAATAAATAAATAAATAAATAAAAGTAGAATCTCTTTACAATTAAATAGCTTATATCAATAAAACTGCTTCAGGCTATGAGTGCTCTAAATCTACTGGTATGCAAAATACTTTTAAAATTAACTGAGGTCACTGAATCTCTTACTTCTTCACCACTCTAGTCCAAAATGGAATGCTGGTTATTACACGTAGCTCATATTAAATTATAATGTGGATCATGATTGCTGTGTAGAGGAGGGCTGGGGCTTTTGTTCAAGGCTGTCCACTGGCCAACTGGAAACAAAAATGAAGCAAGCTTTGCTAAAGTATTCAGAGACCTGCAACAAATATAGCAAAATTCCCAGGACAATGTAGATACTGCATGAAGATGATGAAAGAAAAGGATTCTATTATATAAAAACACTAGTTAGGTTGCCTTAGTAATATTTATACTCATGATAAAAACTCTTTTTAAGAAAATCACCATTGTCTTTTATAAAAGTAACATTTAAAACAAGAAAATTAACAGCCTTTTATATCTAAAGAAAGTATTACTGTACCTGAACCACAGGTCTGAAATTCTTTGCTTGAGTTGATATTTCCTTAAACTCAAGGACCATTCTCACTACCTGGCCTATTCAAGCTATATTAAGATATAGCTTAAGCTCCATTACCTCTAAGCAAGTCTTCATTTCTCCAGCATGTTGCTCCTTTTTATTTATCTTCTCTGGGACATAGGGTTTTATAATTAATCATGTTCTATTTTATATCATTCTCTGTGTATACATATATTTTGTTTCCTTACTGAGATTATAAATTCACTAAACATATAATTACTTTTTATAATGTTACACACTTAACTATACTGTTTGCAGTAATCTGTATCAAAAATTTAAATGTGTACATCCACTTCTAGTACTTTTCCTAAGGAAATAATAGGCAACATATGGTATATATACATAAGGACGTTCATTGCAGCATTGTTCATTATGGAATGGAAAATATCCAAGATATGTTCACTACTATTAAGTAAAACTAAAGTCTGTTAAGCCATGTATAAGATGACCCCCTTTAGACTGAAAATGGCTATACACTTAGCTATGAATTTTTTGTTGTATATATTCATTCAAGTCTAGAAGGATCTACAACAGAGATACCATGGTCATTTCTGAAGGGAGGGACGAACATTTATTTTCTAACTTCACATTGTTTTATACATTGTTTGAAAAATTATAGCGAACATATAATTGTTTTCATAATCAACTAAATCAAAAGATATTTTTCATTTTAGAAAGTCAGAAACATATTTAAAACCAATACTGTCAAAATAATTAATATTAAAATATAACTTGTTCCATTAAGAACTATTCCATATAAGAATAAGAACTAAGCTATTCCATATAAGAATACATTAGAACTTATGGCTTCACTTGTGAAATGAGTGATGGATTACAAGAAGCCTTTTGCTTCCTTTCTCACTGCCATTTCTAGTCAAAGGCCAACTGGGAAGAGACAGTGAGTTTTTTGTTCTTTTTTGTTTTTTGTTTGCGGTACGCGGGCCTCTCACTCTGTGGCCTCTCCCGTTGCGGAGCACAGGCTCCGGATGCGCAGGCTCAGAGGCCATGGCTCATGGGCCTAGCCGCTCCGCGGCATGTGGGATCTTCCCGGACCGGGGCACGAACCCGTGTCCCCTGCATAGGCAGGCGGACTCTCAACCACTGCGCCACCAGGGAAGCCCCGACAGTGAGTTTTGATTAGAAGTGAAGTCACTGATTACTGAGGTCCATGGGAATCTAATCTGTGACCTCTGGTGCATTCACAGTGTACTATAGTCAGACATTTCTGAATGTACTAGTTTTGATCACTAAGTTACAGTCTCAAATAAGGCAGGCTAACACATCTTGTCTATATATAGAAAGAAAAGAAACCACTGTGGGAACAAAAAGGAAAAGACAAAAATGACTCTTTCCTAATTTTAATATTCTTGGCAATTTTATGATCAAGATACAGAGGTAAACCAAGAGGAACGCATTTTCAAAAGTATTCTTCTGTCTTAGAAGGAAATTTTATTTCCTATTTGGAGTAGTAGCCAGGAAGGTAAAATTGCCTTAGAGGTGGGACTATCTTCCATTAAGATCTTACTAGAATATAAGCTCCATGAGTACAGGAATTTTTGTTTTGTTAACTGCTATAATCCCATTGCATAGAACAGTGCACAGTACATAGTAGGTGCGCTAAAAAGAGGACCATTAGAAACACAATTTTACTTTGAGTAAGAAGGCAAGTTTTTAGTAAGTCAAGTCATGGTTCACCATTGTTGTGTCCTGATACTAGAGTTATTATATGGAGGCAAACAAAATCTATTCAAGATGAAACACAGGACACAACAAATGAATGGTAGAGTCTCTACTGTTCAAAACATCTACTTTTCAGCTACGAAGCAGCACCCAACTTTCCAGTATTAAAAGTCTTTACTAGCTGATTTTCTGTGCAGTATTTAATCATTAAAATGCATGCCAAGAGTATATAGAAGTAAATGGAGGAATGGCTACCAACATCAATACCAAAACTGTTCCCAAACTGGCAAGTCTACAATAAGGTGAATATTTTCACTATATCTTCAAGCAGACATAATGACGGATGGGCAAGGCAAACACAGACCACTTCCTACACCACTGGAACCATTATTTGCAAAGAAAGCAAGGTCAAGGATCAAGGGGAAAAAAAAAGGAGAACTAACATTTGTTGGACAACGGACCAGTGCTTCCTGCTTTATAAGCAATATTTCATTAAATTCCCACAAAATCCTCTAAGTTATATACTGTCAATCCCATTTTACAAATGAGGAAACTGAGGTTTAAAGAGCTAAAGTAAGTTGCCTGAGGGCACATAGCTAGTTACTAGTAGAACCTGGAATTAAAAGCTACTGTTTGACCTACTCTGTATTCTTTCTACTTCCACCTTGAAATCTACTGTAAACTGCAAGTTGAGTTAGGACTTAAATAGAAGGCATATGCAACTTATGATTACATTTTTCATTAGGTGCAATACCTGAAGGAAATACCACCAAGACTTGTAACAGCTGGTGATTGGCAATTTCCAACAACTGATATTTAAAATCAGTTTTAAATATCATTCCATTAAAAACATCAGCAATGAAAGCATTTAAAAAATAAAACAATCCAGCCAAACCCAAAAGCAAATACTGTATAGCCAGATATAAAGCATTTAAAATGTAATTTATTTCAGCCAACTAGTTTGTCACAAGGATTACTGTACCTCTGCATGCTATCTGTGGGAAGTACCAGTAAAATGTTGACTGCTGATAGAAATATCTCTGGGTACATAAAACATCTGTTTTATCATTCTTTTTTTGGCCACGCTGCACAGCTTGCAGGATCTTAGTTCCCTGCCCAGGGATTGAAGCCGGGCCTGGTCAGTGAAAGCTCTGAGTTCTTACCACTGGACCACCAGGGAATTCCCTGTATTATCATTCTTTTGGCGGGGGGCTGTGTTGGGTCTTCGTTGCGGTGTGCAGGCTTTCTCTAGTTGTGGCAAGCGGGGGCTACTCTTCCTTGCGGTGCGCGGGCTTCTCATTATGGTGGCTTCTCTTGTTGCGAAGCACGGGCTCTAGGCGCGTGGGCTTTAGTAGTTGCAGCACGTGGGCTCAGTAGTTTCGGCATGTGGGGCCTAGGGCACGCAGGCTTCAGTAGTTGTGGTGCACTGGCTTAGTTGCTCTGCAGCATGTGGGAATCTTCCCGGACCAGGGCTCGAACCTGTGTCCCCTGCATTGGCAGGCAGATTCCCAACCACTGCGCTACGAGGTAAGTCCCTGTATTATCATTCTTAAAGGATGTATTCTATTCACTTGCATGGAGTTAGTTGCCATAATTTATTTAATAAATGCCCTTATTATTGGACACTTATGTTTTCCTTTATTTGCCTTTAAAACAACACAAACAAATGCGCTTGCACATTTGTCCAATTTGTTCCTTAAGATAAAAACTTAGAAGTGAACTTGCTAGGTCAAAAAGCATGTTCTTTAAAACTTTAAATACATATTTTATAGCCAGATTTCAAAAGGAAATCATAAGATTTTCAATAATGACATCACATAATTTCAAGGAAATATATTCTAATTCAGAATGCATTAAATAGAAGCACTTGGGTAGCAAGATACTTTTCTTTAATTATAAGAAGCACTGATTTTTTTCTAAGGCTCTACTTCTACATCAAAGTATTGGCTATTTAGCCAACTAATCTGAATAGGTATTTAGGTGGTGAAGTAAAAGCTATTTTAAAATCTGTTCTCATCTCACTTTAATAAGATGAAATAAATTGCCATAAGTACTAAAAATAGTTCACTGTTCTGAAACTCAATGCCTGTTTGCCAGAACAATATTAGTGATGCATATTTTATGCATTCTTTCTCCAAATATGGCATCTGCCATGCACAAAATTCCAAATGGAAGCCACCAGATATATGAAATAACACTATCCTTTTAAATATGTTTAAAAGCCAAGTGGATCCAGTTACTTTCATAAAACAAAATGTAATGAAATGGAGTATTGCAAACTTTTATCACTCATTGTTTTAGCTAACCAAAATGATTGTTAATTTAGTTTTAAATTTTATACTGGTATGTTCTTCTGATGAAAGTCCTAGAATGAATAATGAGCATATCCCACTAAATTTATTTGCACAATTTCCCTATACATAAAAGTGACTTGACAATACGATGCTTTAAAACTCACTTTTCTTCTCTAAGCCTGACAATTGTAACAGAAAAGAATCAACAGAATAAATTACTTCAAGCAATTACAGGACTGTTCATTAAAAAATATAAGGTTCTACGTAATCACTTTTGTTTAAGTCAAATTGAAATGCTAACAATTAAGATAATATTAAATATCATAAGGACTATTAAAGGTATGATAACCAACAAAATGGAACTGCAAGCATTTTTCACCTGTTTCAAAAAAGATTTACATTGCGTTTGATTAAAATTTTGAGATCAAAGCTGAAAATAATGCTGGAAGTGAGACAGAGAGATTGCAACACATCTTTAATACCTAACGAAACCTATTCCAAGCATTAAAAAAACCCCACACATATATACCCATTTAAAAAGAAACTTTCTGATGAACATATCCTTCTTAAAACAGAACTCCAACTATTTTATATTATTATCTGATATTGTTACTAGATTGCCATTTTGTGAGCTGTAAGACATAAATTGATGGTTAAAGTACTATGACCTTGGAAATGTATACTAACCTTCATCATCCAAAAGAGCTGTCAAAACCCACAGAAAAATGCCACAGAAACCCACAGAAAACGAACCTTTTGAAAGCTTTGTTTCTTCTACCACTTTGGTTAGATGCCCCTCGACGATCAGCTTCTCTGCCAAAGAAAATAAACGTTACTATCGAAGCCCAAACTGAGTAGCAAGCACTTCCCTGAGCTGGGCAGTGTAACACATTCCATGACCAAATTTAAAGATGATAACATTACTCCCATGACTAGGCTTGAACAAAAACTTGAACCTGGAAGGGGAACTAAGAGAACTGGAATGATACTAGATGAATCAGGTTAATGCAGAAATCCGAGGGTAAGGGAACTGAACTGCTTTCAGCTTTCATTAGCTTTCACCTTATTTTAAAAGCCTTGAACTTTAAAAAAAGGACTCAGAACAAACAAAGCAACCTTCTTTAAATCAAGGATATTAAGTTGAAATAAAGGAATTCTGAGAAGGTATTTCATTTAAATAAAGAAGTAATACAAATTATATTATATCAACAGTTTACTTTTCCCTATTGACACAATTTAGCAGAGATGCCTATATGACATGTTTCAGTAAAATGAATAATTTTAGAAGAGCTAATTACTGAAAGAAATTAAAAAAAACTTTTGCTTTTGTTTTATGGGGGAGTCTCTGCAAATGTATAATGTAGTTTCTTTATAATTTATTTAAGGTCAGATTTTCATATTCTGCCTTTCAGTCAGGAGGATAATATATCTATTCTGTATACACCATTATCTGATTCTATATGTCAGTTGGTCTCCTTCATTTTACACTTTGAAGTATGTGAAATTTCTCTATTCTTCTATCCCTCAACTCACTGCAACTTGGTCTACACCCATTACTCAACCACTGAAACGGCCCCAAGATCACTATAACCTATCTGCCAAAGCCCATGGTTCCTTTTCTTAATTTTCATTTAACATAGGCTCTTTGCAGCATGTGGCACTGTTTGCTCCTGCCTCCTTGAAAAATAGGAAGTCGAAGTAATAAATTTAGATAATTTTAAAAGGCATTAACCCTACAAGATATGTAACATAAGCTGTCTTACCCATCCTCTGTCCTACTCCATTCCATTCTTGAAAAATCACTTCCTACAAACACAACTTTTAACTTTTAGCCATTTCTTCTGGTATTTACATTTATATTTCTAAATAATACATTGCTATTTCTGAATTTTTCCATTTTAGGCATTATTTACTGACAATCTCTTACAGACGATTATGCTCTCATATCCTATTATCATCCTCATAAGAGTTAAATTTTGTCCATCTGTAATCAGTATTTATATTATGACTATTATCTATACCTGAGTCATATAATATGCGATAATTATATTTCTTTCCTTGTACAACATTTACTATTTTGGGAACTTACAATGCCCTCTTTTGTTTTGCTAATTTTTAAAAGTATATCTCAAACACAGCCCAAGTTCTTATAGAACCATAAAACTCTCAATATCCTCAAACATATCAGGCAGTCTATCACATTATATATCCCTGTCTCTCCCTTCTCCCAGCCCTTTAATCTCCCTGCTCCAGTCTGAGGTGTATCCTGTACAAGATCCCCTGCCCCCAGATCCCAAATCTTCCTTTTCCTGTTTTATTCCCTTGTTTTAGTGTAATATATCCTCTGATAATTTTCCTGATAAGGGGTGGGTAGAAGGTAAATGTTTTGTAACTTTGTTCCTCTGAAAATGTTAGTGTTCTACCCTCACATTTGACTGGTTTGACAGATACATAATTCTACAGGACATAATTTTCCTTCAGAATTTTTTTTTTTTTTGCAGTACGCAGGCCTCTCGCCGTTGTGGCCTCTCCCGTTGTGGAGCACAGGCTCCGGACGCGCAGGCTCAGTGGCCATGGCTCATGGGGCCAGCTGCTCCGTGGCATGTGGGATCTTCCCGGACTGGGGCACGAACCCGTGTCCCCTGCATCGGCAGGCGGACTCTCAACCACTGCGCCCCCAGGGAAGCCCCCTTCAGAATTTTCAAAGCATTGTTCCACTATCTTCTAGCTTCATACTGGAAGGTGAGTCTAATGCCAGTCTGACTCTTGTTCCTCATTATGCACTGTAGAAGCTTCTTGTGCTCAGCAATGCCTGGTTTGCCTGTCCTTTCTGGGCACCTGAGAAGACTGCACATTCCAAGTCCCTAGCACTCAGGAAGGTCCATGTAACCGGTTCTAGCCAGGGCCAAAGCATTTAAAAGAGAGTACAGTAGGATTTTTCTACACTTGTTCTCCCCCCACTCTAGAAACTATGTGTTCAGATTAGCCTAGATTCCTGAGTAACAATATAGAACAGAGTGTTCTCCCTCACCATGGACATGTAGCGTAAATGAAAAGTAATGTTTGTTGAATTAAGCCATTATGATTTCAGGATTTATTTGTTGCTACATTATAATTTAGTTTATTATGATGAATAATACAGTATGAGATCCTTTGTTTCTCTCTGGCAATTTTCAGAATCTTTTCTTTATCCCTGGTGTTCTTAAATTTCATATACCTCAGTATATGGTCTTGTTTTTAAAAACTGAGGTTAAATTCACATAGTGTATTAATTTTAAAGTGAACAATTCAGTGGCATTTAGTATATTCACAATAATATGGAAGCACCAACTTCATCTAGCTCCAAAACATTTTCATTATCTCAAAAGAAAACCTCTTATTCATTAAGAATTTACTTCCCATCCTCCAAAATCTCTTACCACTCAACTGATCATTTTATATTTCTAAAATTAGTCTCTACTCTCATTCCCCTTGTCCTTGTGTCCTATGTCTTTTATAATATTTTACTATGAATGGATCCATTCACCATATTTAATCAAAAGTTTACTGCCTCCCTTTTAAAACTCTTTTCCTTTGACTTCTAGGATACTACTCATTCCTACTTCTTTTATGTGCCTGCTCATTCCCTCCTTCTCAGCTTTTCACTGACTTTCTTTTATTATATGATCTAAATCTGTATATACAACTCAACAGCAAGAAAAAAAAAGACAAAAAAATATCTGATTAAAAATTGGGCAGAAGATCTGAACAGATATTTTTCCAAAGAAGAAATACAGATGGCCAATAGGTACATGAAAAGATGCTCAACATCACTAATCATCAGGGAAATGCAAAGCAAAACCACAATGAGATATCACCTCACACTTGTTAGAATGGCTATTATCAAAAAGACAAGAAGTAACAAGAATGTGGAGAAAAGGGAACCCTGGTACATTGTTGGTGGGAATGTAAACTGATGCAGCCACTATGGAAAACAGTATGCGGGTTCTTCAAAAAATTAAAAATAGAACTATATGATCCGGCAATTCCACTTTTAGGTATTTATCTGAAGAAAGCAAAAACACTTACTTGAAAAGATATATGCACACCCATGTTCACTGCAGCATTGTTTACAATAGCCAAGGTAAAGAAACAACTGAAGTGTTCATCAATGGATGAATAAAGAAATTATGGTTGGTATATACAATGGAGTATTATTCAGCCATAAAAAAGAATAAAATCTTGCCATTTGTGACAATATGGATGGACCTCAAGAGCAATGTGCTAAGTGAATTATGTCAGACATAGAAAGACAAAGACCATATGACCTCTCTTATATGTGGAATCTTAAAAAAAAAAAAAAAAAACAAGCTCATAGATACAGACAGCAGACTGATGGCTGGCCAGAGGAGGGGAGTGGGAGGTGGGAGAAGTGAATGAAGGGAACACAGTGTTTAAAAAGGGGGAGGGGAGGTAGGCAAAATGTAGACTTCAAAAGCCTCGTGTGAAAAAAGTGATAGACTTGACATCATATAAATTAAAACTTTCTATATGATCAAACTCACCATAAACAAAGGAAAAGGGCAAGTGCAAACATGGAAAAAATATTTGAAAAACAAATAACAGATAAAAGGTTATTATTCGGGCTTCCCTGGTGGTACAGTGGTTAAGAATCTGCCTGCCAGTGCAGAGAACATGGGTTCAAGCCCTGGCCCGGGAAGATCCCACATGCCATGGAGCAACTAAGCCCGTGCGCCACAACTATTGAGTCTGTGCTCTAGAGCCTGTGCGCCACAACTACTGAAGCCTGCATGCCTAGAGCCCATGCTCCGCAACAAGAGAAGCCACCGCAGTGAGAAGCCCGTGCACCACAACGAAGAGTAGCTCCCGCTCACCGCAAATAAAGAAAGTCCACATGCAGCAACGAAGACCCAACGCAGCCAAAAATAAATAATAAATAAATAAATAAATTTATTTTAAAAAAAGGTTATTATTCACTCCATTAATTCATTCATTGAACAATTAATTAGGGAGTGCCTACTATATGCCAGACACTGTCCTAGGTGCTGGAAACACTAGAATGAACAAATGACAAAATCCCTGCCTCCTGATTCTTACATTCTAATGGTGCGGGGAGGAACAGGCAATAAAAAAATAAACAAATAGTATGTCAGATGGCAGTTACAGAGAAAAATAAAACAAGAAATGAGGAAAGAGCCTGTGGAGAAGGCAAAGATATGACACCTTCCAAAAATGAGTAAGAAAAAATCAAACACAAAAGTAAAAAGGCCAAAGAACAGGAACACAGAATTCACAGGCCAAGAAATGCAAATGTCCAGTAAACATGAAAAATTCTTGGTCTACCCACTAACGCAATGCCACGGCATTATTTGCCCATCAGGTTGGCAAACATTCAGTACTGGGAGGAGTGGATAAATGAGTAATCTTGTGCCCTTTCACAGTGGAAGTGTAAATTAGTATCATTTTTTTTTTTTTTTTTTAGAGGGCAATTTGGCAGGAACTATCCAAATGTTGAAAGCACGTGTCCGTTGACCCCACAACCCCTCTTCTGTATATCACACTGGAAAGAGAGAGGCTTGTACAAAGATTTCCAATGCAGCACTTGTCTGTACTGGGGGAAAGCAGAATACAAATTTTTAAAGTTCTGCCAAGCAAGAAAAAATTAGTCTTTGAGATTTCAAAAATTCTTTTCTAATAGCATTGACTACCTGCTACACTTGAATAATTTCTAAATGTTGATGCCTAGTCTAGCTCTCTCTCTCTCACATCCCAGAACCCTAATGCCTAACTGCTTCTCAAACATCTTCACCCAGAAATCCCACAGGAACTTAATCTCACTCCTCAAAACTGAATTTATCTTCTCTTCCTTTCTCCTATATGGATTTGGTAACTCTCCTCTTCCATAGCTCTTCATTTGTATCTCTATTAAGCTATACTACAACTATTTATTTATGTCCACCTTTCCCAACATACTACAAACTCTCTGAGGAATATACTCATTCCTTCAAGTACTTACTATGCACCAGATACAGTACTAGGTACTCTTCATGGATTACCAAGATAAATGTGATAAATCTAGGAATTTAGGGTCTAGTCAAAGCAGGGAGGCATCTTATTAATAATTTAATTCTCAACACAATTATGTCACATAATACAGGTTCCACAAAAGCTTGTTATATGAATATAGCAAATAATGAAATAGTATAAACACAGGTTCTGAAAGCCATTCCAATCTTTCTCTAGGATGTTGAAGATTGAAGTACCACATTTAAAAAATTATAAACACACATTAGGAGTAATTTATTGCTCAAAACTCTCTCACCTTTAGAATAAAATCTTAAGTCCCTACCATGATCTACAAGGTCTATAAGCCAACTATGGCCCCACAGAGCCAAATCCAGCCTTCTGCTGCCTCAGTAAATAAAGTTTTATAGGAACATAGACAGGTCCATTCATTTACATATTGTCCATGGCTGCTTTCCACAACAATGGCAGAGTCTGGTAGCTATAACAGAGACCTTTTAACACGCAAAGCCTAAAATATTTACTATCTGGCGTTTTATTTATTTTTTAAAGGCATTTTTATTCTAAAACTCCAATTTCAGACCTGCCTTGGGTTTTCATATGGTTTCTCTCCATCTCACACACTCTTTCTGCAGACACATGTACAACTCACTCAGCTTAGTCCCAAATCTGTTCAAGTCCTACATAATACTTTTATCACTCCCTATTGTCTTATAACCTTCCATTTTTTCTTCAGCAGATTTATCACTACCTGACATATTATTAGTTTATTAGTTTTTATCTCCTCAAGAGAATGTAAATTCCATGAAGGCAAAGCTATCTTTGTCTTGTTCATTTCTATACCTCCCAAAGCTAAAATAAGGCCTGGTATATACATAGTAGATGCTTAATAAATATTTGCTGAATGAATGAATTAGGCATTTATGTTTAAAGAGTTCAAACTTGGAAAAATTATTTGAATATTTTCCTCATTGTAAAAAACTAAGGATTAAATACATATAAAAAGTTTCTAACAGTACCAGTATTAAGCTCTAGATAATAATTACCTGCTGTTATTATCACTATTGAAATTATTAAGGTTATATTACCAATCTAGTGAATCATTAGTGGCCTGTGATTAAAGTATTAAGGAAAAGAATATTGTTTTTAAAAAAGTTTCTAACCGCTAGTTCTCAAACTTGGGGTGGAGACCTCAACTCTTTTAAGAAGTACTGAAAATCAGAGACCCCTCAGAGACAAAAAAGAACTTCCATATAATAATAACTGCAGGTCTTGAAAGAACTATTTGCCTTAGCACAAATGAAAGATAGATTTTCTTTCTTTCTTTCTTTCTTTCTTTTTTTTTTGATGTGGACCATTTTTAAAGTCTTTATTTAATTTGTTACAATACTGCTTCTGCTTTATGTTTTGTTTTTTTTGGCCGCAAGGCATGTGGGACCTTAATCCTCAACCAGGGATAGAACCTGCACCCCCTACATTGGAAGGCAAAGTCTTAACCACTGGACCGCCAGGGAAGTCCCCAAGATTTTCTTTCTTTTTTAAAACTCCCTCTTTTTGAGGGTTACTCTGGAGATATTATTATTCATTTTCCCCTGTTTTAAAACCATATTTATTATGAAACAACACTTAGAAAGGGGCATAAAACACAAAGGTACAGGTTAATAACATTTTTTTAAAAGTTAGTGTCTGTATGACTACTGCCCAAACTAAGAAACAGAACCTAACCACCACCTCCAAAGCCTTCCACATTGCCTTTTCCAATCAAAGTCCCATGAGGTAAGCATTATCCTGACTTCTATGGTATTTAATTTCTTGCATTTCTTTATAGTCATACGACTCAAATATGTGTGACGAAATAATATAATTTTAGTGGTTTTGAACTTTATTCATCCTATATACCTCAGTGTTTTTTATCCATTTAACTACTGATGGTCTTTCAGGTTATTTCCAGTTTTGAATTACTGTGAATAATACTGCTGCTGCGGACATTCTTGAATTGCGCCTGATATACATGTTTAGGCATTCTGTAGGGAACCTACCAAGGAAAAGAACTGATGGGTATAAGTTTGACAACATTTGAGAACCACCACCAAAGCACTTTGTTTAGTCAGAAAACATATTACAGAATTGCAAAAACTGCCTAATATTGTCAAAAGACTGAATAGAAGAGAACCAAATTTATTTCTTGGCTGATAAAAATATATTATATACTATCTGTATTGCTATGTGGCGCAAAATGAAAGTGATAAACAAGGCAAACAAAAGAAGCTCAAAGGGAGCACAGGTGTGCCTAGTTCTTAGCCATTTTCCTCACATGACAGCTACAACCAATTGAAAGCAGAAGATAAACTCAAACAGTACTATCATATACGGATGTCAGCTCCCTAGGGATCTTAGACAGAAAAGTAGAAGAATAAAAAAGAACTGCATAATTTGCTGTTGTAAATGCCAACCTGGAGAATATTTCTAAATCTCAAAGTTAGATTTCATTAAAAAGAAAATGTTATGACTAGGGCATCAAAATAATGTGCTTGAGACCAAATTTTTAAAATGGCATGCATATTGGTAATTTAAAAGTTAGACAATCCCTAGATTGTTGGAAACATATTACTTTAACAGGAGCAAGAAAGCTAGATCAATTAGCTTTCACTGTCTTGAAAACGGGAATAAAAAGGAGGAAAACAAGTTACTTCAACATGAAAGCTCCCACTAACACCCTCTCCAAACTCTGCCCCACGCCCCTGCAAAAGTTTTCTACCTTCTAGTTAACACGTATTTCTGTGTGCCAGGAATTGCACTTAGTAAACATTATCTCATTTAATTCTCATAATCCTATGAAGTAGGTACTACCATCCCATTTTATAAATGAGAAAAATGAGGTTTGAAGAGATCATACCACCCAGAGTCATACTTCCAATGAGGGACCAAATCAGAATTCACATAAAGGTTCCTCTGATCCACCTCTAAACATCATAAACGAAAATGAGTTACTTAGAAGGTCATTAAGGGAAATACAGCTAAGAAACTGAGATTAGAATTAACATCAAGGGGCTGGTAGCGCAGTGGTTAAGAATCTGCCTGCCAATGCTGGGAACACGGGTTCCAGCCCTGGTCTGGGAAGATCCCACATACTGTGGAGCAACTAAGCCCGCGAACCACAACTACTGAAGCCCGTGTACCACAACTACTGAAGCCCACGCGCCTACAGCCCGTGCTCCGCAACAAGAGAAGCCACCGTGATGAGAAGCCCTTGCACTGCAACGAAGAGTAGCTGCCGCTTGCCCCAACTAGAGAAAGCCCGTGCACAGTAACGAAGACCCAACGCAGCCAAAAATACATAAATAAGATAAATAAGTTTATAAAAAAAAAAAGAATTAACATCAAGATACAACCAAAGTAAAAATTAACAATCAGCATTCAACATCAAGCCAACAATTTATTTCCCTTCAGAGAATAGCAGCTCACATAGTAGAAAGAAAGCTTTAGAACTGCACAGGGTGACTCTGAGAGGTTGCTCATGTGAATAATAGAGACTTTTTCACAAGGTTATTTGTTTCTGCAGCAAAATACTTAAAGCAATTCCTATTACAGAAGATAATCTGCCTTTCCCTAAAAACAGTTCCAGAGGCTGTTTGCCTTAAAATCTAAGAATAAGGAAGAACAAAAGAAAAAAAAATTAGAATTCAATGACAGATTTAAAATTTAACGAAATGAACCAATTTCCAGAATACAGAAATGGATTTTTTTTTTAAAGGAACAGTCTATATACCAAAACACTACTGGCATGAATTTAAGACTATCTTCTGTGCAATTATACTGGAAGAAAATCTGGCAGAAATATTGGAAAGCTAGCTGACTGGGGAGATGGTTGGTACAAATAAACAACAAACAAAAACCCTCCAATATATCTTACATTGGACAACTACTCTAAGAACAAAGAAATAAAAAATTAGCAACATCTAGTTTAAACTCAAGAGTTTTCCTGTAATGGGGACATTAACTACTAAGAGAAGGGAACCACACCAAGTGTTTTCTATTCTTTGGCATAAATAAACTGCTTTGGCTTAGAGAAATAAAAGTTTAAAAGATGAAAATTTAAAACTCTGTTTCAAGTACAATATGTAATCAGAATAAGCCTGAAATTGTTTAGAGAGGCTGATCTCATAGAGTGATGAAAAGTAAACAGTCACAAGAGCAACACTCATTCAATGCATTACTCCAAATAAGGCAATTTCTATGTGAGAGCAAAGCCCTAAGAGCATGGAGGATGGAATGAGAGAATCATACACAGATAGTGACTGTAATTTCAAAATGGGGGTGGGAGGCAGGGAGAGAATTTTTTTTTTAATCAGGAAAAAAAATAAGACATGAAATATTAAGAGAATTAGACTTTTGCCTAATATGATAGTAAAAATGATTAACTCGCATAGTAAGCACGGATTAAGAATACAAAGACATGAGGTTTATTTCATAGGACTCTTAACTCCATCATCAAAAGGCAGATGCCCTTGGGGGAGTGGGCAGTTTGTCTCTACAAAGCAGACCTCAGAGGAAAGTTTCTCTGGCACCCAGACACCCCGACAAACAGTAGCAAGAGAAATCAAAGGGGCAGGAAGCAGTCCAGAGAAGGCTGTTTTTCACTCCATGCCCACCAAGTGATGGCAGGTCTCTACATCCTCAGCTTCTCTACCTTTTACACCCTTCATCCTTTCACTCAGCATACAAGTTAATCAAGTGGCAGAATTCACAAAATATGTATGAAACAGATTTAGAGATGTACAACTTTTAACTCAGAAAGCATCTTTAGCAAGCATACAAAAGTCTCAATGTATTCATTAAAGTTTATATGGTAAACCTTGAGTGACTAAAATTTGCAGGGAACATGGTATGTGGAGTTCTGCTTAAACCAAACTTCATGCCTGAATCTCTGAAGAAGAAAATTTGTGAAAACTTTTTAGTAAGTTTTATTAAAGTTACTTGTTAATTCTAGATTTTATATGATGTATTTTTATATAGAAAATTTACTTCACAGTTCTGGAATTATGCAAAAGGTTATATTTAAATCTGTTCAAAATCCAATCTCTATGCCAGAGAATAAAAGCTTTTCTCCTAGTGACTTCCCCGGCAGTCCAGTGGTTAAGAATCTGCCTTCCAATGCAGGGGACACGGGTTCCATCCCTGGTCGGGGAACTAAGATCCCACATGCTGCGGGGCGACTAAGCCTGCGCGCCACAACTACTGAGCTCTGGTGCGTCAACTAGGGATCCTGCGTGCTGCAAACTACAGAGCCCACGTGCTCTGGAGCCTGAGCACCACAACTAGAGAGAAGCCTGCCCGGTGCAGCAAGGAGCCCACGCGCGCAACGGAAGATCCCACGTGCCGCAACTAAGACTTGATGCTGCCATAAATGAATGAATGAATAAATAAATACTTTTTAAAAGAAGCTTTTCTCCTAAAAGAGAATTAAAAGGAACAGTCTGTTTTACCATAAAAGGAAAACAAATTGAAATGTGTTCCGACCCATTTAATTTCTTCAAAATCACCTTATAAATGGAGAGAGCCAACAACCAAATTGTTCTCTTACGGAGTCATACACATAAACTGAAAAAAAAATCTGTCAATATATTTAAAATAGGCATGATGAGACTTCCCTGGTGGTGCAGTGGTTAAGAATCCGCCTGCCCATGCAGAGGACACGGGTTTGAGCCATGGTCCAGGAAGATCGCACATGCTGCGGAGCAACTAAGCCCATGCGCCACAACTACTGAGTCTGCGCTCCAGAGCCCACATGCCTGGGGCCCATGCTCCGTAACAAGAGAAGCCACAGCAATGAGAAGCCCTCACACCACAACGAAGAGTAGCCCCCACTCTCCACAACTAGAGAAAGCCCGTGCACAACAATGAAGACCCAACATGGCCAAAAATAAATAAATAAATTTTAAAAATAAAAAAATAATAAAATAGGCATGATGACTCCCATGGAAGTGAACTACTTGCTTTCTAATTTTTAAAACACCAAGTGAATTTACACTATACAGCATAGTAAATAATGAGACCTAGATACTTAATATTTGCTTTTTAAAAGACGAAACAAAAATATGAAGTATTACTGCTCACAGAATATACACTTCATTGTCAAGATCATAAATCAGTTCAAGATGCCTATCAATGAAAATAATGGCAAAAAAGTTTATGTGTGCTTGTCAAAAAATAATCCAAAATTGTTTCAAAAGTTCACTTGAGTAAGATTTTTGCTGAATTTGCCTAGCTTGCCATAATACTTATTAAGCACGACAATTTCAATAATGGCACCCTGTCATCAAACAATAAAAATGTCATAAAATAATGAAAATGAGAACAAATCAAACCAGAGGTAACCCTTACTATGCCAGCTCCAGCTATCCAAATTTAAGGAGCCAAACAGATTTGGAAAATTTGAGATACAGCTCTTGCTACTTGCCACCAAAACTCAGGAACCAAACAGATTCAGAAAACAAGCTATATCCCTAGCTACCTGAATTTACAACCCAAACTTCCACTATTTATACTTAAGAACCCAGTGGATTCAGACATCTAGGAACGCTTATATTTTATTTTTTCTGTTCTTTGGTTCACTCTTTGTCCAAAAAAACAGGGTTTTATATTCTCATTTCCCCTCTGTGTATCACATTTAGCATTTACCCATGCCATTACATAGTCCTTGTAAACATTATTTTATTGGCTAATATCCTCACTGAGGGGATTGCTGTAATTTATATAACTTCTGCTCAATCTCTGAATGTTTATTTGCCCCCATAACTATGACCCAATAAAAATCTCCAAACATCTTTTTCTTTATTTAAAACAAACATTGCTCTGTGTTAAAACTACAGCTAAATATTTTAAACATTTTATAATAATACTTTAAATGATTTTTGCAAACAGTAACTTAGTAAAACATTATTTTGATAGTTCTCTGTTCTTATTTCTTTAGGCTCAAAATATAAATCCCAAAAGATCAAAATAAAAATAACTTATTTTAAAATGGTCACATAACTAAGCATAAAACCCTTCTCCTAAAGATTTATATTTTAGGTTACATATCCCACTTTTAGTTGGTTTCAGTGGGTACCAATTATTTTGCCCCAATCCCTGTGTCTGCTGACTGTAAAAATGAGATTTAGTAACCAGAAGGTAACAAAAAGATGCACTAATCTTTGCTTTATGAAAAAACAAACAAATGTGCCATATTTATTAAACAATTTGGCTCAAAGTAATATTAAACTTACATTCAACATTATAGTCTCTAAAATGGACAAAAACAGAAGTTCTTCTAAAACTACTAAACGAAATTCCATGTTTCCTTAAAGCATCTCTAAGGAGTATAACATGTGATCTGTTGAGTTTGTGCCTGCTATAACTACGAGGTGTGACCCTTACGATCCACGAATGCTCTTGAGATTGGCAGGGTGGGAGCAAAGGGTGGAACAGTAACCACACATGCATGCACACCCATAAAATGAATTCATGAGCATAAATACTTGGAAAACCACTCATTTCAAAGAGAGAGCAAACAGGAAGGAAAAAATGCCTGACAAAATGTGTGTCTGATAGGAAAAAGTATAGATTTTATCAATGAATCTTTATTACACAGAGTGACCTTTAATTGTTACTAAGAAACTAAGAGAATAACACAACCTTGTGATTGTTACGGATTTAAGCAGTCACATGATTTTCAAGTAAGATGGAATACACAATTCTTTTGTTCAGAATTCAGCATTCAGAATTCTTTTGTTCTAAATCACCTCAAAAGCCAACCTGTCATCTTTTAAATATTATTAAAATTAGCCTTGTACAACTTCCCCAGGGTAGGTAGTAGATGTCACACTGTAGGACAATCTATTACTACTTCTTCTCTAGAAAGTTCTTGCTACCCTAAGGGCTATCTCCAGAACTGAGTGTCCAAACGAAATCACTATTTTTGTGACTTCATTTAATCATTTAAGGTATTTATCTAAGAATCTCAAAATCCAAATCTGTGATAGAACTAGAACTTAAGTAAAACAGGTTAATGTTATTACTATCTCCTAAGTATCCAGACAGAGGTTTCGTTGCTTGACATTCTATTTTATTCCCTACTCAGTAATGCTTTTTACTTAAAAAGCTTGAAACTGCCTCTTTTTTGTGGGCAATATGAAATGCTCACCTCCATCGTGAAGGCAGATACAAGAGAAACATTTTTCTCAAAAGAGAGAAACAGTATGAAAAGAACCACTGCTGTCTGAAGATGGCCTTTGTGCACTTCTACCATAACAAACACGTTGAGATGTTAATTACTCCTCTCATTTTTCAATTTAGACCCTGACTTCATTAAAATCAATGTGAAAAATACTCTGTACTCACTCTGGCATTCTATGAATTGATGAATAAAAGTGCAGTCCCCGCCACTCTTTGAAAGCAAGTGCTCTAATAAAGAAAGAAACACCTTTAAGGATACAGTTTTTGTTGCTGTTTTTGAAAACTAACAGCAAAGGTAGGAAAACCAAAATGTATTAACATGGGTAACTGAATAAGATTAATAAAAGTTTAATATATTTTAATACTAACAGCAGACATATTTTGGAGTTAAAGTTAAATGACTGAAAATTATAATTATATAATCTTAATCTGTACCCCAAATGGTTAGCTTTTAAAGGTGCAGTTTCTATCCAAATAGCTCAAGAAAACCATAGAAATATATTGCTTTAAAAAGCTCCTCCCACTTTTAAAATACATCTTTTTCTTGAGAGCTTAACAAACACCCTTAAATAATTAAAAAACTTTATATTTGTTCTTACTGAATTAATTTTCAAATGACTGTTCTCCAACAGTCCCCCTTCAAAGATATTCATCTTAGTTAAGAGGCAAACAGTAAATATTTTAAGAATACCATAAAATGCCTTAAAATTTTTAAGAAACTGATATAATATTTTAATTTTTACACTTTCATTTCACTAGTAGTCTTTCCCCTTGAGTCACTTAATCTATACTTCATACACTATCAAATCATTACATTGTTATCTCTGCCTAAATGATTAAAATCAATGCCCGTACATTTTAAAATAAGAGCTTGGTAAATGGTTTTGCTCAGGTCAAACAGATTTTTTTTTTTTCAATAAGTAAAGAGAATCAAAACCTAACACAGTAGTTTAATAAATGTTTCAGCCCTTTTCTTACAATAAGCTTTATTTACTTTGATTCAAAGAGTTAACTTCTAAATCTGGACAACATCCTTCAAGTACGTATTTGTATCTTTCAAAACTACCAAACAGACATTGGAAGTTCAAGTGTTAAAAATATATTCCAACATGATGACTATCTAGAAGGTGTAAACACACAAAAACCTGTCAAAGAGGACGAGTCAGTACCACTCTGACTGTAAAAGCTTCTTTTATCTTCCACCTGGCCTCACCCCTCATCATTTCAACTTTGCTTAAGAGGCAGGCATCTCCTACTCTGATGGCTGGACAACCTCTCTTGACACCCTTACTGATGGCCTTCTTCTTTACCTTCATATTCAAATCCCTCATTATCCTTTATCTACTTACATGGTATGCCGATATATATTTCTATATAAACACACATACACAGTTATATACAGTTGTAACTACATATAACACATACATATATATAACTACATACAGTTATACAGAAATACAATGAAAAAGAGAAAAAAAGGCTAACTGCAATAGAAATTAGAAATTTTAAAAAAAATCTAATAAATAGCATTTGCCAATTGCAGCCAAGAAATCCAAAACAGGAGTCTTCAGTTGAATAGTAATTACCAAAATAAAAAGTTGTTTACATAAATCCTATGTAAGCTATATAACATTTTCAAAACTCAAACTGTACAATATCACTGTTAAATATGAAAACTCAGTAAAACCAAATTTTAGTCTAACTAAAGGACTTTATAAAACATATTTAAAAATATATATATTTGAAACCAAATTTCAGAGAAGCATCACAAGACTTCAGATGAAATTTATTAATGCAGGACATCCCACCATCACATACCAAGCCAAAAATCAAACTTTTTACCTACTCTGATTTTACTATCTGGACTCTACATTAAAATATCTACTATACTAGTTTGGATAAAATGCAAGATTAATATAAAAAGATAAATATACATGTGACTTTCACAAAGGTTATTTCCTAAGATACATGAGAGGAAAGTCTTTCAGGTAGTACATGTAAAGGATTTGGATCATGACACTTTTAACACTTCATTACTTGAATTCAGGACCTTGGGAATTTCACTTTGCAAAAAACTACAAAAGATGTCACTGATAATCCAAACCAAGAATCAAGAATCAGATACTGAAAGTGCTGGGGCAGGGGAGGGGGTGTGTCCTGTGCTACTAAATAGAGCTGTAGGAATGTAAAGAAAAAGCAGATACAGAAACATAATAGAGAATCATGACACTTAAAATGTGTTTTATTTATACATGAGTTACCTATGGGTTTTGATTTTTTATACCCGTGTTGTCCAGTACAGTAGCCATTAGCCACATGTGGCCACTGAGCCCTTAAAAAGTTGCTAGTTTGAACTGAAATGTGTTGTCAGTGCAAATTAAATATATACTGATTTCAAAGACTTACTAAGGAAAAAAGAATGTGAAATCCTCATTTGCAATCTTTTAATATTGATTACATACTGAAATAATATTTTGGATATAGTGGGTTAAAGTAAATATATCATTAAATACATTACTAAAAATTTACCTATTTCTTTTTATAATTTTAATGTGGCTACCAGAAAATTTTAAATTATGTATGTGGCTCTCAGAATAGTTCTATTAGACAGAGCTTTTCTATACCTTCTAAGATATATTTAAAATATGCTTATAACATTTTAAAAATTACAGTACAAAACTGCTTATAGCAGCTACTTTAGATTTAAGTAATCTCAAAAATGGGATTTAGTGGAGAAGTATTATTAATCTTAATTTCTCCAGACATTTTTGAAATATTCTCTTATAACCATACTTGGTTCTTGCTCTATTTAAAGAGTAATTTTAGTTAAAATCATATCTGATAGCACATTATGATTGTGGACTTTGGCAATATTTGAATACTTGATAATTGGCTTCTTACTATATCATAAATAATTCAGAATAGACCCATCTTATTCCAAAATCCACTTTGTAACTAAATCCAGTGTATGAATCTTTTGTGCATATCCAGATATTTACTACTCAGTTTCTTTAAAGGCATTCTATTATTCACTCTCACCCTACTCAATTTAGCACTACCAGAAAAACAAATACCAGCAAGGGAAAAATAATCATAGCAAGGAGCACCCTAAAGTGTCCGAAATATCTTATTCAGTGTTTTTTTTTGCGGGGGGGCTGCATTGGGTCTTTGTTGCTCTAGGTTTGCTCTAGTTGCAGTGAGCGGGAGCTACTCTTCGTTGCAGTGCACGGGTTTCTCATCGCAGTGGCTTCTCTTGTGGAGCATGGGCTCTAGGCATGGGCTTCAGTAGTTGCAGCACGTGGGCTCAGCAGTTGTGGCGCACGGGTTTAGCTGCTCCGTGGCATGTGGGATCTTCCAGGACCAGGGATCTAATCCGTGTCCCCTGTATTGGCAGGCAGATTTTTAACCACTGCACCACCACGGAAGTCCCCTTATTCAGTTTTAAATCAAGGAGCTGTCTACAACTATTCTCCTTTAAATCAACTGGAATTGGCAAAAAATTTTAAGCAGTAATTTGACAATTCTAAACAGTATAAAGATGGTTCAATGTATATAAAAAGATTCTTTTTTAAAAAATAAATATAGTTATTATTTATTTTTGGCTGCACTGGGTCTTTGTTGCCGCGCAGGCTTTCTCTAGTTGCCACAAGCGGGGGCTACTCTTCATTGTGGTGCGCAGGCTTCTCATTGTGGTGCCTTGTCTCGTTGCGGAGCACAGGCTCTAGGAGCACGGGCTTAGTTGCTCCGCAGCATGTGGGATCTTCCCGGGTCAGGGCTCGAGCCCGTGTCCCCTGCATTGGCAGGCGGATTCTTAACCACTGCGCCACCACGGAAGTCCCCTTATTCAGTTTTAAATCAAGGAGCTGTCTACAACTATTCTCATCTAAATCAACTGGAATTGGCAAAAAATTTTAAGCAGTAATTTGACAATTCTAAATAGTATAAAGATGGGTCAGTGTATATAGAAAGATTCTTAACTGAAGGAATAGAATGTTCCCAGCTCGAGTTAACACTAACATTATCCATGAATACATGCTCAAGTCAAAAGGGTGATGGATTTGAATAAGAAGTGTACATGCCAGAAAGAGAAAAAAGGGCAAAGTAACGACAACAGAAAATATAAATTCATTTAAGAATGAGAAGCTTTTAGAAGATGAGGATTAAGTCTTTTTACATGTTTGCTAAATATACTTTAGTAATAGTGGTGCAATGAATATAAACTACACCTTTAAAAAGTCTCAAATTGAAACTCAAACTGAAATTTTAAAATGTCAATGTATTTTCACAAAACATATATAAAATAGTCAAATAACAATGATTAATGAAACATTTTTAAAATTTAGAGTTTCAAGATTTGTTATATACAGAGTATTTAGCTCTCGACCTTGCAGCTCACATATACATGATTACCTGAGCCTATTATGCCAGTTCTTGATTAAAATCCAACCAACCAAACTGAATCAAAACAAACCAAAAGAGCATCTCCTAACTTTAGCAGAGTTTGGTTGCTGCCCAAGAACTATAAAGATATCCCCTGATACATGGAAAAAGTATTTAGTAAGAAATTCTTGGGTATCGACCTTGATGTCTTCCACCAACTTCTGTATAAAAACTGAGTTGAGAGGCACATAGATTTGTAAACACAGAAAACAGTTTTATTCATTTTGTACTCTAAGCAACCAATACAGGATTTGGCATACAGCTGGTGCTCAATTAACGTTGGGTGGATGGGGTGGGTAGGAAGAATCTTAATGACTAAAGGAATATAGAAACCATTGAGTAGAAACCCCATGTTGCACTAAGAAAACCAACAGAGGCTGTACATTTTTGGCAAGAGATAACCCAAGCTATCCAGAAAGAAGGGTCATGTATCAAGAACAAATAAAGACTTTATTTTTCAGATGGCAGAAATGACTGACCCTGTTATCTCTGATTGATGAAACAGACGGATAAAGAGAGCAATTTCTATGACATGTTCAAAGGCTCACTGGCCTCTGAAGTAAACTCCTGGCCAGGAAGGGGGCAGGGGGCAGGGGGTGCACAAACATTAAAAAATGGTGGCCAATTATCCCCAGGAAGCGGTATTTGATGGAAGAAAATGGTAGTGTCGTCTTTGAAAATATAGTGGGGGAAAAAAGCTATACTATGTTATATAAGCCAGTACTAAAGTTGAACATTATCATTTTCTTGTTATTTGAATAATTGCAGTTTCCATATAACAAGGGATATCTAACCATAGATCACAGAATTAAGAATTACAAAATAAAGGGAAGCTTGATTTTTACAAGATGGGATTTAATAGTCAATGAGCAGCATGCTTTTCATTCCAAACACTTAAAACCTAAAAACCCTGACTTCTCTATCCTGCTTAAATAGTAAAAGGATATCATGAAAGAAAAATATTTAAGTTTTTTACACTACCTTTTTCTGTGCTCCCATTTATTTTAGGTAAGAAGTCATCAACTTGTGTCCCTAGGATTAAGACAGTGTATCATTGCCTGATCAAAGAAAGTAATATTTAAAACTGGTCTCAAGTGTAACCATGGCATTTTGTATCCCTACTTACATTAAGACTGATAGAACACTTTAAATTTATTTTTACAAGAAGGGTTCAACTTCCCATTTTCTATCATCTCAGAGAAAACCTACAACTGCTTAGTAAGCTGCCAGTGAACCTCAAAAGAAAAAGGATCCTGCTGTTGATGTGTTTTTCTTATTTAAATATCTCTAAGCAGACAGTCTCAGAGGCAGAAATTTCATTCATCTCAAGGACTAAACGATGGTGCCCACTGGTGGCAATCAAGCATATTTTTAAAGGAAATTTTCGGAAAGAGGGTAGATACTTTACACCTAATACGTAAAACATCCTTCTTAAAGAAATAAGTACCCAATGTGAGACAGTAAACATCAAAAATTTAATAATAAAAATTCAGCTTTAAATAAGAAATTTGGTGACACCTACCTAAGCTGCTGCATTCTTTAAGAGTTTTCTCTTGAAGATGTTCTAACCGTACTGTAAATAAAAGTCCAAGAAAAAGATATTTCACAGATAAAAAGAAAAAAATCAAATCAAATCTATTTCTGGATTAGCTTAACTTACCTTGTAAAGCTGTTAGCCTTTCATTGGTGAAGTCATTATCAGCTTGCAAAGCTTCTATTTTTGCCTGGAGCTCCTGTTCTTTTTCTTCCATTTCATCTATTTTATGTTGTAATTCTTTTTTCTCAGCTTGTCCCTTCTGTTGGATTTCCTCTTGTTTTCCCTCTGCTACCTGTTGAAAAAGAGAAAGAAAATTCAGCTGTTTTAATAAAATCGAACCTTGATTTAAGAGGTCTAAAGCAGGACTGCTTTTATTCACATAAACTTCTAAGGAGAATATTCTATATTATAGAACATATCTGTAAACGTCAAAATGATGTCAAAAGTGATATGCACTGTGTCATGCCTCCATATCACCTAGGAGAGAAAAACTTGTAGCAAGCAAGCAAACTCAATACATACGGAGATTATAGGGGTCAAAATGAAAAACACATTTTTCAAGAGGGAAATAACGGTTTCCCATGAAATTACTATTGTTCCAATTAGTTTGTAAGTTCTAAAATGTAACTTATTCTGAAATTTTAAACAAAATTACGTTTAGCTAAATGAATGATGATTACAAGAACTTTTTAAGATGACCTCTTTTTAACAAGTCCAATATTTAAAGCTATTATAGGTTAACCAATCACACAAAGGGGAGGTATGCTCTGGTCTTCTCTAACAAATGTGTATCTTCTAGCCACTCAATTCATGGTTTGAATTATATAAAGATGCGTCTTCACAAACTCAGTTCTAACATTTTACAGCAGTGGTCCCCAACCTCTTTTTTTTAAAAAAAGCATTTTAAAACATTTATTTATTTTTATTATTAATTAATTTATTTATTTTTGGTTGCACCGGGTCTTAGTTGCAGCACATGTGCTCCTTAGTTGCGGCCATGGGCTCCTTAGTTGTGGCATGCAAACTCTTAGTTGTGGCATGCATGTGGGATCTAGTTTCCTGACCAGGGATTGAACCTGCGTCCCCTGCATTGGAAGGTGGATTCTTAACCACTGTGCCACCAGGGAAGTCCCAGTCCCCAACCTTTTTGGCACCAGGGACCAGTTGTGTGGAAGACCATTTTTCAACAGATGGAGGTGGGTAGGGATGGTTCAGGTGGTAATGTGAGCAATGGGGAGCGGCAGATGAAGTTTCGCTCGCTCACTCACCCACCGCTCATCTCCTGCTGTGTCGCCCGGTTCCTAACAGGCCGCAGACCATTAGTGGTCTGCGGTCCGCGGGTTGGGGACCCCTGTTTTACAGGACCAACCTGGCATTACCTATGGTCTGGTCTGTCCTCATCCTAAATGTCCTATAGCTACAAGGAGATGCAGCTGAAGTGAAGCCAATGGCCTCCCTGGAAGGAATCACTCCAAGTTTCTCTCTGGGCTTGTGCTAGCACTAACATAGCTGGGCCCTGATTTTAGGACACCCGAAAGATAAGCAGATTCCAGTTTTTCAAAAGTCTAAATATCTTGGGTTTTGCTGACTCTCATCTATTTCCTGTTACATATTTTAAAATGCCTATTATGAAGTACTATTTATTTCCATCCAAAGGAAATATGTCAGCTTTTACAAACTTTCAGTTATCTGTGGTAAGGGGGTTTGGGCTAAATGGCACCTGATTTTTACTATGAATTTAAACCATTACCAAATTTTACATCAACAACTATTCAGCAATAACTAACTCTTAAGCTATCCAGTGTATTAGGGACGATTAATTTACATACTTCTAGGTTGAGAAATACCTACCTTTAATTTATCAGATAAATCTTTGATCTCATTAACTGCTCCATTATATTTATTGGCTAATTCTCTTAATTCTTCCTGAGTCCGTTCATTCATTTCTTTCAGGTGGGTACATTCATCTTCAGTATTACTCAGACTTCGCTGTAATTCAAATTTACAGGCAATTGATATAGCATAAATGCACATTCTAAATTCAATTTATAAAAAGTGTAACTCTATGGGCTGTTCTAAATCAGCATCTACCCTGGACTTTATATAAAGCTGAGTTAAGTAACATAAGAATTTCAATTTACTTTATTTACATGCTAGAACAGAAAATACCAAGAATTTGGAAAAACAAAAAACAGGGGAAGGGAGAAAAGGACAATACTTTATATAATTACACTTTTTTTTCTTTTTTGTGCGGTACGCGGGCGTCTCACTGTTGTGGCCTCTCCCGTTGCGGAGCACAGGCTCTGGACGCGCAGACTCAGTGGCCATGGCTCACGGGCCCAGCCGCTCCGTGGCATGTGAGATCTTCCCGGACCGGGGCACGAACCCGTGTCCCCTGCATCGGCAGGCGGACTCAACCACTGCGCCACCAGGGAAGCCCATAATTACACTTTTTAAAGGCCATTGGTTATGAGTTTTAGCCTTGAAAATATTTTAAGCCTATCAATTCTTGAAAGCAAGTTTAATAACGTGCACAGAATCAATTTAATAAAATTAGAAGACCATTAGCAATTTTCTTTCCTTGCATGTCATATTAATGACATGACAGTGAATCAGTCACTTCGGGATGGGGCCATTATAGAAACTATCCTTATATTAAAATATGTTTACCATTTAGTTTACAATGGACATTTTAACTAAATCCAGTAACACGTAACTTCTGTGGTAATTTTCCAGTAGTTCGAAAGAATAACCCATATTATCAATTATGTTGTTTTAAAGCAATGAGAATCACATTTTGATTATTCCTAAAAGACCTAGAAAGGACCTCAGAGATAATTTCCCCTGTGAACCTCCAAACAGGCACAATTTTCCTCTCTGGAGGATGGGTAAAGTAAGAATAGTGGTGTTGCTCTCTACCTTACACTGACTATCCTCAACTGGAAGAAAAACAAAACTATGTGAAATGAGATCAATTCCCTGGCACATATCGTGGTCCACTGTGTGGAGGCTGAATCCTAACCAAAGTGCAAATAGTAAAATTCCCTGGTTAGGCTTTTATTTCCTCAACCACTGACTAGAGACCATAAGCACCAGAACTCACAGGGTTATGTTGAGAATTCCTGACAATGAAAACAGCATACTGCTCCTTCCCACCAGATAGACAGGAAAAATTTTCTAGCTATATAATAATACCCAAGTTTGAAATGTCCTGAAATGCTAGCACTTTTAGGCTAAAATTTTAAAATCATAGTACTATTTAGTATTTGTTAAATTTAAATACCTCAACTTCTGAAAGTTTTCTAACCACTTCAATTTTCTCCTGAAGAACCCGCCTCAGGGACTCTTTGGCTGTCGTCTCATAGTTGTGTTTATCCTCCTGTAATGCTATAAGTTCCTTCCGTAAACTATCTTCTGTTTGATTCTAGGATTAAAAAATATTTATAATTATAGCCAAGTTATTTTTTTAAGTATTTTCCATTTAAAAAAACAACACATTGCAATGCTCTTTGAGTTCTATATTAAGGTACCTCCAAACACAAATTATGTTCACTCTGTATTAATTGAAGCTGTTATTTAAAAGCTGCATTAATAAATTATGCCTTCACAAATATATTAATTCACACTTCCAACAGAAAAAAAAGGTCGAAATAAACTGAAAATTTCTCCCAAGTATACAAAATGAATGAACTCTTCTACTTGCCATATTCTCTGAAAGCCACAACATTTACATTTATGGGCAAAAATAATCTCTTACCTCTAAAGGGGTCAAGCATTTTAAAATAATAACTAAACCAAATGGAATAACAGCACCCTGTGGAAAAAGCTGATTCCACGTCTAAGGCAGGAAATGTAAAAGATGAGTATGGACTATCTTGTCTGATATGACAGCAGGAAGCTATCAAAGTCTACCAGGGTTCTACCGAAAGAACTCAGGTGCCAACCTGAAGAAGTTCCTATAGACCAAAGGTGGGATAACTGGGAATCAATAAGGAAAACAAATGAAATAGGTTTATACACATGAAATATATTTAAATCTAAGTTGGGGTAAAAAAAAATACTTCATTGGTCATTCTTTGGTGGATGAAAAGGAACCAAACCATTATTTTGAAATCCAGTAAATAAAGGGAGAAAATCATTTATCCTGCCTTGCCTAAAGAAAATGTATCTCAGGATAACAAAATGGTTTATGCGGGGAAGTTTCTCTTTATAGAAGTAACTCAGCTAGTAAATGAAGGAAAGATAGAATTACAACATCACAATTTTTGCAACCCTTAATAAAAGAATGGATCTAGGAAAGGATAATCAAAGACTGCTAATATCTCAAAAAGAAAGACAACTAGACACTATGGTGCTTCCTGGTGAAAGTACACAATATTATCTACGAAGTGTTGAAAGAAAAAAAAAGTTGAGCCTACATCAGAGTTGATCTAAATCTGTAGGTCAAACTACGAATTTATGCTGTGGAAGGAGGAGCTAGAAGAATGTTTAAATATTAATCCAGATTGAGGGAAATTATACAGAACAAATGACCCAGTTTCTCCAACAAATATCAACTATGATGGAACAAAGAGAGAGCTGTACATGGGTATTCACTATACAGTTCTTTCTATTTACATGTATGTTTGAAATTTCCCATAATGATAGAAGATTAAAAAGAATGGTGAAAATGTATAAACGTTTTTGCATGTATTCAAAATGACAGTCAAAGACATGAAGCCACATTAAAAAACTACGCATTCTTCTTTATGTACTTGAGATTAATACTTACTTTGGAGCAAGCCTGTAATTGGTTTCCCATAACCTCTAACCGTGATAAGAGTCTATCTTCATCTATTAAAGCCTGTTGATGAAAAATTAAATATCAGTAAAATCCCAGAGTAATAAAAAAAAATATATCAAAAAGGTTGCTACTGCCAGAAAAGATCTAAAATCATAACGCTGACCAACATCCACTGAAAAATGCTAAATGTTCGTTATTTGTTCATTAGGAAATAACTTTGCCTTTGCTTGCCACAAAATTTTAGTTTTAGCTTAATCAACAGCTAAGGGATATTAAACTGTGCTTAAATGCTTCTTGAATATAAAGGCAACTGGAATACCTGCCAACTGGTATCTGAAGCCTCCTGGGTGATGGCTAGTAGCCGCTGAAGTGTGGCTAACTTCTGTTCCAACATCTGTTCCCGATGTAAGGCCTCCTAATATTATAAATCACAAAAGAAATTCTAATAAACTCAGCATGATACCTTTGAAGAGTAATCAATTTTTAGCACATTCTGAAAATATTCTCATATTACAACCCACAGTGTATCTTACTTTCAAATCTGATAAATCTACTTTGTAAAATATATTTAGGCCACATCATTATAGCCTCATTTGTTGAGCTGTGAGTAGTGCTATTAGGGGTGCTCTAGTTGCAACTTCCACTATAACAGAAAACAGGTCATCTGTTTTTGTTTTTTTACTTGTAATTAACAAGAGTCTAAAAAATCAAAAACCTAGGGCTTCCCTGGTGGCACAGTGGTTGAGAGTCCGCCTGCCGATGCAGGGGACACGGGTTCGTGCCCCGGTCTGGGAAGATCCCACATGCCGCGGAGCGGCTGGGCCCGTGAGCCATGGCCGCTGAGCCTGCGCATCCGGAGGCTGTGCTCCGCAACGGGAGAGGCCACAACCGTGAGAGGCCCGCGTACCGCAAAAAACAAACAAACAAAAAAAACAAACCTAGAGTAGAAAATCTGACAAATGCTTTAACCCTGCATTTTACATATACACATTTAAAAGATATGTGTGTGTGTGTGTGTGTGTGTGTGTGTGTGTGTGTGTATGGCGAGAGAGAGAGAGAGAGAGAGAGAGAGAGAGAGAGAGAGAGAGAGAGAGAGAGAGAGAGAGAGAGAGAGAGAGAGGGAGAGAGAGGGCGAGGTGAGAACAAACTCATTCCAAACTAAATCCAAACAATCTGGTTAGCAGCAAAGATACTTCATAATAGCTTAGCTACATCAGTAGACATGTACAAAAGAAATAACTTTTAATTTTTCCTTTTAAAAGTGTTATATAAACACAGTGTTTTTTATATATATATATATATAAAGAGAGAGACAGCTTTATTCTCACAGTCTACTCCATTTTCAGGTGTTCTAATTCTCTCTGTGACTGTAAAACGCTTAGCCATAGTCGAATATGAGAAATATAAGTAAGAGTCCACCAAGTGTTAGTTCAATGTAATTAAGGGGTCAAGGAGTTATATAACTATTTGGCAGCTCCAAAGGAATATTTTTACAGAGAAAGACACTGGCAAGCAAAGCCTTATTTCTAGGTCACTTGTTAACATTTGATAGCTGTTAAGAGGGTCTCCATCACTGGAAGTCAAGGTGAAAATGCTCACACAGCATTCAGTTGCAGTTTTGGCACATCTTTAAATTCACTTTCTTCTATTTCTGTCATTATCCCAAGAAGAACATTTACTACCATAATACCGCTGAGCCACCTCAACTGAGAAGTATATACTTCAAACATAGCATTTGAGGTTTAAAGCATTCATTTGTTGCTCTCCGCATCCTTGATAAATAATGATTAGGGAAAATTTGGTCTAATTAGAGTCAGAGGTACTGCTTTTTTTTTTTTAATAAATTTATTTATTTTATTTATTATTTTTGGCTGCACTGGGTCTTAGTTGCTGTGCACGGGCTTGCCATTCTTCGTTACAGTGTGCGGGCTTCTCATTGCGGTGGCTTCTCTTGTTGCGGAGCACAAGCTCTAGGCGCGCGGGCTTCAGTAGTTGTGGCTCGTGGGCTCTAGAGCGCAGGCTCAGTAGTTGTGGTGCACAGGTTTAGTTGCTCCATGGCATGTGGGATCTTCCTGGACCAGGGCTCGAACCTGTGTCCCCTGCATTGGCAGGCGGATTCTTAACCACTGCGCCACCAGGGAAGCCCCAGAGGTACTGCTTTTTAATATTAACTCTAAAAGTACAGATTAAGGAATCTAATAAAAGTCATTCCGCCTCAGAACACACATTAAAACACAGCTTACACTTAAAAGGGACTAGGTGCCAAGTTTATTTTAAACTTCTAAAACATTCCTAATATCCAGGAAGTTACACTAATGCTACAAAAAGTTTTACTTAAAAACAAAGCCACCAAACAACCACTACTTCCACTAGATGGTGTAATTTCTCCTTTTTTACTCAATTCCATTTAGAGTTTCATAACTCCATGAACCACATCCTAACAGAAATCTAACACTTCCAGGAATGGGCTTTTAGTTCTAAGGCATGAAATGCATCTATTTCAGTTTTTATTCAAAAGATTTACAACTTATATTAGAACTTCAGCAATTCAAAAAGACGTATACAGAAAAGACAATCCAGTATAATTTTCCCTCAAAGAATTAGAAAAAGAACAGTGAAAGATTATGCCATTATGAATATTCAAAGAACTGACAAGAAAGTTGGAAAGAGTACTGGAGTGAGTCAGAACATTAGATTCACAGTCCATGTTGACTAGTAACTGTAGTATATAGCCCTGGGAAATCATTTTACCATATTTCTCATATGAAAAGTGAAGGTTAGACCAGATTAATCTCAAAGTTTTCTTCTACCTCTAAAAATAAGAGAGATTGGGCTTCCCTGGTGGCGCAGTGGTTGAGAATCCACCTGCCAATGCAGGGGACACGGGTTTGAGCCCTGGTCCGGGAAGATCCCACATGCCATGGAGCAACTAAGCCCGTGTTCCACAACGACTGAGTCCATGCGCCACAACTACTGAAGCCCATGCGCCTAGAGCCTGTGCTCCGCAACAAGAGAAGCCACTGCAATGAGAAGCCCGCACACCACAATGAAGAGCAGCCCCCGTTCACCGCAACCAGAGAAAGCCTGCACGCAGCAATGAAGACTCAATGCGGCCAAAAATAAATAAATAAATTTAAAAAAAAATGAGAGATCTAGGTCAATTAGTGTGACTTCCTACTGAATGGTAAACAACTACTAACATTTACAGCATACGTTCTATGTGCCAGGCACTGTTCTAAGTGCTTTACATGTATTAATTCTTTTTTTTTGTTTGTTTTGTTTTGAATATTTATTTATTTGACTGCGCTGGGTCTCAGTTGTGGCACACAGGATCTTCGTTGCGGCATGTGGGATCTAGTTCCCTGACCAGGGATCGAACCTGGGCCTCCTGCGTTGGGAGCTCGGAGACTTAACCACTGGACCACCAGGGAAGTCCCTTGCAGCTTGTGGGATCTCAGTTCCCCAAGCAGGGATCAAACCCGGGCCCTCGGCAGTGAAATCACTGAGTGCTAACCACTGGATTGCCAGGGAATTCCCTGCATTAATTCATTTATTCTTTACAATTCTGTGAGGTAAGTGCTATTATTATACACATATCACAGATGAGGAAAATGAGGCACAAACAACTTTCCCAACAGGTCAGAAGTTAAAGCCAAAGACCAAATCCAGGGAATTCTGGCTAGAGTCTACCTACGTTCGTAAGTACTCTACTAAACTGCAAGTGTGTAAAACCACTTTTCAATCCACCATTACATTATGCCCAGTGGAAGGTAAGATCTGATTAATGCATTGATAATTTTCACAGATGTGTACATTCTTAACTGAGGTAGAACTGCTCTTAGTGATTGACCTATAAAAGAATATAGGGACACAGGATCACTGGTTTGGTCCTATCATTTTAAACAAAAGGCAACTGAAGACCTACATATGTAAACTGACTCACCCAAGGTCACAGAACTCATTGAGTAGGAGCCAAGATAAAAACCTCAATCTCTAAACTCCTGATTCAGGGTTTTCCTTAATCATGCTCCCTCACTAGAATAATAAGAACCATAATCCGGTCTAAATCTACCAAACTCAGGGGGAAAAAAAAAAAAAAAAAAAAAAGAACCACCACTTGTTTTCTTTTTAGAGATCTGTATGGCTCTTTAAATATGGCGTTAACTTCTTCAGGAACCCATTCTAAGTATCTGCCCTACCAAGGGATCTTTCTACAGATTGAGCAGCCCAGAACAGCAGTTAAGAGAGAGACTCTAGGTCTGACTTGTCTGGGTTCAAATCCCAGCTCAACCACAAAACTCGGTGTGTGATATTGTGCAAACTATTTAAACTTCCGTGACCCTCAGTTACTCCATCTATAAAAATGGGAATAAAATATGTACCTTACAGGAATTTTGTGAGGATTAAATGAATTAATATAGGTAAAGTGCTAAAGTCTGCTAGAGTCTGGCATATAGTAAGTACTACATAATTATTTGCTATTAATAGTTAATATTTTAACAGTTCATATTATTTGCTATTATATTTATTAATAACAACCAAAATCTGTCCAGATTTAATTTTATTTAAAAGTCACCTTTGGATAAAGAACAACTGTGGAACTTCTTCATATGTGAAGAAAAAAACTTCTCTTGTACAGAACCTTATCTTCTCTAGACTTAAAAATCGGATTTTTTAAATCCTTTTTTTTTATAAGACCTATTTTAAATTTTTTTTGTACTTTAAAAAGGTATTTCTTTTGTACTTGTATCCAGCCAGTATTTCTTTAGCCTATATTTGTGAACTAGCGAAATCAAATCTAAGCTCTGCTTTTAAAGACTAAGAATTCTCAAGATATATTTTACCTGAAGATACTGAGAAAGCTGGAATAGTTCCTGAGAGTACATACTTGGAGTGTTAGCAGCAACCTAGAAACAAAATGATACACCATTGACAGTCACACAGAATATTTGCAGAAGACATTAAAGCCAAATCAAGTCCTTGCAATGCCTATTTACTGAAATACGCAAAATAAAAATTATTTTTCAAATGAACAATTTTCTTTAGTTTTCAAAATATTTCTGCTCCATGTCTAGAATTTATAAATGGTATTGTATTATGCTGATCAGTTTGGGATTTACAAGCAGGATGGTGCAACAAGTGCTACCCATGAAAACATTCCTTGATAAACCAAATCACAGACTTACGGCACAAAGGCAATACAGCCTTTTCTTTACCCAGAAATAATACCTGCTAAATCAACAGATCTACATTTTTCCCCTTTAAAATTCATTGTCAAATAGTTCTTCAACATGTCAACAAGTCACAATTCGTTTAGAAGTAGCCATCTTCAAAATGATATTTGTATGTGGGCATGTGGGGAGAAGCAGGGCACGAAATACAATACTTTGTCCAATGGCCAGAGGCAATGAAAAAAGGTCTTTTTTTTTTTCCTTTAAACTGTAGGTAGGTTTTAAGAAGAAAAAGATGGGAAATAATAGTGTTTAAACATTAAAGTCACAGCCAAAATGCTTAGAACTCAAGAGTATTGGAAGAAATAACTTCTATAAAGGGTTTCTCCTGGGTGTGGAATATACAACCACAGAATTATTTTTTTTAAAAAAAGGCACTAACAGGTTGCTGTATCATTCATTTATCCATATTCTCAACACTACCCAAGCCTTATATGTTAACTTATTAGTGATGTTAACAGCATCGTTCCTTATTAAGCTCAGGAAGTCTATTTTTACTAATATGCTAAGTAGAAGACAGAGAGGTGGCATTATTTTTTTAAAAGTTAGTCCTAAATCAGCAAGGCCATTATTTACTTCTGAAATGACTCTTGGTATTGCTGAAGTTGATGTTTAACCACTTTTACTTCTAAAAAAGGAATCTAACAGAGAACTTCAGTTTCAGGTAGGCTTTCATTCTTTATCCAAATGGAAGGAAAAAAAAGTAAAATGTTTTTCCCAATAGTTTAGTTACTTTACTGAGAAAACTCAACATACACTTTAATGCCAAAAGATACAAGAGATCTTTTGTTTTTTTGCTACTTAGCAATAATATCTACAGTTTAATACACCATTATTTCTGAACAAAAGAAAAATATTTTCTAACAAGTAATTACTGCAAAGTTTCTGTCCAAATCAAGTTAAAACTGATCTTCAAGAACAATTAAAGAGAAAATTCTGTAAGCCCATATTTCTGTGTTATTTCCATGTGTAGGTATATTTTGAGTAAATTATCTGGGTGCAAAGCTTTAATAAATATTTCTAGACAGAAATGCATTATAGAATAAAAAGTAGTAACTAACACTTCTTACCTTTGGCTAGGCACAAAACAAATGCTTCTAGTCTAGAGTCAGCCACTGACTTGAGATAACAAAGGCTTTGTCCTAAGAAACATCCATCCTAAATTCTCCAGTTTTTGAAGATCAGGCTAGAATAACTATACAGCTATATGCATTCTTGTATTTTTGTTACAAAAGAGAAATAAGTTTCTAGGTAAAGCATATTAAAAATGAACAAACAGAAACATTTTCAAAAGCAATATAGCTGAACCAGTTTGGAAAAAATAATCATTAGCAACTTACTTTGTCAACAGGACTTGGTAATGGAGCATGGATGACACTGAAAAGTAAAATTTAGAATTTTTATCTAACTTCCTGACAATAGAGGAAATAGAGTGTGACAGTACAAGAATATCTTAAACCCCAAAGTTGACATACTTGTTTTCATATAATTAAAAGAATGTGAATTATTTTTAATCCTTCATAAACATATAGAATTGTTAGAAAACAAGGTAATAAATACACAAACCTTTTACACATTAATGTATTTCTAAACACAAATTCAAAATCCAAAACGTATTAAATGCCCTTGCCGGATCTACTATTAATGAGGGCTATGGTGAATTCCTTGGTTATAAGAACTTCTAAACAGAAAGGAAGCACTCCTTAAATTATCCATTTAAAATTTTAGAATGTGTAAATTAAGTTCTCTTAAAATTAAATACTTCTATACAGGAAGCCTTAAAAAGCAAAGTTCTACTGTAAAGAAGGCTATAATTTGAAAATACATTCTAGTGGAGAACAACTTCAGCTAACCAAAACATTAGTACTATTCTTCTCTACCCAGCCACCTCACACACTGAAAGCTTACATGTAGTTATGAATCTAACTCAGTATATCACTTTAAAACTAAACAGTAACACAGTATTAATTGGTATTAATTGCCTTTTGGGCCTTATAAAGTACATAAGAGGCAGTACAGTGTAGCAGTTAAGCATGCAGGCTCAGAAGCTATACTGACTGGGTCCAAATTTTGGCTCTACTTAGCAGGTATATAATCTTGGGCAAGTTATCTAACCACTACAGGTCTCAGTTTCCTCATCCATAAAATGGGGATAATCATAAAACTAACCACATAGGGTTACTGTGAGTATTAAATGTGTGAATAGAAGTAAAGAGCTTAAAAAAGTACCTAGACATAGTAGCACTTGATCACTACTACCGCTCCCATGAGAACAGAGCCGCTAAGGAAGCCAGGGTTCCTGTCTTAACAAGCACTGTAAGATACTGTAATGTGGGTTGGTAGGGTGAGTAGATGGAGCACAGAGCAAGACTGCCACCCATGGCCCCTACCAGTTGCTCCTCACTCCATATCCTAGAGGCCAATCTGGTAATGGTCTGCTTGATGGTTGATTAGGTAAAGTTCCTAGATTCAACAGGTTAATCACGTGTAAGTTGCCGACAAACTGATCTTGCAGGACTTAAAAATAGGGATGACAATTCTGATTCCATTGTAGTAACTGCAAACATCCTAAGAATATTTCAATTTAATTAGTCACAAATACACTAAGATGGTGAATAAAATGGAATATTAAGTATTAGCCCTCACTTCCCTTCTGAGCTCCCATGATATCCTGTAGAGACTCCCACTGAGACCATAATCCCCTGCTCTACTCCTTTGATTTCACATCTGTGTTCTCAGCACTTTGAACAATTCACCTCTGCATCCCCAGAACCTATACAAGGCCCTAACAAATCTGGTGCCTAATGAAGGTTTAAAAAATTACATACAGCTTTAGTGTTTTTTCCTCTGCCTCATAAAAATGGAATAGACGTTTTAAACATAAGTTTCTTTTTCTTGATTTTATACAAGTAATACATATTGACTAGGGAAAATGTGTGAAGTAAAGCATGAGGAAATAAATAAAAACTACCCAATGCCAGCACCCAGATATAGCCATTTTGGGTATATACCTTTTCTCTGTAGATATGCACATACAGGGAAATGAACTTGAGAAAGTCTAAATAGAAGCAAATGGTATTAATGGAAGCTTTTTGTTTTTTATTTTGGCTGTGCTGGGTCTTCATCACAGTGCCTGGGCTCTTTGTTGTGGCGCACGAGCTTCTCTAGTTGTGGCACGTGGGCTTAGCTGCAATATATGGGATCTTAGTTCCCTGACCAGGGATTGAACCTGGGCCCCCTGCACTGGGAGCATGGAATCTTAACCACTGGACCACCAGGGAAGTCCCAGGAGGTTTTGTTTTTGTTTTTTTTTAAACGAGTTTTCTCAGTGACCCAAGTACAAAATTTTCCATTCTCATGAAAATCTGGTTGATAAACAAAAGGCTAAAAATCTAGCAAAACATTCCATAATTGAAATATATTTGTACTTTACAGAAACTATTGTGGATACAGGTGTATTTTGTTTGAGTTATGGAAAAAAGTTCATACGCAACAAGGAACTGTAGAAGGAAAACTTATTTAGTGTTAGGGTGGTGGGATTATAGGCAATTTTTCTATGTTTCTTATTATTTGAAAATTATTTGTGCAATAAAAATAAAAATCAAGGAAGAAAAAAGAATCAGCTTTTTGAGAACGGTATACCTACTGAAGACCTTAAAAATATTAAATGGTATTCTGGCATACTTAAAAGCATCTTGATTGCTAGAAAATATTAGATTACAATAAAAGAAACAGTATTCATCGTGTGCTCATTATGCACCAGGTACTACACTAAACTCTTTAAGTGTACAGTCTTGCTTAATCCTCCTCATAAAATTCCTGCTCAATAGGTACTATTATTAACTTCATTTTACAAATGAGAAAAGGGAGGCCTGATCAAGTCAGAGAACAGGTGGAGTTGGGCTTTGAACCACACTATCTACCTCTAAAGACCGTTCTGATCTTCCTCCAGCTCGAGGACTGCCTGTTCAAAATTCATCTTCTCCAGAAAGTCAACCAGATTACACACAATGAAACTGGCAGCGAAATTTTAAATGATGCTAACATTTAACCACATAAGAAAAACCAAACAAAGAGAAGGAAAAAGGGACAAAGATGAAAAGCACTGGGGGAACAAGAGGGATAGGAACACAATTCACTGATGTAGACTTTGAAAAAATTCATATGCCCTATCGGATGGAAGCTGAGAACAGACATGACCCTTTATGCAGCTGCTCAAAGCTTTTGAATCCATGAAAGAAAAATCTCACTATCAAATACAAACATCCAGGTCTTTAAGAAGCCACTTGTTATTAGTTGATTAATAGTTACTCTTATTTTTAAAACCTTAACTCTTGACTAACTCATATTAAAAGCTAAGTCACATTAATGTTCCCAAAGTTAACTATATTTTTAATAATTAAACTATAATTTAGAACAGGGAACAGATTAACGTTTTAAATTTAAAATGTTTAAGGGCTTCCCTGGTGGCGCAGTGGTTGAGAGTCCGCCTGCCAATGCAGGGGACACGGGTTCGTGCCCCGGTCCGGGAAGATCCCACATACCGCGGAGCGGCTGAGCCCGTGAGCCATGGCCGCTGAGCCTGCGCGTCCGGAGCCTGTGCTCCGCAACGGGAGAGGCCACAACAGTGAGAGGCCCGCGTACCGCAAAAAAACCCCCCAAAACACAAAATGTTTTAAATTTTCTGTTTTATTCAGATATCCTGAAAGGTTTAAAAAAAAAACAAATTGGTAGCCTCCAACTGAAGCATAATATACAATAATTCTAATGAAAGCACTATCATAGTAATAAGAGGATCTCTCTCTGCTTCCTTTTTCCCTCTCTCTTTCCTACTCACTATTCTACTTCACCTTCAACTTACTGCTGCTCTCAACCTCCCACCCTCAGATATTTGTTTCTGCTTTTGTAGGACAGAAAATATTATGCTGGGTGTAGAAACAAACCTCTACCATATCCAATATTCATATTTATTTATTCAAAATAAAAACTGCTTAAGTTTAAAGACTGTTTAGCTCCCTCTAACACTTCATAATAATAATCTGTGAAAAGTACAAGATCAAAATGTATTTATGCTTACATTTTAACATTTGCATTTTATGAGTAACTTTTCCCTCTCAAGTTTGTCCTCGTCTAAGTGACCTTTCCACTGCTTCATTTAAAAAAAGAAAAAACTACAGAATTGGAAAATCCCTCCAAAAACTCCCACCAATATAGACTACTAACTGTGTCAACATCCTTAAAGTCCTTTAAGATTATGACACTGGCATTAGCTTCAGAGGCAACCATAGTTTAAGAAGTCGTATATGAAATGCAGATCAAAATGAATACAATTATCACTCATCAATAACTTACATACTCCAAATATTCTAAAAAACTAATTTTCCAGCAAATATAAGTTATAAAGTTAATTTTGGAAACAAAATAACTGTGCCTCCTTACACATTATTATTTACTACATTTGTAACTAATGTGAAAAGTAATTATACTGTAGTACATTATATTCCAAAAGTACTACATCAATTTTCTAACATTATTAGAATAATCCTGAAGTATAAACAGTATACTATCATCTAGAATATTATTAACCAATGTAATTAATACAAAAAGTTCATAGCTCTATATTATACTCACTCTGAGCGGAGCCGGGCTTCCATACCATCTGGTAGAAAAAGTTTTATTGTGGAAACAATACACCCATGGGTAACTGGTTAAAACAAACAAATAAGATGGATAAAATAATTGTATAAAAATATATACCTTCATACCTCTCATGTCTAAACATATATTTTATTCTTAAATATAATAACTTCCAGAAACGAAAATAATTTTGGTGGTTTAACAATATTCATTCCCCTGGAGAAATGCATTCCTATCTATAATGAATCACAACTGCAAGGCAGAATCACAGATAAAATTGCTTTGAAAAGTGTCCTAACGTCCAATGCTATAGCAACAACAAACCAAAGGTCATTGGAGTATATGGAAATACAATTGAGGGTCGGGGTAGGGGTGAGGGGGAGATGCACTTTCTCCTCTATATGCTAGCATCAAAACCTAAGCACAACTAGTGGGGCTTCCCTGGTGGCGCAGTCGTTGAGAGTCCCCTGCCGACGCAGGGCACATGGGTTCGTGCCCCGCTCTGGGAGGATCCCACATGCCGCGGAGCGGCTAGGCCCGTGAGCCATGGCCGCTGAGCCTGCGCGTCCGGAGCCTGTGCTCCGCAACGGGAGAGGCCACAGCAGTGAGAGGCCCGCGTACCGCAAAAAAAACAAAAAAACAAAACAAAACAAAACCCTAAGCACAACTAGTACCCAGTTTAAAATTTAGCCCTTAGTCCTCAATCTCCTGTCCCCAACCTATAACTCCTATCCATACCTCACAAAACTCTAAAGTTCTGTATAATAACAGCTTGGAATATGCCATTCAATACCCCATTTTATGAGCAAGAAAACCAAGATCTCAGACTAGTGAAATTGCTTTTACAACTCTCTGCTATTAAGTATCAGAGCTGTTGGCTAGAACTGAAGTCTGAAGTTCCCAGTTCAGTATTTAAAATTATGGTTTTGTGGGGCTTCCCTGGTGGCGCAGTGGTTGAGAGTCCGCCTGCCGATGCAGGGGACGCGGGTTCGTGTCCCGGTCCGGGAGGATCCCACATGCCGCAGAGCAGCTGGACCCGTGAGCCATGGCCGCTGAGCCTTCGCGTCTGGAGCCTGTGCTCCGCAACGGGAGAGGCCACAACAGTAAGAAGCCCGCGTACCACAAAAAAAATAAATAAATAAAACAAAATTATGGTTTTGTTTTTTCGGTGGTTGTTTCCTCCTCCACCTCCAAACATCTTTATATAACATTATATCAGTCACTTTGTAGATAGCTTCTTCTTTTTTTTTTAAAGGCTTTTTATTTATTTATTTACTTTTGGCTGCGTTGGGTCTTCATTGCCGCACATGGGCTTTCTCTGGTTGAGGCGAGCAGGGGCTACTCTTTGTTGCGGTGCATGGGCTTCTCACTGTGGTGGCTTCTCTTATTGCAGAGCATGGGCTCTAGGCTCACGGGCTTCAGTAGTTGCAACATACAGGCTCAGTAGCTGTGGCTTGCGGGCTCTAGACCGCAGGCTCAGTAGTTGTGGCGCATGGGCTTAGTTGCTCCGCGGTATGTGGGATCTCCCCAGACCAGGGCTCGAACCCATGTCCCCTGCATTGGGAGGCGGATTCTTAACTACTGCGCCACCAGGGAAGTCTTAAAGACAGCTTCTTACCATTGCTTCTTACTTCCTCCTTCTTCTGAAGATTTCAAGAGACAAAACCTCTCAATCTCAAAAGCAGTACTTGTACAGAGCTTCTCTTTCTTCCACAGAAAAAAATTATTTTCATAGTTTAAAAGTTGATGGTTTTGGGGACTTCCCTGGTGGTGCAATGTACCAATGTGAGATGAACCAAGGGCTAAAACTACCTGGGCAGTTCGAGGTTGCTGTACTATTGAAAGCAGTTAAAGATCATGTCTGACTAAGCTGATAATCTAGTCTAGTCATGCCTGCCTTTGGAAAGGTTCTTGTGACAACTAGGTAAACAGATGCATAGAAATGTTAGTAATCTTTTCAATTCGCAAAAGGCAAGTATTTAAAGCAACCTGACAAAAATGTTTCGTTCTAATACTTTTATTAATGACTCTACCTAGCAGCATTTCCTAAAATGGAGTGCTAGCAGGTATTAACAAAAAAGGATTTTAGGGTCAGCAGAGTTTGGAAAATACTTGGTTAAAAGACATTTAAAGAGTTTTTATTTATTTAAACCACAGGCTTTCTCAGAGCTTAATGGGCTTTTTGTCCATAATGAAACTCTAAAGGTTATATGTGTTTTCCAAACTTATTTGACCATTGAGAATCCCCGCTCCCCTTTTTAGGAACACTGGAACTGGCACTATGGTATAACATACACGGTATACATGGTATTATGAAGAAACTACTTTGGAAAATACTGCTCTAAAGCTTTTTTTTTTTTTTTTTTTGTGGTACACGGGCCTCTCACTGCTGTGGCCTCTCCCGTTGCGGAGCACAGGCTCCGGACACACAGGCTAAGCAGCCATGGCTCACGGGCCCAGCTGCTCCGTGGCACATGGGATCCTCCCGGACCGGGGCACGAACCCGTGTCCCCCGCATCGGCAGGCGGACTCCCAACCACTGCGCCACCAGGGAAGCCCCTAAAGCATTTTTGAAGCACTTTTAAAACAAACTTTGCTCTCGAAATTCATCCAGAAACATTATTACTGTCATACTGCCAAGATTCAAAACCAAAATTAATTGTAAAACACAATTTTAAAGTTTTTTGGGCGGGGTAAGGAGGCTGTAGGGACACTGCCACGTTAAGTGTACACATGTATTGTAAGCTAAATGCAAATTTCAGAAACGTTAAAACATGTGTCGAGGGAAAACAAGGTATCTGCAGAGAAAAATCTGCAATTACCTGCTGTATTTACGGCACTTTATTAAAAATCAGAATTAAGATTATACAAGCTGACTGCCATTTAAATGAGTTCTTTCTCTATTATCTTATGCAGATTATTTATTTTGCTTTTGAGTTAATATATTTACTTTATGATATACAGTCAGCCTTTTCTATTACCTCTTTACACATACACCACTTAAAGAACCAATGTTCACTGTGATAAGTTTAAAAACTGTTTAAGACCCTGGACTGGGAGACTGAAACTACTAGTATGTTGGAGTCTGGTTCTGTCTCCTTCCCTGCATTGAGTAGGAAGGTCAATACTACAATCTACTTGAGTAGGTTGAAGGGTCTCTTGAGATGACCGGCAGTAACGGGAAGTAAAACTCCAGAAACATTAAAAAAAAAACAAGACCCAAATGAGAGGTTTTAACATTTCCAGGATGGGAAATTATTCATATGATTGCCTTTTTAAAAAATAATTAATTAATTTATTTTTGGCTGCTTTGTGTCTCCATTGCTGTGCTCTGTCTTTTTCTAGCTGCGGAGAGTGGGGGCTACTCTTCGTTGCAGTGCGCGGGCTTCTCATTGCGGTGGCTTCTCTTGTTGCGGAGCACAGGCTCTAGGTGCATGGGCTTCAGAAGTTGTGGCTCGCGGGCTCTAGAGCGCAGGCTCAGTAGTTGCGGTGCACGGGGTTAGGTGCTCCGCGGCATGTGGGATCTTCCCAGACTGAGGCTCGAATGCTTGTCTACTGCATTGGCAGGTGGATTCTTAACCACTTTGCCACCAGGGAAGTCCCTCTAATAGCCTTTTGACTGCAATCTAAAACGAAAGTTACCAAACCTTCATTCTGGTATTTTTTGCTACATAAAGCTTCTGATTCTAAGACTGTTTTTTTTTTTTTTAAGGTTAGAAAAGAGACAGGGCAAGTTAGCTGGATAGACAAGTACTCTTCAAATTAAGAAAAAAAATTTTTTTAACTTGAAGTATAGTCGATTTACAATGTTTTGTTAGTTTCTGGTATACAGCAAAGTGATTCAGTTATACATATACATACATATTCTTTTCCATTATGATTTATTTTAGGATATTGAATATAGTTCCCTGTGCTATACAGTAGGACTTTGTTGTCCATTTTATATATAGTAGTCTGTATCTGCTAATCCCAAACTCCTAATTTATCCCTCCCCCACCCCCTTTCCCCTTTGGTAACCATAAGTCTTTTTTCTATGTCTGTAAGTCTGTTTCTGTTTTGTAAATAAATTCATTTGTGTCATATTTTAGATTCCCACATACAAGTGATATCATATGATATTTGTCTTTCTCTATCTGACTAACTTCACTTAGTATGATAATCTCTAGTCCATCCATGTTACTGCAAATGGCATGATTTCATTCTTTTCTATGGCTGAGTAGTATTCCATTGTGTATATATTCTACATCTTCTTTATCCATTCATCTATCGATGGACATTTACGTTGCTTCCGTTTACGGTACATGGGTTACTGTAAACAGTGCTACGATAAACACTGGGGTGCACGTATCTTTTCAAATTATGGGTTTTCTGGAGTTTTCTCCAGATACATGCCCAGGAGTGGGATTGCTAGATCCATATGGCAACTCTTTTTTTAAGGAACCTCCATACTGTTTTTCCATAGTAGCTGCACCAATTTGTATTCCCAACAACAGTGTAGGAGGGTTCCCTTTTCTCCATACCCTCTCCAGCATTTGTTACATGTAGGCTTTTTAATGATGGCCATTCTGACCAGTGTGAGGTGGTACCTCACTGTTGGTTTTGATTTGCATTTCTCTAATAATTTGCAATGCTGAGCAGCTTTTCATGTGCCCCTTGGCCATCTGTATGTCTTCTTTGAAGAAATGTGTATTTAGGTCTTCTACCCATTTTTTGATTGGGTTGTTTTTTTGTTATTGAGTTGTATGAACTGTTTGTATATTTTGGAAATTAAGCCCTTGTCGGTGGCATCGTTTGTAAATATTTTCTCCCAGTCTGTAGGCGGTCTCTTCATTTTCTTTATGGTTTCCTTTGCTGTGCAAAAGCTTATAAGTTTGATTAGGTCCCATTTGTTTATTTTTGCTTTTGCTATTGCCTTAGGAGACTGACCTAAGAAAATGATGGTACGATTTATGTCAGAGAATGTTTTGCCTATGTTCTCTTCCAGGAGTTTTATGGTGTCACGTCTTATATTTAAGTCTTCAAGGCATTTTGAGTTTATTTTTGTGTATGGTGGGAGGGTGTGTTCTAACTTCATTATTTACATGTGGCTGTCCAGCTTTCCCAATACCACTTGCTGAAGAGACTGTCTTAGAAAAACTTTTTTTGAATTGATATTCTATCATCCTGTCTTCATTTGTGAGCTGGAGTTCAGTGATTAAAAGAAACATTTTCTTCAACTACTTGTTTATCTCAGGTATAATTCCTACAGGAAAGGTAACACAAATGCTTTATTCTTCTGTTTTCAGAATGAGAAATGGGTTTCCTAAGTTCTTCCAGAGGTGATCAAATCTTTTTTTCTTTTTTAGTTTCATTGTAACTTTATGGATTTGAACATATTTGACATATTTCAATCCACTGCTCTTATTATTGCTTGATACTCAAATTACCTAATCTTTAATCAGCCAAAATTCCACGTTAATTCCTGAGTCCTTCTAACAGAAACTCAGCAGTCTTAGAGAACTCCATTGCTTCCTGATATAACAAAAATCTTATAAATTCAATTTATACATTTCCTGCCCTAGATTCAGAGTCAGCTATTTCCCAGAGAAGTCCTCTTTTGACCTATTTATTTGATGGGAGGAATCCTTTCTCTAGGTATGTGGATTAATTTGCTACTTTATTTCTCTTGGAGTGATATTGCTTGTTGGTTTATCTTTTGACTTGGTTGGTTCTTTGGCTTTACCTGTTGGCTCAATATTCACTGAAAACATGCTGGCTACAAAGGAGCATGCTGGGAATGACAGGAAAAACCAAGAGGACTACAACCAGGTCCTTGTCCTTGAGATTTCAATTCAGTTTGTAGACAGAACTAGAAATATCTAACATAACAACAAAGGGGGAAAAATGCTATAAAGCACTGTGGGAATTTGAAATGGACAAGGGCAGGGGCATTTATGAAGAGGGTAAAGAAAAAAAAAAAAGAATAGGATTTCAAAAGCTATAAATGGAAAGGCAGAGAGAGTGGCATGAGCAAAGAAAAAGAAAACGAGAAGGATGTGAGAGAGCTGCACATCTAATGAGGGCAGCTGGAGGAGATTGGCGGGAGGGGGTAAAGAATATATTTCAAGGCCCTTTAGGTGCCAGTAGTTAACATGTATAGGGTGCTAAGCACACTATACATGTTAACTACTTATGACAAACCACGTAAATAGTTATTTTTATGTTCTGTTTTTACAGATGAGGCAACTAAAGTCAAAGAAGCTAAACTTGCTTGAGATCCGATTTTGGCAAGTGGCAGCGCTAGTATTCAAAAAGAGTTTCTTCTCCCTCTTGCCTCTAAATAACGTTGCTTAACATACATTAAGGGAAGTAATGGGAAATAAAATCAAAAGGTTGAATTGGATCCACATTTTTGAGGGTCTCAAGTGTACAGGTAAGCATTTCAGACTTTATTCTACAGTATGACACAGCAACTTAAGGCTTCTAAAAGCAGGAGAGTGACATGAATAAAGCTGTAACAGAAGAATATTCTGGAGGCAGTGGGTTGGCAAAATATGGTGGCCAGAAGTGGAGAGCTACTGTAACATTCTAGGTTGGCATCAGGAAAAACAAGTAGTAGCAGGGAAGGGAGGCAAATGGTGTAGGTGACAACTGCTAAAGGTAAAGAAGAGACAGAATTCAGAAAAGATACCAATATTCTAAGCTAGAGTGTTTACAGAATGTTGGAGCAATAAATGAAATTGGTAAGTTAGTGGATTGCTCTAGTTTGAAGGTGGGAATTAGGCTTTGTACAGAGTAATTATAAGGTGAAAGTAGGACATTCAAGAGGAACCAACCAAGCAAGCAGCTGGAAATACAGGTACAGAGCCAGGAAGTAGAGATTCACAGCAGACAACATGAGAAGGGAAATTTGGGACTTGAGGATAAGGGAAAGCACATAAAACAGTTGCCAGAAACTTAACAGAGCAGAGTTCTTAAACCTAGTTGTCCAAAAGAACAACCCAAGGCTTTTTAAAAATAGGTATGCCTAATAGAGGGAACCTACGTCAACGTAATAAAGGCCATATATGACAAACCCACAGCCAACATCGCCCTCAATGGTGAAAAACTGAAACCATTTCCTCAAAGAACAGGAACAAGACAAGGTTGCCCACTCTCACCACTATTATTCAACATAGTTTTGGAAGTTTTAGCCACAGCAATCAAAAAAGAAAAAGAAATAAAAGGAATCCAAATCGGAAAAGAAGAAGTAAAACTGTCACTGCTTGCAGATGACATGATACTATACATAGAGAGTCCTAAAGATGCTACCAGAAAACTACGAGAGCTAATCAATGAATTTGCTAAAGTAGCAGGATACAAAATTAATGAACAGAAATCTCTTGCATTCCTATACACTAATGATGACAAATCTGAAAGAGAAATTAAAGAAACACTCCCATTTACCACTGCAACAAAGAGAATAAAATACCTAGGAATAAGCCTACCTAAGGAGACAAAAGATCTGTATGCAGAAAACTATGAGACACGGATGAAAGAAATTAAAGATGATACAAACAGATGGAGAGATACCATGTTCTTGGATTAGAAGAATCAACATTGTGAAAATGATTATACTACCCAAAGCAATCTACAGATTCAGTGTAATCCCTACCAAACTACCAATGGCATTTTTCACAGAACTAGAACAGGGCTTCCCTGGTGGCGCAGTGGTTAAAAATCCACCTGTCAGTGCAGGGGACACGGGTTTGAGCCCTGGTCTGGGAAGATCCCCACATGCCACGGAGCAACTAAGCCCATGCACCACAACTACTGAGCCTGTGCTCTAGAGCCCGCAAGTCACAACTACTGAGCCTGCGTGCCACAACTACTGAAGCCCACACACCTACAGCCTGTGCTCTGCAACAAGAAAAGCCACCGCAATGAGAAGCCCGTGCACTGCAACAAAGAGTAGCACCTGCTCACCACAACTAGAGAGAGAAAGCTTGCGTGCAGCAATGAAGACCCAACACAGCCAAAAATTAAAAAATAAATAAACAAAGAACTAGAAGAAAAAAATTCACAATTTGTATGGAAACACAAAAGACCCTGAATAGCCAAAGCAATCTTGAGGAAAAAAAATAGAGCTGGAAGAATCAGGCTCCCTGACTTCAGACTATATTACAAAGCTACAGTAATCAAGACAGTATGGTACTGGCACAAAAACAGAAATATAGATCAATGGAACAGAATAGAAAGCCCAGAGATAAACCCACACACATATGGTCACCTTATCTTTGAAAAAGGAGATAAGAATATACAATGGAGAAAAGACAACCTCTTCAATAAGTGGTGCTGGGAAAACTGGACAGTTACATGTAAAAGAATGAAATTAGAACACTCCCTAATGCCATACACAAAAATAAACTCAAAATGGATTAAAGACCTAAATGTAAGGTCAGACACTATAAAACAGAGAAAAACATAGGCAGAACACTCTATGAAATAAATCACAGCAAGATCCTTTTTGACCCACCTCCTAGAGAAATGGAAATAAAAACAAAAATAGGACTTCCCTGGTGGCGCAGTGGTTAAGAATCCACCTGCCAATGCAGGGGGCACAGGTTTGAGCCCTGGTTCGGGAAGATCCCACATGCCGTGGAGCAACTAAGCCCATGCACCACAACTACTGAGACTGCACTCTAGATCCCACAAGCCACAACTAGTGAGCCCTGACGTCACAACTACTGAAGCCCGCACACCTAGAGCCCATGCTCTGCAACAAGAGAAGCCACCTCAATGAGGAGCCCGCGCACCACAACAGTAGCCCCTGCTCTCCACAACTAGAGAAAGTCCGCGTGCAGCAACAAAGACCCAACACAGCCAAAATTAAATAAATAAATTTGCATATTAATAAAATAAAAACAAAAATAAACAAATGGGGCCTAATGAAACTTAAAAGCTTTTGCACAGCAAAGGAAACCATAAGCAAGACCAAAAGAGAAGCCTCAGAATGGGAGAAAATATTTGCAAACTGACAAAGCTTAACCTCCAAAATCAACAAGCAGCTCATGCAGCTCAATATCAAAAAAAACAAACAACCCAATCCAAAAATGGGCAGAAGACCTAAATAGACATTTCTCCAAAGAAGATACAGATTGCCAACAAACACATGAGAGGATGCTCAACATCACTAGTCATTAGAGAAATGCAAATCAAAACTACAGTGAGGTATCACCTCACACTGGTCAGAATGGCCATCATCAAAAAATCTACAAACAATAAATGTTGGAGAGGGTGTGGAGAAAAGGGAACCCTCTTGCACTGTTGATGGGAACGTAAATTTATACAGCCACTATGGAGAACAGTATGGAGGTTCCTTAAAAAACTAAAAATAGAACTACCACATGACCCAGCAATCCCATTACTGGGCATACACCCAGAGAAAACCATAATTCAGAAAGAGTCAGGTACCACAATGTTCACTGCAGCACTATTTACAATAGCCAGGACATGGAAGCAACCTAAGTGTCCATCGACAGATGAATGCGTAAAGAAGATGTGGCACATATATACAATGGAATATTACTCAGCCATAAAAAGAAACGAAATTGAGTTATTTGTAGTGGGGTAGATGGACCTAGAGTCTATCATACAGAGTGAAGGAAGTCAGAAAGAGAAAAACAAATACCGTATACTAACACAAGCTGGGACAAAGTAAGAGAGTAGCACTGACATGTATACACTACCAAATGTGAAATAGATAGCTAGTGGGAAGCAGCTGCATAGCACAGGGAGATCAGCTCAGTGCTTTGTGACCACCTAGAGGGGTGGGATAGGGAGGGTGGGAGGGAGACACAAGAAGGAGGGGATATGGGGATATATGTATACATATAGCTGATTCACGTTGTTATACAGCAGAAACTACCACAACATTGTGAAGCACTTATGCTCCAATAAAGATGTAAATACATACATACATACATACATACAAAGGGAAACAAACAACAAGAAAAAAATAGGTATGCCTAGGTCCCACACCTAACAAGTCTCCTTCTTAGGGCTGAAGGGTGGGATCCACACATGTGTAGCTTTACAAAGCTCTGCAGGTTAATTCTGGTGCATATCCTGGGTTGAGAAGCCATCTTTTATTTATTTATTTTTTATATATATATATTTATTTATTTATTTATTTTTGGCTGTGTTGCGTCTTCATTTCTGTGCGAGGGCTTTCTCCAGTTGCGGCAAGCGGGGGCCACTCTTCATCGCGTTGCATGGGTCTCTCACTATTGTGGCCTCTCTTGCTGCGGAGCACAGGCTCCAGATGCGCAGGCTCAGTAGTTGTGGCTCACGGGCCTAGCTGCTCCGCGGCATGTGGGATCTTCCCAGACCAGGGCTCAAACCCGTGTCCCCTGCATGGACAGGCAGATTCTCAACCACTGCGCCACCAGGGAAGCCCGAGAAGCCATCTTTTAAATGAACAAAAGAAGACTGCCATGCCATCAGACAGATTCTCTCAGTCAATCTGGCAAATTTGGCACATTCTGTGTTGAATCAGCTTTGTGATTTCCGCTAGTAGCAGGAAAGTGGAAGTATGTAAAGCTTATGGTGAAAGTTTCCAAGAGCTAGAAATAAGCAAAACAGCATGGCGAAAAATCACGGAGTAGTCAAGGAGTTGGTGAGAGTACCTCTGAAATGCCAATGATGGGTTCCAAAGGACAGATGGGTAAAGAAGCCTGGGGTGAAGCTACTAAGATGGGCAAACTTGATGGCAAAAAAAGATGGTGCAAATGATTGGCAAGGGTTTCAGTAATAATTAAAGCACCTGACCCTGAGCTAAGCACTTTATGTTCACTCTTCCAGTGTTCACATTGAGCACTGTGCCACAATGTGAACACTCAGTATTATGCCACAAACCTTGAGATAGTTAGTAGTATCATGAGTCCCCTTTTACAAGATGAGGAAATTAAAGCTGAGACAGGTTAAGGAGAGGTAACTGAGTCACAGCAGAATAAAAAGGGCAGTGGGTAACAAGAAGGTTGCCAATACCCAATCCTCATATAAGCCTCCAGATTAGGAGGAAGGTTGTCAAAATCTTAGTTGAGATGAGGTGGTAGAAAGAACTTTTGTAAAACGGCAGATAAAGAGTTATGAGACGTTTGAAAATTTATTCAACCAATATGTGCCAGGTTAAGTGTGGAGAGTCTACAATGAAGACAGACACACTGCCTGTTCTTGAACAGCTTACAGGTTAGTGAGGGAGGCAACCATACAAAGAGGACGAGTACAGTGTGCAACAGGGACATGGAAGGGCATTTTGTTCAGCCTAGAAAGCTTTCTAGGTGAAGGAAAGATCATGTGCAAGGGCTTGAAGGCCAGAAGGGGCAAGACCTACTACGGGGAGTAAAAGCAATTCAGTGCAGTTGTAGCACAAAGCAAAAGGAAGATACCATTTGCCTTACTCATAACAGGCCCTTTGTTCATAGAGGCTTAACCTAGGAACAGAGTGGGTAAAGTGGGACCTGGACTGATCAGCTAACTGGAGTTATATGTGAAGTTTATAGAACTAAATGGTCCCAAGATTTGCAACAGAGGGTTACTGTAATGTATGACCCAGAAAACTCATGCCATCTGAGCAGTTTGTGGGTTTGTGAACAGAGGAGTGGCCAGCAATCGGGTTGTTAAGGCTCCCATTCCAGGAGGATCTGATAGGTTGGCTTTCTCTCTTTCTCCCTTCCTTTTACGTTTTCTTTCTTTCTTTCTTTCTTTCTTTTTTTTTAAATCTATTAGAGGGCTTCCCTGGTGGCGTAGTGGTTGAGAGTCCACCTGCCAATGCAGGGGACACGGGTTCGTGCCCCGGTCCGGGAAGATCCCACATGCTGCGGAGCGGCTAGGCCCGTGAGCCATGGCCGCTGAGCCTGCGTGTCTGGAGCCTGTGCTCTGCAACGGGAGAGGCCACAGCAGTGAGAGGCCCGCATACCGCAAAAAAAAAATTAAATTAAATTAAAAAAAAATATATATATATATATATTAGAAAGTCATCCTATTTGTTTGCAATAACATTTTATATCTATAGGGTAGGGTATTACTAAAGTGCTGACCAATGAGTCTTTTCCCTGAAGCCACACTGTGTGGAAAGCCAAACATCAAAATCAGCTTGTTTTGGAGAGCTTGGAAAAGAAGACACACTAATATGAACTGATATGTTCAATGACCTCAGATTCATCACATTTTTAACAAAAATCCTGATTTATATATACATACAAACAAATATAAAAACACTTTTATATATTATATATATATATTTTAAATTTCCTTTTACACATATATTATTTTATACAAATACATAAATGTCATATATCCTAGAGGGGTTTTATTTCAGTTTTGCTAGTCTTGCCCTTTTTAATTTGGCTCCCACTTCTTCTTTACTCCTCCTCTCCAATCAAACTCCAGGAAGACTCACATTAATGACTAGTATGTATGCATTCTTCCATGTTTTCCCATGTTCATAAAATCATACATAAACACATGCATATAAATGTACATTTACAGAGACTGATGATACTTTTTAAAAATAATGAAATTACTAAAGTAATCCTTTCCTCACTCAACAATATATCTTACAGAAATCCCTGCAATTCATATAATACTAATGTATTCTTTTTAATACCTGCATGAAGGGAAATATAAAAATTATCCTTCCATTGTTTTTTGTATTATGCACAATGATGCAAAAAAATCCTTTCACAGATCCCCACAAACTAGTTTTTATCATTTCAAGTATCTAATTTGATATCCTTATTATAAATGTATTCAAAAGCACTATAGAGCATCGGTCTCCTAGAGTAATGGAAATATAAACAAAAATAAACAAATGGGGCCTAATTAAATTTATAAGCTTTTGCACAGCAAACGAAACCATAAACAAAATGAAAAGACAACCTACAGACTGGGAGAAAATATTTGCTAATGATGCTACTAACAAGGGCTTAATTTCCAAAATATCCAAACAGCTCATACAATTCAATAACAGAAAAAAAACAACCCAATCAAAAAAATGGGCCCAAGATCTAAACAGACATTTCTCCAAAGAAAACATACAGATGGCCAATAGTCACATGAAAAGATTTCAACATCGCTAATTATTAGAGAAGTGCAAATCAAAACTACAATGAGATACCACCTCCCGTGGGTCAGAATGGCCATTATTATAAAGTCTACAAATAATAATTGGTGGAGAGGGTGTGGAGAAAAGGGAGCCCTCCTATACTGTTGGTGGGAATGTAAATTGGTGCAGCTACTATGGAGAACAGTACGGAGGTTCCTTAAAAACTAAAAATGGAGTTACCATATGACCCTGCAATCCCACTTCTGAGCATGTATCCAGAGAAAAACATAATTCAAAAAGATACGTGCACCCCAATGTTCATAGAAGCACTATTTACAACAGCCAACACATGGAAGCAACCTAAATGTCCATAGACAGATAGACATAGACAGATGAATGGATAAAGAAGATGTGGTTTATATAGATGATGGAATACTACTCAGCCATAAAAAAGAATGAAATCATGCTATTTGCAGCAACATGGATGGACCTAGAGATTATTATACTAAGTGAAGTAAGTCAGATAGAGAAAGACAAATATCATATGGTATCACTTATATGTGGAATCTTAAAAAATGATGTAAATGAACTTATTTACAAAACAAAAATAGACTCACATAGTTTCATTTCTGAATTTAATTTATTAATACCCTAATCAGGATTTTTTAATCTATTGTCACAAATGAAATTAGTTACAATTTTCTTCTTTGTACTTTATCTGTATCAGAATTTGGCACTAATGACAGGCTGCTGGCTTCTTCAAAGGATTTTGAGAGCTTCCCACCTTCACCTATGTTGGAGTATTTAAACAACATTGGATTTATCTGTTCTTTAGTAAGACCAAATTCGGCTGTGAATGCCCATTTCTGGTCAATCTTTAATAACTTTTTTTAGTCTCTTTTAAAGAAATCAACTTAAAAGTTTCCTACATCTTGGGATAATTTTGCCAGGAAAACATTAATTTACTCTAGTTTTTTTTTTTTTTTTTTCTTTGTCATAGTTTGTCATGTAACAGTCTCTAATAATTCTTTTGGTATATCCCATATCTGTGTTTATATCTCCTTTCTCATTCCTTATATATTTTTTAACCTAATAAAGGAATCAAGGCTTATTAATTACCTATTTTATTTTACTGTTTTGTTTTAAAGATCCAGCCTTTGGGTTTGTTTAATCCCTTTCAGAGTTTTTTGTTCACTTCATTAATTTCTGCTTTTTTATTTCTTCTTCCCAACTTCTTTTTCTTGTTGTTCTTTTTCTAATTTCTTCTAAGTGCCAAGTTCCTTCATTGTTTGTCTTTCTTCTTTAACACGGAAAATATTTAAGATTATAAATTTTTATCTGAGTAAAGGATTTACTGGATTTTGGTATGAAAGTCTCCTTTCCTTTCCACATAGTTTGAAATTCCCTTTTTGATGTCTTCTTTGATCCAGGGGTTATCCAGTAGTGTTGTACAATTTCAGTAGGATTTTCCAAGTGATATAAAGCTTATCATAATACTGTTTAGCATAGAGCATCTTTTTTTTTATTTTTTAAAGCATATGTTTAAACAGTAACACTCAACTCGTGACACAGCTGTATCCCAAGAGGCCATGCGTAATATAAGTCAACTTTTTGAAGGCAATAAATACCAAAAGAAACAACATTTTAAATGATGAAGAAATTTTTCTTTACTTTCCTTAAAGTTGGCATAAAAGATAAATTTTCAAAGAAGCCTGCAAGAATCTACGTTGTCAAAATAATATTGTACTAATAGTAACCCTGAATCTCAGAGTTGTCCTCTTAGCTTTCTACAGCATTTTCTAAAGTGGCCCCCACAGCTAGATGGGGAAGAAGAGAGGGAAGGAGTTTGGAACTTACCTACATCTTATATCAGTCACCCCCTTGAAGATCTGCATATATGTTAGCATGTTATAAGGTCGGAGAAGTCCTGACTATCTTTGGTTAACTAAGCATTCCTAAATGTATTTGATTACTTCATTCTTCTATCAATTAACACCTTTTAATTCTCTTTGAGAAATGCAAGCCAAGAAAATAGATATTCCTTGGAAAGAAAGACAGTGTAATCAAATTCTGTCTTCTCTGTGGGCTTCTCACAGCTGGGGTTCTGTAAATGTTTGCTGAATGACTTGCTAGCAGAGGAGGTGTGATGTGGCAACAGCAGATATCAGAGTGTCCACTGCAGCTGTTCTCAGTATGTTTATACATAAGTTGAGTTCTCTTAGTAAGAAGCACTCAATATTTTGCATCAAAATACAAACTTTCCCTTCTATTTTAAACTGTAAATGAAAATTCCTAAGACGTTGGCCCTACACACATCCAAATTTCAAAACCTAACACCTTAAAAAAACAAACAGGCAAACAAACAAAAAACCTAACACTCTGAGGAGGCCAACAAAACCCAGCAAAAATAATACTGCAGTTGCAGTATGTAAACGTATATGCACGTGTACACACACACACTATCATCACCAGCACCCCCTGGGTTCCCATATCTACTGTGCAAAATGCCAGAGACTAATGACTTAGGGTATTATCAGATCAGAGTGTGCTCAGAGAAACAAAAGGAGAAACTTGCCAATCAGTTCCACTGTCTATACTAAACTGAGACAGTGGGACTGCATACTTTTGGTTCCTATTTATTTAGTTTTATGATTCAGCCATATAATTTCTTGGTCATAAAGTAAACAGTGAACTAGGTAGGGCCAAAAAGCCTCAGAATTGTAAAATTAATCTAAATTTATTTAGCTAGAGAAATCCTAGTTTCAAATACTTGAGACATGAAATTTTATATTCGTGGTAGCTGCCTACAGAATTCTGATTTTGTTTGGGGCAACAATGAAGACACAAATAAAAGGGATAAATCATAATTGATCTATGCCAGTCACGGATCTCCTGCTTCCCTTTGCCAAGTAACTTCCTTCCCAGGCTCCTTTGTAGCTACAGTTAAAGGTATGTATGTGACCTACCCATGCAGCCAGTGAGACAAAAGAAAGAATCTGCTGGAAGGAGTCTATGAAAGATTGTTCTTTCAAACATGAAAAGAGAGCCACACAAAAAGGCATTTTGCCCCCACCTTATCTTTTTTGCCTAGGACACTGGTGTGAGGAAAATAAAGCCTGGGGCTGCAGCCATCACCCTTAGACCATGAGGCAACAAGCAAAAGCGTAAAAAACCAACATGTAAGGGATAACAGAATGGGAGGACAGTAAGACCCTCTGGATTCCTGATAACATCACTGAGCCAAGTGAACAAAGTCTGGACCTACCTACCTCCAGGCTTGTTGTTAATAAGTTAACAAGAAATATCCTTATGGTTTAAGCTCCTATTGGTTGAGTACAGCATCACCACAGCCAACTGTTTTCTAACTGACACAGCAGTGCCCTGTGTTTTCATACTGTGATAAAGAATATAAATTATTTAACATTTTAGAATTTAAAATTTTAGAAAAACGATAGGGAAAGTGAGAGACTCAACTTTTCACTGCATAAAATGTTGTACTTAAATTGCTTTTGCAAACATGAAATGTTTTGTAACATTAAACAATAGAATAAAAAATTAAACAAACAAGACAAATAATAGGAAAAATCGATCCATACCCGTACCTTTCCGTGTGTTCTCCGTCACATCTACCCCAAACTGGATAATGTCACCGGAAAGAATTTCACATGGTGGACTTTCTTCAGAGCCTCGACTCAATCTCTGACTATTTATAAAGGTACCATTACTACTTTTAGTGTCTTGGAGATAAAACTGCAAAAATAAAATTTAAAAAAAGAGCCAAAGATTAGTAGTAATAATTCCAAACCTACTTTTAAAAAATAGTATCAATACTTCCAACTTTGCAAACTACTGCAGGTAGATTTTTTTCCCCTATCAATTCAAACCACTTATTTCAGCTAAGATTCTCCTTCATTACATATGAAATTAGAACCCTGAAACTGGGTGATTTAAAATCCAGCTGGAAAAGATGGTATATCACTTCAGAAAACAGTTTACAAGGTCCTCAAAATGTTAAACAAAAAGTTAGCATATGACCCTGAAATTCTACTCTGAGGTATATACTGAAGAGAACTGAAAACATATGTCTTCACTAAAACTTGTACATGAATGTTCATAGCAGCATTATTCCTTATAGCCAAAATATGGAAACAACCCAAATGCCCATCATCTGATGAACGGGTTAACAAAACATAGTATATCCACATGAATTATATTATTTTGCAATAAAAAGGAATGAAGTATTGATTCAAGCTATAACATGGATGAACTTTTAAAACCTTATGCTAAGTAAAAGAAGTCAGTCACAAAAGACATATATTATGTAATTCCATTTATATGAAATATCCAGAATAAGCAAATCCATAGAGATAAAAAGCACATTAGTGGTTGCAAGGGGCTGAGGTGCTGGGGCAGAGGGTAGGATGGGGTGGGGTGAATAACTGCTAATGGGTATAAGATTTCCTTTTGGGGTGATTAAAAGGTTCTAAAATTAGATAGTGGTGATGGTTGCATAACTCTGTGAATATACTAAAAAGCAATGAATTGTTCACTTTAAAAGACTGAATTTTATGGTATAAATTATATCTCAATAAAAGCTGTTATTTTCTTTTTTTTAAGCCAGCTACACAAAACTCTAATTTTATCTTTCCATCTCACTCTGACTTTGTAACTTTGCTCCTAGGATTTCTGGGTTAAGTCAAAGGAAGTGCTGTTTATTCCACAGGCAAGGACAATTGGTATTAGGTAACACCTATATTAATTGCTATCAGTTAACTAACATACGTGGTATCAGGCCCAACACTTCAGTAAACTCTTTGTGATAAACATTTTGGAGACACTAGAAACTAAAATACAGGAATCAACTACGAAGGTACCACTTCCTGGCCCCCCCAAACTTGCCTTTCATCACTTGGGTAATCTTCCTTCTTTAACAAGGGAAGGGACAGCAGGAGGCACAGGAAGCCTACCTATTTATCACCTACCTATTCCAAGAGAAATTAGGAACAACTGGGATCACACACAATAGACTTACTAGGAAAAGAACAACCAATAAAAAAAGATGTACCTTTCTTTTTGCATCTTTCTACACTCTCCAGCCCTGCTTATTCTAGCAACACATTTTCACTGAATGCCTTCCTAAGGAAGAAAGGAAAGAAGAAAACTAATATTTATTAAAATACATGTTGCACCACCAGGCCGTTATTTAACCTTAACATTAAAGCTATGTTATAGATATTATTTCCATTTATAAGTGAGAAAAGTGGGGCACAGGCAAGTATCTTTCCAAAGTCACAAAGCTATGGAATACAGAAGCAGGGATTTATATCACAGAATTAAAAGGGACATTTTTCCCCCATTACTTCACACTGACCTTTATGTTTCATTTATCCTTCACTCCTTCCAAAAACCCTCTTCCAAAATGAAACACAACAGAAGAATAAGCAATTTGCAGAAGATACGAAAATGACATTTCTTTTCATTAATTCCTAGGTGACAATTTCAAGGCCACCAAGCTGTCTATAAATGACTTAGTCTCTGTTTATAATTCAAAAAGAGACCAACTGTTACTTTGGCTAGCAGTTTATATAGTTAGTTACAGACCATTAATAAAGAAAATTGTGTTGATATTTTACAAATCCATTTGAAACTTAGAGGCCTTAATATTTCACACCAGGGAGATAAGCACAGGCAATATGCTCAAGTAGGAACAATTATCCTCAAGATTTTTTCTACACTGGAACCTACTGTTGCACTGTATAAACGAGTTTGTTTTTTAATTTTAATATATTCTTGGGAAATGTGGCAATATCTGAATTCTGGTTTGGTCATTTTCAGTTATATGTGCCTTGGCAAGCCAAGTAAGGGGATTATAGATTTACAGTGGTTTCCAAACTTGAAATTCTGATCCATTAGTGTGTTACTAAGTCAATTTAGTGGGCTGTTACTAGTGGTTTAAAAAAAAAAAATTAAGAGAACAAAAGTAAGAACATATGAAATGAGGTTCAGTACTGTTTAGAAAACTGTTTGAAAAACAAAAATGTGTGTGTGCTTTTCTATGTGTATACACATACACACACATATATCTCAACACCTCATGTTTGTAGCTCTTAACTCTAAAACCATAAATTTTCAAATTAAAAAAACTTTTAATCAATATTAACCCATGTTCTTTTCATTCTAACATGTCTGTATTATGTCCAGAGCACACCATGGTATCTTTGGCCTTCATTTAGCTTGAACATACCATTTACGTTAGTTGCTCATTGATCCTCTGCTCTCAACCAGCTAATGGCTTCCAAACACCTTGGAAGAAAGTCCAAAGTTCTTACCATTACAGCCAATAAAGCCCCACATGATATGGCTCTTGGTTCCCTCTCCAAACTCATTAACTCACACTATTTTCCTCCCTTATCCCTCTCAGCCACACTAACCTCCACTCATGCCCCTGAGCCTCCACACTTGAGTATAGCTAGACTGCAATTGTTTACTTCCCTGCAGAAATATTTTCACTGATTTAACCTTCTGCCCTTGGTGTTTTGAAAAACTGTTATTAAAAATGTTTCTGCACCTTCTATGAAACAATCTGCCACTAGATTCAGTCTACATTGTACAGAAGCTATTCTATTTACTATCAGGTTAGACAGGTATAAATAAGTCAACTTATTTGCAAGGCACTCGCAAGTGACAGTGCTTACAGTCCCTGGATGCATCTCCCGTAGCAGGTATGTCAGTTGGTCCTTTGTCACTTTCAAACCAGAAATATCTTTCTCCTCTATGCTGATACATCTTTTTCTATCAGGCTTTTTTTTTTTTTTGATTTATTTATTTTTGGCTGCATTGGGTCTTCATTGCTGTGCGTGGGCTTTCTCTAGTTGCTGCGAGTGGGGGCTACTCTTTGTTGCGGTTCGTGGGCTTCTCATTGCTGTGGTTTCTCTTGTTGTGAAGCATGGGCTCTAGGTGCGTGGCTTCACTAGTTGTGGCACATGGGCTCAGTAGTTGTGGCTCTCGGGCTCTAGAGCGCAGGCTCAGTAGTTGTGGCGCACAGGCATAGTTGCTCCGCAGCATGTGGGATCTTCCCGGACCAGGGATCGAACCTGCGTCCCCTGCACTGGCAGGCTGATTCTTAACCACTGTGCCACCAGGGAAGTCCCAAAAGAGAAAATTTTTAACTACTCTAAAAAACAAATCTTGTTGAAGCTTTAACTATCTTTATTTCCTAGTAGCCTAAGGAATGCCCAAGCATCTCTGGTGTTTGTATTAGCCTATGGGCATTCACTTTGATGCTGAGCAGATGTGTAAGGAGCCCGGAACTTATAAAAACCCTGTAGCTCGTGGCCAAAGTTCAACTTTCACTGTTTTCACGCTTTATCTTCAATTAACTCCCTGCCTTCCCCTGACTGAAGGTTAAGCTCCCCCAAATCAAGCACTGATGGTGATCCTTGAACTGAAAGGTTGTCCTTACCCCATCAGTCACTTTTCCTTGTTTCTTGCTTATTACGATTACCTTCAAAGACGCAGGCACAGCTCTTTACAGGTTGCATAATTTGCTCTTTGGCCTTCAGAAAGTTTTCTGCTCTTTCACTCCATAAACAAATACATTTTGCATCACTTTCAGCTTCGCTGCAATTTGTAAATGCTTTCATTTCCACTATAATGATAAACTGCTTCTTTCTAGCTTTTCTACGTTGACAGGTTTTTGCAATATCCAACCACCAATAGGGATTTCCCTGGTGGTCCAGTGGTAAAGAATCCACCTCCCAATGCAGGGGACGCGGGTTCGATCCCTGGTCAGGGAACTAAGATCCCACATGCTGTGGGGCAACTAAGCCCGTGTGCTACAACTACTGAGCTTGCACCCTCAATGAGAGAGCCCGTGTGCTGCAAACTACAGAGCCCACACAGTCTGGAGCCTGTGCACCACAACTAGAGAGAGAGGAAAAAAAGAAACCCACATGTCACAACTAGAGAGAAGCCCGTGAGCCGCAACAAAAGATCCCACATGCCTCAGTGAAGATCCCACACGCCTCAACTAAGACCCGATGCAGCCAATAAATAAATACATACACACATACACACACACACACAGGTATGATGATAGTAATTATAAAAAAAAAATCCAACCACCAATAGATTAATAACATTTGAATTAAAGCTTCAGAACAAAGCACAAACCCAGGAGATGTGCCACAGGCCAGAGGCCAGAAATTCTAAGTCCATACAGGGGGGTTTTAAAAATGTGAATGCAGAGTAGATTCTGGATTCTAGATGGCAGATACTACATCAGAGATATTTCTTTTTTCTTTTTCTTGGCCTGCACCACGCAGCATGCAGAATCTTAGTTCCCTGACCAGGGATCAAACCTCTGTCCCCTGCAGTGGAAGTGTGGAGTCTTAACCACTGGACCACCAGGCAAGACTCCATACATCATAGATTTTTAATTTACTTGAATCACCACCTAAAATCAAAAAAAGTGACTAAGACAGCAAAACCAAAATCCCATGGGCAACGTTTGCAACAAAAATTGGTGACAAATTATCCATATGAACCTCAAAATACAAGCGGGGAAAACCATCAACAGTCACAAGACCTTCATGAAATCAGCATCTGTGCAGGAGGATGTGTATATGGAAACAATGCAGGATTTGAGGGACTTGAGAACCTCAGAATAGTCACTAGATATTTACTGGACTATATGATAGCTAATTTGAGAAGAGAAGATGAAAATGGGAAAGGTTCGGCCCAATCCACTAACAAGTGAGTATGAGGTAGATCCTGAAAAAGGCTGGAGCAGTCTGAGTCTTATAAATTCTTAAAACCAACCTACCAACCAAAGCTGCCTTCAAGGATAGGGCTCCACACTGTGGGAAAGCTGTTGGGTATGGAACCAAAATTGATCAGGGCAGGGACAATAGAGACAAGGAAAGAAAAAGACCCAGATAAAAGTAGAAAAGGGGAAAGTAAGCCATCGTATTTTTAAACATTTTACAAAAACAACAGAAGAAGGAGCTCTGTGACATCAGAAAATTTATCCTGAATCATGACCCCCTTCTGTAAGTTCAGGAAAACAAATTACACATAAAAATGAGCAACAGAAAAATATCAGTGTCCCATGCCATACAGTTATTTTTTTAAAAAAAATAATAAAGAGCAAAATAACATTCCCTACACATAATGACAGACAAATCTCGGGAACAGATCAAAATTACACTATTTCAGAACAAGCTAAAAGACATTAAGAAAATAACTCAAGGCACGAAAAAGAAATATAAATCACAATTACAAAACTCAGGGAAAGGTGAAAGAACTCAAAAAGAAATAGAAAAAAAAGGGAAATCATTTCAGGAATGAGTATAAAATTAAAAGGACACAAGTAACTAAATATAACAAAAAATGTCTTAAGAGAAATAAGAAATAAAAAGAAGGAATTTTTTTTGGAATCAAAACAAATGAAGAAAGTGAAATCAGCAAAATGACAGAGTAGGCGGCTCCAAGCTCTTATCCCCACACAAAGGCTGAAAAAACAAGGAGAAACTGTCAGAACCAACTTCATCAGAGCCTTGGAAAGCAAAGTTTTACAGCAACCATGTGAATACTGAATCAAGAATAAGGCAACTTAAAAATGGTAGGAAATCTTGGAACTTCCCTGGTAGCGTAGTAGTTAAGAATCTGCCTGCCAGTGCAGGGGACACGGGTTCAATCCCTGGGCCAGGAAGATCCCACATGCCACAAAGCAACTAAGCCCATGTGCCACAACTACCGAGCCTGTGCTCTAGAGCCCACGAGCCACAACTGCTGAGCCCGCGCACCACAACTACTGAAGCCCATGAGCCTAGAGCCCGTGCTCTGCAACAAGAAGCCACTGCAGTGAGAAGCCCGTGCACTGAACGAAGAGTAGACCCTGCTCGCCGCAACCAGAGAAAGCCTGTGCACAGCAACGAAGACCCAACACAGCCAAAAAAAAAAAAAAAAAAAAAGTGGGAAATCTTCGTGGCATTCCTCACCCTTGTCCCCTCCCTTCCCCCTGTAAAACAGAAGCCTTGAAGACATCAGCCTGAATTCCCACTGTGGGACCCTGTTACCTAGTTCCAGAGAGAGCAGACCTAAATTGCAAATTACTGTGTCCGTCTACTCTAACGTGTCTGGGGGCTACCTGAAGGTCTGACTAGAGGCTCTCACCTCTGTTTAGCCTAACTCAGAACTCACCCATGATGGAAAAGCAGTGGCTTGGCTTGCTGAAAAAGTGGGATTTATCCAAAGTGGTTCAACTTAAGTCAATCAATATAATATACCACATTAATAGAAAAAAGGAAAAAACCAAAATGAAACCACAAGATCATCTCAATTGATGTAGAAAAGGCATTTGACAAAATCTCATATCCTTTCATGATATTTAAAAAAAAAAACAAAAAATAACAACCCAGAAAGCTAGGACTGAAAGGAACTTCCTTAACATGATAGAGGACATTTATGAAAAACCCACAGCTAACATAATACTCAATGGTGAAAGACTGAAAGCTTTCTTCCTAAGATCAGGAACATGGCAAGAAAGCCTACTTTTCACCACTGCTACACAATACTGTACTGAAGTTCTAGCCAGACACAAGAAAAAGAAATAAAAGGCATCCAAATTGGAAAGGAAGAAGTATACTATGTCTATTCACAGATGACAAGATTCTCTACAAGGAAAATCCCATAGAACCCATAAAAAAGATACTAGAGCTAACAAACAAATTCAGCAAAGTTGCAGTTTATAAGAAAAACAGAAAAATCAGTCGTGTGTATACATCAGCAATGAACAATCCAAAATGGAAATTAAGAAAGCAATTCAATTTATAATAGCATCTAAATAAAACACCTAGGAATAAATTTAACCAAAGAAGTAAAAAACTCGTACAATGAAAACTACGAAATACTGCTGAAACAAATTAAAGACAAATACAGGCATAGCTCGTTTTATTGCACTTAACTTTACTGTGCTTCACAGACATTTCATTTCTTACAAATTGAAGGCTGTGGCAACCCTGGGTCAAACAAATCTATTGGCGCCATTTTTCCAACAGCATTTCTTTTAATTAAGGTATGTACATTGTTTTTCTTAGACATAATGCTATTGCACACTTAATAGACTACAGTATAGTGTAAACATAACTTTTATATGCACTGGGAAACCAAAAAATTCATGTGACTCGCTTTATTGCGATATTTGCTTTATTGTGGTGGTCTGGAACTGAACCCACAATATCTCTAAGGTATGCCTGTAAACAGAAGGACATCCTGTGTTCATGGATTGGAAGACTAAATATTAAGGTGTCAATATTACCCAAACTGGTCCAAAGAGTCAATGCAATCCCTACCAGAATCCTAATCGCCTTTTTTGTAGAAATGGAAAAGTCAATCCGCAAATGTATATGGAATTGCAAGGGACCCTGAATAGGCAAAACAATCTTGAAAAAGAACAGGGTCCATCCAATAGGAAAAGAACAGTTTCCTCAACAAATGGTGACGGGACAACTGGATAACCACTTGCAAACGTTGGACCCCTTCCTCCCCCTATATACAAAAATTAACTCAAAGTGGATCAGAGACGTAAATGTAAGAACTATAACTGTGAAGTTCTCCTCAGCCATTATTTCTTCAAATAATTTTTTTCTGCCCCTTTCTTACTCTCTTCTGGGATTTCCAAAATGCATATGCTGGTATACTTGATGGTGTATCATAGGTCCCTTAGGTACTGTTCATTTTTCTTCATCTTTTTTCTTTCTAGTCCTCAGACAGAGTAATTTCAATTGCCCTAACTTCAAGTTTGACTCCTTCCTCCTGCTCAAATCTGTCACTGAATCTTCCACTGAATTTTTATTTCAGCTATTGTATTAATACTTTTACAATTTCTATCTCTCTCCTGATCTTCCACACTTATTCATACATTGTTCTCCTGTTTTTCTTTAATTTGTCCATGGTTTCCTTCAGCATTATGAGCATATTAAAAACGGTTAATTTAAAAAGTCTTTGTCTAGTAAGTCCAATGTCTGGGCTTCCTCAGGGATGCCTTTTGTCAATTTCTTTTTTTTTTCCTGTGAATGGGCCATAATTTTCTATTTCTTTATATGCTTTGTAATTTTTTTTGAGAATTGGACATCTTGAATATTGTAACGTGGTAACTATAGAAATCAGGTTCTCTCCTCACCCCAGGGATTGCTGTTGTTACTTGATGAAGGCTGCAGTCACCAGTTTATTTACTGACTTTTCCAAACAATTTTTTGCAAAGACTATATTCTTTGTCATGTATCATCACTGAACTCTGTTTTGTCATCTCCATAGTCATCCAGTGACCTAACAGAGATTCCCTTAAATGTCAGGATCCAATAAGAAAAGGCAGGAAGGGTGTGTCTTGTCTCTTTAATCCCCTTGGCAGATGCCAGGGAAGCTGTTCTAGTCTGTGGGGTTTGAAACAATGGCCAGCCTCTGTGCCAGGCCCTCAGCAATAAAAAGCAGTGACAAAGGGCTTCCCTGGTGGCGCAGTGGTTGAGAGTCCGCCTGTCGATGTAGGGGATACAGGTTCGTGCCCCGGTCCGAGAAGATCCCACATGCTACGGAGCAGCTGGGCCCGTGAGCCATGGCCGCTGAGCCTGCGCATCTGGAGCCTGTGCTCCGCAACGGGAGAGGCCACAACAGTGAGAGGCCGTGTACCGCAAAAAAAAAAAAAAAAAAAAAGCAGTGACAAAAACATACAACCTCAATTTTTGAAAGACAGGCAAAGTCACACCAGGAATCATGGGCCACCATACCCACAGTTACCCACCACAGGGCTAGGTGATGGAAATGGTAGCCACTGTGCAAAACACTGAAATTCTCAGAAATTTATCACCCTCTTCTTCATTAAGCACTCCCCTGGATGCTGCAAGTGTTTGCTTAGACTCCAGAGTTCCAAAATAATTGCTTCAGACAGTTCATGCTAGCTTAACAGTCATCCTGGTGAAGAAAACCAATTTTTGGAGCTTCCTCCTCCATTATTTTTTATGGCATCACTCCACAAGTCCCTAATCTATAATAACAGCTACCATTTATTGACTGCCTTTTATGTGCAAGCACTTCTGATCTTCACAACAATCCTACCAAGTAGCTATTACCATGTCCATTTTCTAGATTAAGAAACTGAGGCTCAGGTATATTAAGTAGATTGCCATGGTCTCACAGATAGCACAGATTTGACACTGCTATTCCTTCAAAACCTCCACAACGCCTTCCTTCTCTCCTACTTAGACTAAACAGTCTCTGGTCTTTGAGTCCAAAGTTATGAAATCCCACTTTGTTTATGAAGTTTTCCTGAAGCAATCAGAATAGGAAGAGCCAATCTCAACTCTAACTCCACTATTACGGCAAATCATTTTAATCTATAACGTTTACTTGGCACCTGTCTGGAGAGACTGCACATCCATAAAATCAAATACGGAGCAACTCTACACTGAGAATAAATTAAGAGAGTATGCATTAAGTACCAAAATCCTGAGAGGCAGGATTTGGATTAATAAAGTTAGGCACAGTCAGTTGCTAACAAGACACTTAAGAGTAAGAGAGGTGACCTGAATGAAAGGCAAGGAGAAGGAGGAGATGGAGGAGGAACAGGTATTACAGTATATTTATATACAGTTAAGGCCCAGCCCTAGAGGGTAACCAAAAACAAACAAAGGAAGAAGTGGGGAAATATAAAATAGAGTGAAGCTATAAAGAGAGGGCCTGAGCACTGCACTTAGGAGTTGAGATTTCTTAAGACAGAAGCTACTACTAAAGGATTTGATGAAAATACTGTTTTAGAGAGATTATTCCAACAGCTCTGATAATCTAGCAGCTGTGTGTAGGATGAACTACAGTGGGAGTCACTAGAAATAGGTAGATCCATAACTTGTACGTTTTTGCCACCAACAATTTAGTTATTTCTTAGAGTACACAAACTTAGTTGATAAGCATGTTCAATATGGATTTGTTTATATAACCTTCCTGGCTTCCTGACTAGCAAAGCACCACATATTTCAGAGGCTGGAATTTTTAAGTTGTGCCACTGAAGGGGGAAATAAAAGTTTTATTCACATGCCATAGGGAAACACATAGAAAAGTGGTAAAATGTTCTCACCAAAATAAAATCTCACAAGTAAACTAGAATGAATTTGTCAATATACACCCAAAGGTCTTACAAATGTTATGAAATTGCCAGGACTTTTTCCATCTCCAAGTGACATCCCAGACACATTTGTTGTAAAGTAATTCTTTCTTGTGGAGCCAGTCCATAATAGAAAGAGAAAGCAAAAGTATTTCTCTCTACATAGGAACAGAGATACGATTATGTAGAACAGAAGTAGAGAAGATGGGGAGGAGAAATTTTTTTAATTTAATGAAAACATTACAAAACATATAAAACACAGCTAGAATGATTACACCCTTCTAAAATATGCAAACAAAATTGTGACAACCCTTCACTGAGAACTCAAGACAAAGTAAATTAGATTTCTGAATCTTAGCAAGATGCAAAATAAACATATTATCAGAACACTACAGTTCTGAGAGGTGAGGCTACTGAAAGCCTGTACCAAATTCCAATTTGGAAGAGATTAACCTATTTCCTATAACCCAAAATTGATAGGTTGACAGGCAAATCCTGATTATTTTCTCCTCTCACGGTGTGTTAATCACAGCAAGATGCATTCTTCTTTGTCTTTGAAGCTCCTACTGAGGTAATTAAAGAACAGATACTGATCTCAAACTCAATCTTTTAGACCCCAAGAGGTCTTAACCTCAAACGTTAAAATTTTAACGTCAATACCTAAAATAAACATGTATTTATTAAAATACCACATATTTTAGCATATTAAGGATAGAGCAAAGGGATATTGTGATATTTTAAATACAAAATACTCTGACAATAATTTATAGATCATTATTTTCCTCACAAAATGTTAGCTTAAACCATCCTGAGGTCAGCTGAAATAACAATAAAATAATTGCACCTCCATCCTTTATCTCTGATAGTCAAAAAACCTCACCCATAGAATAACAGTCTTGTTTGCCACAAAAGGAAATCATTGTGATCACATTTGTGGGAAATACAGAACAAGGTCACTATATTTAAAGGATGTAGCCCTACATATTGTTTAATAATGCACACTATGGGCTAAATCTAAGGACAGTTGATATTGATTTATACAGTCACTAGGAGGTAGGGGAGAAGGAGAAATTAATTTTTTTCCATTAAAGATGAGCAAAATTGGCAAAACAGGAATCTAGATCTTATTTAGGAAAACAAAAACAAAAAACTGCCCACACATGAAACAGTCTATTTGGCAAACAAGCTAAATGGAAATGTTAAAAGACACAAATAGTACATCTGCCCCCCAAAAGAACATTCATAGCTTTTTAAAATGCTTAATAAAGTAATCAAAATGATTATGATGGCCTTTTCTATTCTTTAAGCGTAACCACTCAGGTTGGCATATAATTTTAATGTTGAAGACAACTTGTTCTTTACTCACGTCTCCCTGTTTTTAGTGACAGTTAATTCTTCAAGAGATTTATCTCCTCAAGGCTTTGACAATTCACACATCCATAGGGGAGTTCTTTAAAAATTATAATACTTCTACTTTGAAAGAGAAGAGAAAACAGTTACTGAGGACTATAAGTGAATATATAGAAATAATAATGATGAAATTTATGAAACAATGGGAAATGACTATTGGGACCAAAGAAAATAAACCCCTTACGGGGTTGAGTATAGTGCAGAGGCTCCCATTTTTCTGCCCCCCACATGATTCAGATATTCAAAACATAGTCTATTCCCAATATCTCTCATGACATTTCCCAATATCTCTCATGACATCCACTGTTTCTCGGGATGAGTAGGTAATGCCCCCAATTAAGAGTCACTAATTCTTTTTTTAATTTTGAACTGAAATTTAGTAACAGAAAGTAGTATCACATTCAAATTCCACCTCCACCTACTGCTTTAACACAAGGGCTTAAACATTTTCCCAAGGTTTTAAGGGCCAAAGGTGAAGCTGCTGGGAAGTTTTTCTTTTAGAAGCGTTGTTGATTTCTTTCACTACCATGAAAGGCAACATCACTTATATCCAGAATTCACCTATGTATACAGAAATTATAAACACAGAGCAAAGCCAAAGAAGAGTTAATTGCTCAACAGTGTCAAAAAGATACCACATAATTTACAATAATCACAAGTTTTTTTGAGTTCTTACCATATGCTTGGATAAACTACTTTCCATGCAGTCTTCCACTTATTCTTTAAAACAGTCCTATGAGGTAGATGTTTTATTATCCCTATACCACAGATAAAGAAATTAGGACTAAAATAGGTTAACTAACCTGCCAAAGGTAGTAATGGGGAGAGATGTCCATTTTAAAGTTTTTAATCTCAACTATTCTGCTATGCTACTTATGTTTGTCTGGTCATTTCACAACCACTATCTCTAATGTTTCTACCAACCATCACATGAATTAGGAATGATTTTGTTCATTTGATGGATCCGCAGGTTGAGGCTGAAACACAAGCAACACATCAAAGTAACCTCTCTACGGTCACAATAAAATCATAAAACAGCAATCAGGCCTTATGCCAAATTATCAGGAAAAGTGAACTTTCAAAATTTCTTTCAGAAATGCATTCACTACCTTCTACCACCTATTTGACATAACAATCCTAATAAATTTGAGTTTCCCAGCTTCCATGTCCATGGCAGATTAAAAGGGAACAAGCATATGCCAGGGACTATGCTAGGCACTTTATACACATAACCTTATCTAAACTTCAGAATACTATGAAATAAGTAGTATCCCACATGAACAGACAGGGTAAGAAGTTAAATTATATGCCCGAAGATTACACAGAAAGTAAGAATGGCAAATAAGGTCTATTAGACACCTCATGACCATGGCAAATCCCTTGAAGATCAAGATAAGTGATATCCCTAGCCCTTAATAAAATGCCTGCTGAACAGGCATCAAACAAGTATTTTATTTTTTTAAATAAATTTATTTATTTTTGGCTACGTTGGGTCTGCGTTGCTGCGCGTGGGCTTTCTCTAGTTGCAGTGAGCGGGGGCTACTCTTTGTTGCGTTGCGCAGGCTTCTCATTGTGGTGGCTTCTCTTGATGCAGCAGAGCACGGGCTCCAGGTGCACTGGCTTCAGTAGTTCTGGCGCACGGGCGTAGTTATTCCGCGGCATGTGGGATCTTCCCCGACCAGGGCTCGAACCCGTGTCCCCTGCATTAGCAGGTGGATTCTTAACCACTGCGCCACCAGGGAAGCCCCAAACAAGTATTTTAAATAAATATTTCGTGAGTGTGATATTTATAGCCCCAACTCATTCCATCATTTACCCACCATTTCCTGAGCATCTGTGAATAGGAATTGAGCCATCAGCTGCTAAAAATAGAATATGTGACTTTCCAAAGTCACTCAGAGCAAGTGCAAAACAGTAATAACAACAAATACTATCAGTAGTAATAATGTCAATAACCCCATAGGGCATTCAATATGTCACCAATTTCTAGGAATTCTGATTCAGAATAATCTCTCAATTCCACACTGCCTTTCCCTCCCCATTACTGTTCCTCTAACTCAGGCCCGTAACATTTGCAAAGACAATGGCTATGATTCCACACTCTTCACCCTCTACACTGATGCTAGATTTATTTCCTAAAATACAAACCTGACCATTTTGTTTCCCTTTGTAAAATGGCTATTGACCCTTTGCCTTCAAAATTAAATCTGAGAGCTCTGATAACTTTCAAAATCTTTCATAATGACCTCAATCACCGTATCAAACTGGATTTTCCACTTTTCCTAAAAGTACCATCCATTCCATCCTTGCGTAACTACTAGCAATTCCCTACACAAGCCCCAGGTACGATGCTTGCTTATGTTGTGCTTGGACCCGAAAAGCCCTTGCTTCCACCCACCCACACTCTATACTTGTTAAAAGCCTCCTTTTCTTTCTGAAGCCCCAGTTGAAATATCTTAACAAATAAGATTTCTTGTTCAAGTAACATTTCTCACTAAATAATATTACACCTGAACCAGAGACTCAAGGCTTTATTCCAGGTTAAGCCTCTAACTCCCAACCCTCTATGTCCAAATCATAGTCTGAACAGCATTACAATTCCATCTTTTTAAAACTATAACATTTATTCCCTGTCAGAAAGTTCCAATAGACACAAGTAACAAATGATGTTTTGAAATACATTTCAAATAAATGAAATAATTCATACTTTAGAATGGAAGCTATAAAGTTTTGATTTACCATAGGATAGGCCAAACTGTATTACATCCAAATAGCAATATGCTATATGGAACAGAGCATACATTAAAGGTTTGAATTCCAGTCCCATCACCTTCTAACATACTGTGTGACCTTGAGCATGTTATTTAACCTCTCTGAGCATCCCTTTAGTTATAAAGGGTGATTTATAAATTGGGGATAATATCAGTATGTACCTCTGAGTGTTTGTTGTAAAGGTTAAATGAATGATGTTAAGCATGTAAGGTATTTAGTACAGCATTTGTACATAGTAACTGCTAAACAAATGGCAGCTATTATTACTAAATTCACAGAATATGCATAAACGTGTAATCACTGAAACTTTCTTCAGAGAACTGATGCAAGACTTTCCTTTATGCCTTTTCCTTATAACCTTTCTTAAGCTAAAGTTCTTAAAAATAATTTACCAGTTAATTACTTAAACAGTAAACAGCTGATAGAGATATAAATAAATCAGTAACAGCTGAACTCTAACAAATACAGATGTTAAAAATAGCATGTCATTGCCCCATTACACATGAATATTACCATAAATAACCACAACCTGTGCAAAGAAGCAGCTAAATCTCTGTCTCACAGCACAGACTGAAAACCATTTATAAAAAATATGAAACACACATCACAATATGGATCAGGAAATTCCCTAATCATAGTTATATCAAAAGGAAATAACTACCCTCAGATATATGTAAATACACTCAGAATATATAGCACAGGTTAGCAATCTACAGCTCACTTGACAGTGTGAACTAGCTTCTGAATAAATTAAGCAAGTGATATTTAACAGATGTCATATAATTCCATTTCTAAACCAGAGCCCTACTATACTCCTGGCCCTGAGTGAGTGACAGGGTTGGAAATCCAGTGAAGTCATGGAATAATGCTCCAGAAGCATTAACTCACTCAGTTCAAAACTCAAAATGCTCCTTAGGACACCTAAGTAGCATATAAATTACTAGGGCAGGGCAGAGGTTTTCCCATTACACCCTCCTATACTATTTGAATTTTCTGTTTAAAAAAAAAAAGAGAGAGAGAAAGAGACATGTATGGGAAGGGGCAAACAAGCATCTAACTCCAAAACTTTCAAGAGACCAAAAAGCTCAGGAAGATGGGCAATTATCAAAGTGGTCAATATCAGTTTGGCAAAGATTAAGAATAGTGATACCTGGCTCTGGCAATATAAAAATGTGGAGAAACAGCTCTCTCACATACTGGGAAATATACTGGGCATATATACACTGGGCATAAGAGTGTAAACTGCTACAACCATTTTGGAAAATGATTCAGCAACAACTATTAAAATTTTATATGCTTATATTCTTTGGCTGAGCAATTCCACATCCAGGAATCTAACCTATAGAAACAATGAAATGCACACATGTACAATGACAAATGCGTTAAGTATGTACCGAAGCCATGTTAATAGAAGTTAAAAACTGGAAACTACTAATGCCCAGCCAAACTGTCTGATTAAATATCAGACATCATAATCATCAAAAATAATATAACGGTATGGGTACTGAAATTAAAATATATCAAGACATACAGTGATCCCTTTTTTTTTTTTTTTTTTTCCGGTACGCGGGCCTCTCACTGTCGTGGCCTCTCCCATTGCGGAGCACAGGCTCCGGACGCACCGGCTCAGCAGCCATGGCTCACAGGCCCAGCTGCTCCTTAGCATGTGGGATCCTCCCAGACAGGGGCACGAACCTGTGTCCCCTGCATCAGCAGGCGGACTCTCAACCACTGCGCCACCAGGGAAGCCCCAGTGATCCCTTTTATAAAAAGAATGATAGGGACTTCCCTGGTGGTCCAGTGGTAAAGAATCCGCCTTACAATGCAGGGGATGCAGGTTCGATCCCTGGTTGGGGAACTAAGATCCCACAAGCCATGGGGCAACTAAGCCCATGCGCCACAGCTACTGAGCTCGCGCACCTCAAGGAGAGAGCCCATGTGCTATAAACTACAGAGCCCAGGCGCCCTGGAGCCCGTGTGCCACAAGTAGAGAGAGAAAACCCGCACGCCACAACTACAGAGAAGCCCAAGCAGTGCAACAACAGATCCCGCGTGCCTCAGCGAAGATCCCATGTGCCGCAACTAAGACCCAACACAGCCAAAAAAATAAAATAATAAAATAAAATATCCTGAAATTGAGATTCATCTTAAAAAAAAAAGATATATGCTTATACGCCATTAGAAAACAAAAATCTGAAAGAACGTATACAAACTATTCACAGTGCTTATCTCCACAAAAAAAAAATCTTAAAGAGTTAAACTTTAATAATATTAAAAGAGATATAAAACTTTATTCAATAAGGCTAACAAATCTTCAATTCCGCATTATCATCATTTGATGGAAGAAAGTGGAAAGAAGATGAAAAGAAGAAACAAACAAAACAAACTCCCAAACAAATAGAAAAATATAACTATGCAAAGAGAGAAAAACACAGAAAAACAGAATTTGCCAGGAAAAAAAAAAGAGTTAAACATCAAGGGAGATCAAAGTTCAATAAATTCAAAAGGGTTAATAAACTAGTCATCTCCTTGACACAAGAACACACTTCAGAAGTAAAATCACTGACTTATGAAAGGTACTTAAGAGGGTTAACAGCTCACTTGCTCTTTGTTCTTTCAGATTACAGGACTCAGTTCTGAATGGAAGAGCTTCAGCAACCCACCAGAGTTCTTTATGGGGCGGGGAGGGGGAGAGGGGGGAATCAAATCAAGGCATCTGGTATGAATATGGTCTTCAGGATCCCTGCCCTTAAAATAAAACAGTGCTATAAAACTGGAAAAGCATAACATTAACCTTTTATACAACACACACACAAAATGATAATATTTGTACAGCACAAGATTTCCTGACAGACTGGATGTAAAATATGAAAAAAAGGGGTCAAGAAGGATACCAAAGTTTTTGACCCAAGCAACTTAGAAGGATATACAAGTGACCCTTGAACAACACTGGGGTTAGGGACACCAATCCTCCATGCAGTTGAAAACTCCCATATAACTTTTAACTTATAGCTGGCCCTCTGTATCTGTAGTTCCATATCCAGGAATTCAACCAACCTCGGATCGTGTAGCACTGTAGTATTTGCTACTGAAAAAAATCTGCATATAACTGGACCCATGCAGTTCAAACCCATATTGTTTAAGGGTCAACTGTAACTGCCCCTATGTGAACTGGAAGGGCTGAATGTGAGAAGGTTTTTTATTGAGGTTAGGGAGGTATCAGGAGTTCAGCTTTGGACATATTAAATTTGAGGTGTATGTTAGGTATCAGGTGAAAATGTCAAAAAGGCAGCTGGATATGAATCTAGAGTCCGGGGAAAAAGTCTGGGCTTGAGATAAAAATGTGGTTGTCATCAGCATATACAAAGAACTGAAAGTTAAGAGGCAGAATGAAATCATTGAGAAAGCAATTACAGATAGTCAAGAGGACCCAGGACAGAGTGTTGAAGCAGTCCAAAGTTTATAGGTCAGGGAGATGAAGACCAAGCAAAGGAAATTTCAAAGATGGCCAGTGAAGTAAAGTGTTGTGTCCTGGAAGACATTGTGAATGATGTTTCCAAGAACATGGAAGAGATCAACTATGTCAAATGATGCTGAAAGATCAAGGAAGATTAGGAATAAGAATTGACCAAGGGAAATAGCAACCTGGAAGCCACTGATGACCCTGACAAGAACTGTGGATGTAGTGGACAATGAAAGCCTCACCAGAGTGATCCAAGAGAAAATGGATAGAGGGGAATGAGAAAGTGTACATATAGACAAATCTTTTTTAAGGAGTTCTGCCCTAAAGGGAAGCAAAGAAATGGGCAGTAGCTAGAAAGTAAAGTGGGGTCAAGATAATAATTTTTTAATATGAGAAAAATTACACTGTTTCATGTACTAACAAGAATAATCCAGTAAAGAGCAAGGGTACTTGACCCAATCCTGAGGATTCAGAAAAGGCTTCTGATGGAACTGTCCCACGCTGAGTCATGAAGGCTGATTAAGAGTGAATCAAGATGAGAAGGGAGGGGACTGAAACAGCATGAGCAAACAGAGGTGAGAAACAACATAGTGGGGGGGTGGCATGTGAAGCACAAGACTGAGAATGACAGGAAATCATGCTGGAGAGGTGAGCAGTCACCAAGCCTTTTAAGATGTATCAAGCAGTACAACCTTTATGATATAGATGATAGGGGACTTGCCACTATAGGGTTTAGATAGGTAAATACTAAGATCAAACTGACATTTCACTCAGGGAGGGAATAGCTTGAGGGGTACTAGACTGAAGGCAGGGAGACCAGTTATAGTTATTGAAATAAAGAAATAACAAGGTCCTAAACTGGACAGTGTTAGAAGCAGTGAAACGGGCTTAGGGACAGATCTTAAGTGCTCAGTGTTGAAAAGCAGTAGTTTCTAGTATGAGCTACTGAGCAGATGATAAGGCCATTACCTGTATTTGGAAATACTGGGGAGGGGGTGGTGAATGATTCATTTCAATTTGGGGTATATTGTTTTTAGAGCCTCTATAGGACATTCAAGTGAATAAATGTAAGCAGGCAATGGGTAGAAAACTCAGACCTTAGAGCTCAAGATATCTGAGAGGCATCTGAGTGGTAATTAAAATTATTGCAATAAATGAGATGATCCAAAAATAACATTTACGAGGAAAACAATGATTGAACTTTTAGGAACACTAACACTTTATGGAGAGTTAGTGGAGAATATGCTTGAAGGAATTTCAGACAAAACAGTCAAAAAGCTACAGAAAAAATCAGGAAAAGAAATAACCAAGAGGCCAGGGAACCAGCCAAGGACTAACACCTTTACCAGTTTAAAAAGAGATAGTGTAGTGACCTGAATACACTGGTGGGGATCAGAAATCAAGTCAAATCACGTAACAGTCTGGACTTTCCAATTCTGTTGTATTAATTTTTCAAAAATTAGTAGAATCTACAGGTCATCTCTTCCTGAGGTCCCTAAGTAGTCAAGCCAATCTGAGTGGAAAAGACTAAAGAACTAAATACAGTTGCACCACTACCTCTTGTAGAGGAGTATTTACAGTTTTAGTAGAAGAGTATTTGTGGTTGCTCTATACAAAGAAAATTGGTGATGTATTTCTTAATAAACCAAAAATTGTTGTCAAGTATAACAAAATGAATAGGAAAATTTTTACTTTTTATCATGCCTGACTTCTTGATTGTTACATAATACTTCACCCACGACTTTATATAAACTCAACCAACAATAAAACTCATAGCCTTATATAATAAGGAAAAGTATTTAAGTATGGATGATGTAAAAACCTATAATGCTAGTACTTAGGGAAAAATATTACCAATACAATAAAAATTTGTCAGGAATGGAAAGAATTTTTGACACTGGAAGAAAAGAGATAACTTGAAGATACAGGGGGAAATAAACAGGGCAAGGATCAATTTCCGCTTCTTGATTTTAGCTCTACTTTATAATTTTTTGGCAGACAATTTGTCACACTGAAAAATCACTTACTCTTGGATGGCTGTACTGTACTAACTGGGAGTGACTCATAAGTGTTTGGTCCCACCCATACAGAAGAACTCTGCAAAGAACTTTAAAAAAAAGAAAATCAACCAGAAGCGTATTTTCAAATGAGCACCTAACACAAAATCATTAAAGCATAGAAAAGATGTGACAGAATTATTACTCACTATGAGAAAGTTAAAAGCATTTTCTTGGAGTGGGGTGGGGGTGACTCTCAAGGTGTGAGTCATAGGATTAAAGGACAACTGGATCCAGGATTTAGTGAAAGCTGGAAAAGCAGGATTCAGATCACCTGCAGCTCTCCAGGCCAGAGAGAAAAATAGCTGAGTTGGGTTAGTGCCTCCAGAGTTTAGGTGAGTCACAGAGAGAGCAGAGAGAGAAAAGCACAACCAGACTGGATTTCAGCACATGGGAGAAATCTGTGGCTGTTATCTTTTGGTTTACTTCTTCCCTTATTAATTTACTATTAAAACATGTTAATTACATTCAAAGAAGCTAAAACAGAGGTTACCCCAGAATCTTACTACTCCACAGATGTGGACAAGCTCTGCCACACTGCTTTGCACTTGGACTAGACCAAAACACAAAGCTAACGTCACTACCACAACCTTACTAGCACTACATATTTTTCATTTTGCTAATTTAATATAACAACCATTTTGTAAGATATTTATTTCTGTGGTTACTAGCAAGGATGTCTGTTTACTACATATATTCATCTTGAACAAACTGACTGCATAGTTCTTTGGTCCACCTACAAAAATCTTGTTGACCTTTTATATTGCAAAGGACATTTTGCGTGTTATATATACTCATTTTGCTGTCATAATGAATGCAAATGATGTTCTATTTCCATTGTTCTCATTTTTCATGGAAACAAAGTAGTTATCAATGTTTATTTAGATATTCATTAATTTTTTTTTTTTTTTTTGCCTTCACTTGGTTTTAGGCTCTAGCAGTTGCTCATGTACCAATAAATCCTGAAGGGGTTTCCATTATTATACAGTCATACTGCATGTCTTAGAACTTTTCACTTGCCTGATCCAATCATTCCAGTTTAACTCTTTTATATCATTTACTTATGTTTCTTCTCAAATACAGTGCTATCATCCTTTCTTTAAAAGAAACATTTTTGGGGCTTCCCTGGTGGCGCAGTGGTTGAGAATCCGCCTGCTGATGCAGGGGACACGGGTTCGTGCCCCGGTCCGGGAAGATCCCACATGCCGCGGAGCGGCTGGGCCCGTGAGCCATGGCCACTGGGCCTGCGCGTCCGGAGCCTGTGCCCCGCAACGGGAGAGGCCACAGCAGTGAGAGGCCCGCGTACCGCAAAAAAAAAAAAAAAAAAAGTACAATAAAAGAAACATTTTTGGGCTTCCCTGGTGGCGCAGTGGTTGAGGGTTCGCCTGCTGATGCAGGGGACGTGGGTTCGTGCCCCGGTCCGGGAAGATCCCACATGCCGCGGAGCGGCTGGGCCTGTGGGCCATGGCCACTGAGACTGCGCGTCCGGAGCCTGTGCTCCGCAGCGGGAGAGGCCGCAACAGTGAGAGGCCCGCATACCGCAAAAAAAACAAGAAACATTTTTTGTGGCTAAGTAATGATATAAAATGTAATGGGTTCCAAGCAATTCTACACCTAGGTATCTAGCCAAGAGAAATAAAAGACACAAAGTACTGTACACAAATGTTCCTAGCAGCGCTGTTCATAATAACCAAAAGTTGGAGGCAATCCAAATACCCATCAACCACTGAATAAATAAGATATATCTGCAATAAAGTGAATGAACTGTTGATACATTCTATAAAATAGATGAACCTCAAAAACATAATGCTAACGGAAAGAAGCCAGACACAAATGACTGCATGTAGTATGACTTTGTTTATTTAAAATTTCTGGAATATGCAAATCTATAGAGACAGAAAACAGTTCAGTGGTTGCCTAAGGCTGCATGTGGGAATCAAGGACTGAATGCAAATAGGCACAAGAGAACTTCTGGGGGTGATGAAAATGTTTTATAGCTAGATTATGGTGATGATTACAAAACTACAGATTTACTAAAAACCATTAACTTCAAGTAAACTAAACTTACTTTTACAATGGGTAAATTTTATGGAATGTAAATTCTACTTCAATAAAGCTGTTTTTAAAAGGCTAATGAACAGAGGAAGGATGAAAAGAATATATGAATATATACACACACATAGGAAATAACTTTGTAATATAAAAATTTAAGGGATTCAGCTTGTTACTGATGAAAGTGGCAGAAAGTATTTTAAATAACACTCAGTGCGTTCAAGAGTGACATAAGAGAAACATTTTCACAAGCTGGTCATGGGAGTGTAAATTGGCACAACCTGTCTGGAAAGCAGTTTGGCAAAGTATACGAAGTGAGCTTTAAAACAATGTCCCCTTTGATTTACTTCTGAGAACTTAGCCTACAGAAGTAATAAAAAACATAAATAAAGATCTAGGTATAAATATATTCAGCAAAGCAAAATTTATAATAGTTTTAAAAGATGGAACCTATGTAAATATTCAACAATGGAAGAACAGTTAAGAAAACTGCAGCCCATCCATGAATATTCTGCACTCTTTAAAAATATCTGTGTACCTATGGCCCAGCATAGAGCATGTCATCACTGCTGCCACCACCACGACCTGCACTCAGGAGGAAGATCCTCTAAGAGGAAGATTCTCACCATTTCCTGCGGGTCATGGCTAGCAGAACACTGGTGGCATCCCGTAACTGTGCAAATGATGGTACATTTGAAATGAAGAAATGTGACCTTCATGGGTAGTAAGAGGGCCCTCGTATCACAACAGTGCTCGGTAGTGAAGAGAGACTCAGACTCTACAGGATGATACAGACTGTTTGCCAATGGAATCAAACAAAGTTATTTGTGGTTTTTGTTACTTATGTAATGTCAAGAAGTTTGTGGGGGACTTGAGGTCGGGATAAAAATCATAGATCATCTCATCACAGCCTACTGGGCTCATGGCTTTAGTTTTACTTGTGGACTTTCTGTCCTAGAAATTTGTAGAGTTTACAAGACAAAGAGAAGGTTGTGCTAAAGGAAAAGCAGGATTAATACACATGTACACTAAGGCCTTCTACGGGGATCAGGGCATTGTCAGAGCTCAGGTTCCCCTGAGCACTGGTCTGGCCTGTAAGTACAGTTACCACTCAGTATCCAAGGGGGATTGGTTCCAGGATACCAAGGGGGATTGGTTCCATGGATACCAAAATCCTCAGATGCTCAAGTCCCTTATATAAAATAGCATTGTATTTGCATATAACCCTATGCACATCCTCCCATATACTTTAAATCATCTCTAGATTACTCATAATACCTCATACAATATAAATGCTATGTAAATAGTTGCCTGTGCATGGAAAATTCAATTTTTGCTTTTTGGAACTTTCTGGAATTTTTTTCCCAAACATTTTCAATCTGCAGTTGGTTGAATCGGTGGATGCAGAGCCCATGGATAGGGAGGGCCAATTGTATAATGGAAAAAATGAGGTCTGTTTGACTTTATATTTGAAGCATACAACATGGCAACTTTGTGGAAATGACCGTTTATTTTCATCTGTGAGAAAAACGACTGTGTAATGGGAACATCTGTTTAGAGAGCAGCAGCCATCACTGATTACTACAAGAAAGACAATTTTCTTCCTGGGCTTAGGTCAGATGGAATGGATGCTCTATGTGTCCAGGAGGCAACAAAGATTGCAGCTGCCTATTACAGATCTGTATAGGGGATCATACTGATAGAGCTGCAGACCCAACATTATGAAGGACACAGTATGCATGATCTTGGAGCCGGTTACTATACACAAGAAGAAATACAAGAAGTAAGAACAGTGACCCTATTATGCTTCTCTGAGATAGAATAGCACGCAGCAATACTGCCAGTGTTGAAGAATGAAAGGAAACTGATGTTGAAGTGAAGAAAGAAATTGAGAGCACAGTCTAGTTTGCTACAGTTGATCCCAAACCACCTTTAGAAGAACTAGGCCATCACTTCTATTACAGTGATCCATCTTTTGAAGTTTATGGATCAAGTGAATCACTTAAAGGAAGACTGCAGGGACTTCCCTCGTGGTTCAGTGGATAAGACTCCATGTTCCCAGTGCAGGGGGCCTGGGTTTGATCCCTGGTCAGGGAACTAGATCCCACATGCCACAACTAAGAGTCCACATGCCACAACTAAGAGTCCGCATGCCACAACTAAGAGCCTGCATGCCACAGCGAAGATCTTGCGTGGTGCAACTATGACCCGGAGCAGAATGAATGAATGAATGAATGAATAAATAAATAAAGGAGCACTGTAAACTTACTATTATGCCTTCAACAGAACATTCAATGGTCAACTTTAAGAAACTTTGTGTTCTCAACTTTAAAAGAAATAAAACCCATCAAACAAACAAACAGTTTGTAAACGTGTTTATGCTACTCTATAAAATTAAGTTTAAAAAGATGGGAGAAAAATTTAATGGGTTCCAAAAGTCCAGTGGTACAGTGAAAAGTACATCTTCTTTCCCATGCCCCACAGTTTCCCAATTTCCCTCCACAGAAGCAAATATGTTACTAGTCTCTTCTATAAGAAAAAATGAAATTTTAAAAAACTGAAACAAATCGACAAACCCAAAACACAATTTAAAATGTTTAAAGGGGGCTTCCCTGGTGGCGCAGTGGTTAAGAATCTGCCTGCCAACGCAGGGGACACAGGTCCGAACGCTGGTCCGGGAAGAACCCACATGCCATGGAGCAACTAAGCCCACGAGCCACAACTACTGAGCCCGCGAGCCACAACTACTGAAGCTCACGCGCCTAGAGCCCGTGCTCCACAACGAGAAACTACTGCAATGAGAAGCCTGCACACCGCAATGAAGAGTAGCCCCTGCTCACTGCAACTAGAGAAAGCCTGCACACGACAATGAAGACCCAACACAGCCAAAAATAAATAAATAAATAAATAAATTTTTTTAAAGTTTAATGGAAAAGTTCATAAATTCTTACATTCAGAAAGAAAAATATGGGAGAAATACAAACACTTTGTAATTAACGTGAACCAAGTGGCAGAAGATACAAAAAGTATAGGCTGGGGGAATTTGGAAGCACTGAGTTAAATCTATGGGGAGATAGAATAAGATATTAGACGTGTAGGATAGGAACTCTCTCATATCTATACTTACAGAAACAACTCATCCTAAAATAAAATCCAATTCCGAAGTCAGGCAGAGATTTTTCACTCTTGTGTCAGTGAGTCACAAAGCTGTCTCAAGCTTATTTTACCCATCAAGCCAAAAGACATACCACTCTCTTGTTATAAGGATTATAGCTAGGTATGTTTAATGAACAAGTTATTACAATTAGAGGAAAATACCTTATATCTGTTATAAGTAACAAATTGTATCCCTTAACTGTGGCAGTCAAACTACTGCCTTTTGCTTCCTGGCAATGTTAACTCTACTAATTCATTCTCTAACACAGAAATAATGCCCCCCATGGTGGGTTGCCTACTGCAGTTACTGCATGCAGAAAAGGAGAGAGCTTCTGAAGATCTAAGAATAAGTGTATTAAAATACAAATTTCATCTTCATTTTGACTGCCATTATAAACTGAGGTATCACAGAGTGACTTGTTCACAGACAAAAATTTCCCAAGCAATGGAATAGCTGAGTCACTATTCACCAAAGACTTAATTATCTCATATAGTCAGTGAAAGAAAATGATATAATATTACAAAAGTCATCTATTTTTGTAGTCTTTGTTCAGGGTTCCAAAAATGAATTTCAATGTGGTTGCTGACTCTGAAAGTGATTTTCACACTCAGATTTACCTCTTAAAACATTTGGGTATTCTTTTTCTGGGATTAAATTAAATAACATCTATGCATCAATCGAGTTACACCAGAGGTAATGCTCCACCAACTTCTAGCTGAGTTTACAATATAACGTTAGCTTTTTCTAGAATGGGCAAGTCAACTGAGCTGTAACATTCCCTTGGGCTTTATGCCATTTTCTCAAGTTTAAAATTGAAACATCAGTTGAAGAAAAATAGGTACAACCTAACAGCCTATGCAACTTAATTACAGACAGATTAAGCTGCACACATCAGCTTCAGAACAAAAAGAGTTAGAAAAAAACTAAAAAAATCAAATATGAGATTTTTACTGCTGAAATGGTCTACAAAATACTCTCATGGATGAGATAACTTAGGACCTCAAAGAAGCTGCCTGTACAAGAACACAAAACAAATAAGGCAAGCTGGGAGTGGGGGCCAGGGCCTCTAAAACATTCTATTTCACAAATCAATAGCCTCCACAATCTCAAAAATATCTATATAGAAAACTGATTAAACTTTCAAATGACAAATTTAAGAATCACTCACTTGACTCAAAATATTCGCAATAAATAATAACCTCATTAGAAAGGATCTACATACCAGTAAAAATGGTTAACATTTACTGAATTCTTACTGTGTGCCAGGCTCTATATTAAGTCCTTTACATGGATTTAATTCACTTAATTCTCACCACTCCCCTGTGAGGTATTATTATTAACCCCACTTTAAAAACAAGAAAATTGAGGCAGAGTTTCTGGCAAATTACTTGCCAGAAGTCACCAAGCAAATAAGAACTAGCGTGTGAATCCATGTAATGATCTCCTCAGCTGTAGTCCCTAAATCCCCACTTCTGACCTCGCAGCTCTTAACCATTCTACTATACTGCCTTTTAAATTTTAGTCCAATTTCTCATTTTACAGATAAGGAAACTATGTCACCAAGGAAGAGATAAAATTCAATCAAGGTTGAAAATCATTTAATAACAGTACTAGTATTAGGATGCAGGTTTCCTATTCCCATTATGCTCTCCTATTTCACACTGGGCTTTTCCTATTTTTCTATCATCCTATTATCCTCTTTCACATTGGGCTTTTCCTATTTTCCTATCATTTTTCCTATTTCACACTGGGCTTTTCCTCTCTTCTGGTCTTTTTCAAAATTAATTTGTTTTTCTGAGCATAAAATACTTATCACTGAAGTCAAGAAAGTAAAGTATAGAAGAAAATTAAAATTATTCCTCCCAGCTTCCAAGGATAATCATTGTCAACAGTTTAACTTATTTATTTATATGCATTACAAGACCAACACTCCATTGCCCTGCCCCATATGTTTAAAGAAGTTTAGAGACCTACTTTGTAAGTAGTTGTATATTAATTTGACTTTTTCACTTAAATCACTATTTTCCCAAGGCATTAAATATTTTTTGAATATGACTAAATGGCTAAATGACATTTCATAAATTTCATTAAGATATTTAACCATAGGTCTTCTGACTATATATATAGAAGACTTCTTGCAATTAATGTCTTTGATGAAAGTGTTATACATATATCTGTTAATATTCTTAGATTAAGTCCCTGAAAATGATATTACTGAGTTAAAGGGTATAACAATATATAACACACATGTGCTGCTTACTATTGCCAAACTATTCTAAGTGCTTCACAGATACTAGCTTGTTTAATCCTTGCAACAACCCTGAGAGATGAAATGAATGCCCAGAGACAACAAGTGACTGGCCCAAGATCATATGGCTAAGAAAGTGGCACAGCCAGGATTCACACCCAGCTAGTCAGAATCCAGGATCCAGGCTCTTTATCATTATGCTGGACTATCTTAATTCCACACTTTTCAACCACATGATGCCAAGTCTCCTAGACGTTTACTACAAATGTACAAAAATGATCTGAGGAACCTGTTTTCAGTAAGCATCTCAAGAGATTCTAAAGTTTGAAACCACTATCCTGATCTAAAAATTTTTAAATAGTACAACATCTAATAAACCCTTCTCATAAAACCACTGACAGACCACTGACAGTTTATATTGGTTGATGTTTAATATACAAATGGGAGGACCAAGTAAGAGAACACTCAAAAATGGATAAAATACGTCTTCATGACCTGGGATTAGGCAAATGGCTTCTTAGACATGATAGCAAAAGCACAAATAGTAATATAAATTTAAAATTTTAGGGTTGCTAGAATTATTTTTAAAATGAAGGATAAACTGAACTTCAAAATTTAAAACTTCTGTGCTATAAAACACACCATAAAGGGGCTTCCCTGGTGGCGCAGTGGTTCAGAGTCCACCTGCCGATGCAGGAGACATGGATTCGTGCCCCTGTGTGGGAAGATCCCACATGCCGCGGAGCGGCTAGGCCCGCGAGCCATGGCCGCTGAGCCTGAGCATCCGGAGCCTGTGCTCCGCAACAGGAGAGGCCACAACACTGAGAGGCCCGCGTACCTCAAAAAAAAAAAAAGACACCATAAGGCCACATATTATGTGATTCCACTTACATAAGTCACCTAGAATAGGCAAATTCATAGAGGCACAAAGTAGAAATAGCAGTTATTAGAGCCTCGGGGAGAAGAGGAGAGTTATTTAATGGGTACAGAGTTTCTGTTCAGGATGACGGAAAAGTACTGAAAATGGAGACAGCAGAAGCAAGAAGAACTACAATCCTGCAGCCTGTGGAACAAAAACCACATTCACAGAAAGACAGACAAGATGAAAAGGCAGAGGGCTATGCACCAGATGAAGGAACAAGATAAAACCCAAGAAAAACAACAAAATGAAAGGGAGATAGGCAATCTTCCAAAAAAAGAATTCAGAATAATGATAGTGAAGATGATCCAGGACCTCGGAAAAAGAATGGAGGCAAAGATCGAGAAGACGCAAGAAATGTTTAACAAAGATCTAGAAGAATTAAAGAACAAACAAACACAGATGAAAAATACACTAACTGAAATGAAAAATACACTAGAAGGAATCAATAGCAGAATAATTGAGGCAGAAGAATGGATGAGTGACCTGGAAGACAGAATGGTGGAATTCACTGCTGTGAAACACAATAAACAAAAAACAAAGAAAAGAAATGAAGGCAGCCTAAGAGACCTCTGGGACAACATTAAACACCACAACATTCGCATTACAGGGGTCCCAGAAGGAGAAGAGAGAGAGAAAGGACCAGAGAAAATATTTGAAGAGATTATAGTCAAAAACTGCCCTAACATGGGAAAGGAAACAGCCACCCAAGTCCAGGAAGCGCAGAGAGTGCCATACAGGATAAACCCACCAAGGAGAAACATGCCGAGACACATGGTAATCAAATTGGCAAAAATTAAAGACAAAGAAAAATTACTGAAAGCAGCAAGGGAAAAACGACAAATAACGTACAAGGGAACTCCCATAAGGTTAACAGCTGATTTCTCAGCAGAAACTCTACAAGCCAGAAGGGAGTGGCATGATATACTTAAAGTGATGAAAGGGAAGAACCTACAACCAAGATTACTCTACTTGGCAAGGATCTCATTCAGATTCGATGGAGAAATGAAAAGCTTTACAGACAAGCAAAACCTAAGGGAATTCAGCACCACCAAACCAGCTCTACAACAAATGCTAAAGGAACTTCTCCAAGTGGGAAACAGAAGAGAAGCAAAGAACCTACAAAAACAAACCCAAAACAATTAAGGAAATGGTAATAGGTACATACATATTGATAATTACCTTAAACGTGAATGGACTAAATGCTCCAACCAAAAGACACAGGCTTGCGGAATGGATAGAAAAACAAGACCCATATATATGCTGCCTACAAGAGATCCACTTCAGACCCAGTGACACATACAGACTGAAAGTGAGGTGAAGGAAAAAGATATTCCATGCAAATGGAAATCAAAAGAAAGCTAGAGTAGCAATACTCACATCAGATAAAATAGACTTTAAAATAAAGAATGTTACAAGAGACAAGGAAGGACACTACATAATGATCAAGGGATCAATCCAAGAAGAATATATAACAATTATAAATATATATGCACCCAACATAGGAGCACCTCAATACATAAGGCAACTGCTAACAGCTATAAAAAAGGAAATCGACAATAACACAATAATAGAGGGGGACTTTAACACCTCACTTACACCAATGGACAGATCATCCAAAATGAAAATAAATAAGAAAACAGAAGCTTTAAATGATACAATAGATCAGACAGATTGAATTGATATTTATAGGACATTCCATCCAAAAACAGCAGATTACACTTTCTTCTCAAGTGCGCACGGAACATTGTCCACAATACATCACATCTTGGGTCACAAATCAAGCCCCAGTAAATTTAAGAAAATTGAAATCATATCAAGCATCTTTTCTGACCACAACGCTATGAGGTTAGAAATCAACTACAGGGAAAAAAACATAAAAAACACAAACACACGGAGGCTAAACAATACGTTACTAAATAACCAAGAGATCACTGAAGATATCAAAGAGGAAATCAGAAAATACCTAGAGACAAATGACAATGAAAACACGATAATCCAAAACCTATGGGATGCCGCAAAAGCAGTTCTAAGTGGGAAGTTTATAGCTATACAAGCCTACCTCAAGAAACAAGAAAAATCTCAAACAATCTAACGTTACATCTAAAGGAACGAGAGAAAGAAGAACAAACAAAACCCAAAGTTAGCAGAAGGAAAGAAATCATAAAGATCAGAGCAGAAATAAGTGAAATAGAAACAAAGAAAACAACAGCAAAGATCAAAAAACTAAAAGCTGGTTCTTTGAGAAGATAAACAAAATTGATAAACCATTAGCCAGACTCATCAAGAAAAAGACGGAGAGGACTCAAATCAATAAAATTAGAAATGAAAAAGGAGAAGTTACAACAGACACCACAGAAATACAAAGCATCCTAAGAGACTACTACAAGCAACTCTATGCCAATAAAATGGACAACCTGGAAGAAATGGACAAATTCTTAGAATGGTATAACCCTCCAAGACTGAACTAGGAAGAAATAGAAAATATGAACAGACCAATCACAAGTAATGAAATTGAAACTGTAATTAAAAATCTTCCAACAAACAAAAGTCCAGGACCAGATGGCTTCACAGGTGAATTCTAACAAACATTTAGAGAAGCGCTAACACCCATCCTTCTCAAACTCTTCCAAAACATTGCAGAGGAAGGAAAACTCCCAAACTCCCAATTCTATGAGGCCACCATCACCCTGATACCAGAACTAGACAAAGATACTACAAAAAAAGGAAATTACAGACCAATATCACTGATGAATATAGATGCAAAAATCCTCAACAAAATACTAGCAAACAGAATACAGCAACACATTAAAAGGATCATACACCATGACCAAATGCGGTTTATCCCAGAGATGCAAGGATTCTTCAATATACGCAAATCAATCAATGTGATACACCATATTGACAAATTGAAGAATAAAAACCATCTGATCATCTCAATAGATGCAGAAAAAGCTTTTGACAAAATTCAACACCCATTTATGACAAAAACCCTGCAGAGAGTGGGCATAGAAGGAACCTACTTCAACGTAATAAAGGCCATATACGAAAAACGCACAGCAAACATCATTCTCAATGGTGAAAAACTGAAAGCATTTCCTCTAAGGTCAGAAACAAGACAAGGATGTCCACTCTCACTGCTATTATTCAACATAGTTTTGGAAGTCCTAGCCATGGCAATCAGAGAAGAAAAAGAAATAAAAGGAATACAAATTGGAAAAGAAGAAGTAAAACTGTCACTGTTTGCAGATGACATGATACTATACATAGAGAATCCTAAAGATGCCACCAGAAAACTACTAGAGTTAATCAATGAATTTGGTAAAGTTGCAGGATACAAAATTAATGCATAGAAATCTCTTGCATTCCTATACACTAATGATGAAAAATCTGAAAGAGAAATTAAGGAAACACTCCCATTTACCATTGCAACAAAAAGAATAAAATACCTAGGAATAAACCTACCTAGGGAGACAAAAGACCTGTATGCAGAAAACGATAAGACACTGATGAAAGAAATTAAAGATGACACCAAGAGATGGAGAGATATACCATGCTCTTGGATTGGAAGAATCAATACTGTGAAAATCACTGTACTACCCAAAGCAATCTACAGATTCAATGCAATCCCTATCAAATTACCAATGGCATTTTTTACAGAACTAGAACAAAAATTCTTAAAATTTGTGTGGAGACACAAAAGACCCCGAATAGCCAAAGCAGTCTTGAGGGAAAAAAACGGAGCTGGAGGAATCAGATTCCCTGATTTCAGACTATACTAAAAAGCTACAGTAATCAAGACAATATGGTACTGGCACAAAAACAGAAATATACATCAATGGAATAGGACAGAAAGCCCAGAGATAAACCCACGTACCTATGGACAACTAATCTATGACAAAGGAGGCAAGGATATACAGTGGAGAAAAGACAGTCTCTTCAATAAGTGGTGCTGGGAAAACTGGACAGCTACATGTAAAAGAATGAAATTAGAACACTCCCTAACATCATTCACAAAAATAAACTCAAAATGGATTAGAGACCTAAATGTAAGACCGGGCACTATAAAACTCTTAAGAGGAAAACATAGGAAGAACACTCTTTGACATAAATCACAGCAAGATCTTTTCTGATCCACCTCCTAGAGTAATGGAAATAAAAACAAAAATAAACACATGGGGCCTAATGAAACTTAAAAGCTTTTGCATAGCAAAGGAAACCATAAACAAGACGAAAAGACAACCCTCAGAATGGGAGAAAATATTTGCAAATGAATCATCAGACAAAGGATTAATCTCCAAAATATATAAACAGCTCATGCAGCTCAATATTAAAAAAACAAACGACCCAATCCAAAAATGGGCAGAAGACCTTAATTGATATTTCTCCAAAGAAGGCATACAGATGGCCAAGAAGCACATGAAAAGCTGCTCAACATCACTAATTATTAGAGAAATGCAACTCAGAACTACAATGAGGTATCACCTCACACCAGTTAGAATGGGCATCATCAGAAAATCTACAAACAACAAATGCTGGAGAGGGTGTGGAGAAAAGGGAACCCTCTTGCACTGTTGGCGGGAATGTAAATTGATACAGCCACTATGGAGAACAGTATGGAGGTTCCTTAAAGAAGTAAAAATAGAATTACCATATGACCCAGCAATCCCACTACAGGGCATATACCCAGAGAAAACTATAATTCAAAAAGACACATGCACCCCAATGTTCATTGTAGCACTATTTACAATAGCCAGGTCATGGAGGCAACCTAAATGCCCTTCGACAGATGAATGGATAAAGAAGATGTGGTACATATATACAATGGAATATTACTCAGCCATAAAAAGGAACGAAATTGGGTCATTTGTTGAGACATGGATGGATCTAGAGACTGTCATACAGAGTGAAGTAAGTCAGAAAGAGAAAAACAAATATCATATATTAACGCATATATGTGGAACCTAGAAAAATGGTACAGATGAACCGGTTTGCAGGGCAGAAACTGAGACACAGATGTAGAGAACAAATGTATGGACACCAAGTGGGGAAAGCAGCAGGGGGTGGGGGTGGGGGTGTGATGAATTGGGCGATTGGGATTGACATGTATACACTGATGTGTATAAAATGGATGACTGAGAAGAAAAAAAAGTACTTAAAATGGATGAAGGTGATGGTTGCAATACATTGTGAATGTATTTAATACCACTTAAAATGGTAAAAATGGTAAATTTTCTGTTATGTGTATCTTACAATAATACTTTTTTAAAGGCACCATTAAGACAATCTACAAAATGGGGAAAAATATTTGCAAATCATTCATCTGATAAAGGAATTGTATCCAGAATATACAACTCAATAATAAAAAGATAAGTAATCCATTTTTTTAAACAGGGAAAGGATATGAACAGACATTTCTCCAGAAAAGTATACAAATGGCCCATAAGTACATGAAAAGATGCTCAATATTACTAGTTAGTAACTGGGGAAATACAAATGAAAAACACAGTGAGACACTTAATACTCACTGAATGGCTACAATAAAAGAGACAGATAATAAGTTTGAACAGGAAGTAGAGACACTGAACCTTCATAAATTGCTGGTGAGAATATAAAATAGTACAGCCACTTTGGAAAACAGTTTGGCACTTCCTCTACACAAAAACTTGTACATATATGTTCACAGTGGCATTTTTCTTTTTTAAATATTTATTTATTTATTTATTTGGTTGCCTGGGGTCTTAGTTGCAGCAGGCGAGCTCCTTAGTTGTGGCACATGGGCTCCTCAGTTGCAGCCTGTGAACTCTTAGTTGTGGCACGTGAACTCTTAGTTGCGGCATGTATGTGGGACCTAGTTCCCTGACCAGGGATCGAACCTGGGCCCCCTGCATTGGGAGCGCAGAGTCTTATCCACTGCGCTACCAGGAAAGTCCCGGCATATTTTAATAGCCAAAAAATAGACATGACCCAAATATCCATCAGCTGATAAATGGATAAATGAAAAGTTATATATATCCCTACAAAGGAATATTATTTGGCAATAAAAAGGTACGAAGTACCAATACATGCTACAACGTGGACGAATCTCGAAAACTTGTGCTGAATGAAAGAAACCAGGCACAAGAGGTCACATGTTGTATGACTCCATTTATATGAAATTTCCAGACAGGTAAATCTATAGAGACAAAAAGTAGATTAGTGGTCAACAGAAGCTGGGAGAAGAGGAAATGGGGAGTGACTGCTAATGGGTACAGAGTTTCTTTTGGGGGCAACGAAAATATTCTGGAATTAAATGTGGTAATCACTGCACAATTCTGTGAATATACTAAAAACAACTGAAGTGTATCAAAAAACTAAAAATAAACTAAAGAATACGGTTAAGAAATTCATGATAAGGACATAAATTTTGAAATTAAGTGCTTAGAAGTGGTAATTTAAGACTGTAAGTAGGGCTTCCCTGGTGGCGCAGTGGTTAGGAATCCGCCTGCTAATGCAGGGGACACGGGTTCGAGCACTGGTCTGGGAAGATCCCACGTGCTGCGGAGCAACTAAGCCTGTGCGCCACAACTACCGAGCCTGTGCTCCAGAGCCCGCGATCCACAACTACTAAGCCTGCATGCCACAAGTACTGAAGCCCACGCACCTAGAGCCCATGCTCAGAAACAAGAGAAGCCACCGCAGCGAGAAGCCTGTGCACCGCAACAAAGAGTAGCCCCCGCTCACCACAACTAGAGAAAGCCTGTGTGCAGCAACGAAGACCCAATGTGGCCAAAAAAAATTATTTATTTTTTAAAAAATGACTAAGTATATGAATTTAGAGAGAGAATGAGGCGTGGAATCTAAAGGATAAAGGTAAAGTCTTTATGGAAACCATAAACAATGGAAACAAAGATGGAAATGTCAAAACTGTCAAAAAAGTCAAAAAAATTAAGAACTAGGAAAGTATGTGTCATGCAAACAAAAGTTTGAAAAGTTCTATTAAAATTCACACTGAGGAAAATGGAAAAGTAAGTTTCAGAGTAGAGAGAAAACAAAAATAACAACCAAAACAAAATCATTCAATGACTCATCTAAAGAGATTCCCTGATGACTTTAAAAAAAAAACAATCTAACTTAGTACATAAAAAACAAGGTTAAGAAAATACACATACAGTCTAAATGTATAAAATTGAAGGCGATATGGACAGACTTCACCAAGTGTAGAGCACTAGCAATTTTGGGCAAAACTGAAATTTAACCAGAATACTTTGGATACATATTAACAATATTGCTTTTACACAGCAAATTTATAGGACAAGATGAACTGAACGATGTTGGATTCCCTGTCAGTAAATCAAGCACTCCCTTTTGTCCTAAATAGACTGAGGTGATGATGAAAAACGGATGACGGCACACTGCACTCCAGAATGTCAGCTCCATGGGGGCAGGGAGTTTGTTTCGTTTAACTAGAATAATGCTTAGCACACAGGAAGAGCTCAATAATATTGGCTAAATGAATCAACAGCACTTTGAAATCTGTGTATATATTTTAGGAATTCCCATCTAGATTAGGGAATTCTTCACATCTAGAAACCGAATTTTAATGAAGAGCCAGAGATAATTGAGCTCTAAAACTAGAGCTTCAGGGAAGAAAAGAATTTTCCTTGAAATACCACACTGACTGGAGGCAGATAAGAAGCCTACATAACTTGCTTGTGCTGTTAAACGCTTAAACATAATCATAAATTTCTTTTATTTTTTACATTGCCAGCATAATGAAAAACATAAATGAGTCTGTACAATTCTAAAGAGTTAACTTTTTAAATGGTAAAAATAACTATAACGCTTAGAATTCATCATGGTCAAGTTACAGGAACACACAATACACAAGATAAAATCCCCTAAAGACAAAGATATGATTTAAGTAAAATACAATAGATAAAGCCACTATCTAAGAGATCTAAGCAGAAAATATAAAACCTAACTGTTAAAATCTATTCAATACTAACTAAACTTAGAACGATGAACACAGAAAGAAAACAAAATCCTCCAGCTTAAAGGAATTCAATTCAGGATAATAGACAAGAAAAAACTACTAGACAGTGATAAACACCATAACAACGATAAGAACAATTTCTAACAATGCCTGATTCAGCTAATTTACTTATAAATTTACATGGAGGATCAAAAAAAGACACATCTTCAGATGGGAAAAGACACATACTATAATTTCACTCATATGTGGAATATAAAAAACAAAATAAATGAACAAACCAAACAAAAACAAACATGTAGATACAGAGAACAGAGTAGTGGTTACCAAAGAGGAAGGGGGAGCGAAATGGATAAGGTCAACTGTATGCTGTATGGTGACAGATAGAAACTGAATTTTTGGTGGTGAGCACAATGTAGTATACACATAAGTAAAAATATAATGCTGTACACGCAAAATATATAATGTTATAAACCAAATTACCTCAATTGTTAAGAAGACACATCTTATTTTAAAACATTACATGTATAAGAAGTTTCTATACCTGTCACATAAATAGTAAAATCAATACCAACAAAACAAATGGTGTTTTTTAATAAAAATATCACTAAGAAGGTTGCATTTAAATATTTAATCAACAGTTATTACAAAATTTTGTTCTTTAAATCAAAGTACTCTATTGTTAGAATAATGACAAATATCATTAGTTAGTTCATTTCACCTCACCTCTCTTTTTAAAAAAGATACTTGTGGTCAACAGACATGCAATTAAAGCTGTAGTTCAAGTTCAAACAACTCCCTCTGAACACACTAAAAAGACAGCCCACTAAAACATCCTGTTATATTTCTCACATTTGAATACTGTCTTAGATTTACCTCTACTAAGAACCTTATTTGAATCTAAAATATCCAGCAAATTTTGGGACTTCCCTGGTGGTCCAGTGGTAAAGAATCCACCTTCCAATGCAGGAGACACGGGCTTGATCTCTGGTAGGGGAACTAAGATCCCACATGCCGCAGGGCAAGTAAGCCCGAGCGCCACAACTACTGAGCTCACGCACCTCAACTAGAGAGCCCGCATGCAGCAAACTACAGAGCCCAGGTTTTCTGGAACTGGCACGCCACAACTAGAGAAGAGAAAACTCACACACCACAAGTAGAGAGAAGCCCATGCGCCGCAACAAAAGATCCCACAAGCTGCAATGAAGATCCCATGTGCCGCAACTAAGACCCAACGCAGTCAAAAAATTAAAAAATAAGAAAAAAAATTTTTAAATACCAAAAAAAAAAGAACAAGCAAATTTTGAGATGAAATGTTGTTTCGTTTTCCATTAATAAATAGGTATGTCTTTAAATAGATCAGTTTCAACTCTAAAGTTTAGTAAAGAACATAAATTGGTTCAAGTATGAGAGATTTCTATTACTAAAACTAATTTTAGAGTATTTAATCTGAGCAAACTTGATGCTATGTAAAAAAGCTTAAGCAATTTTTGGCACTTTCTGTTGATACAGGAGTTCACTTGATAGTTTTCCAAAAATTATGCTGCAAATACTGAACTTTTAAATAGTCATAAACTAGAAAATTAATCATACCTTAACTTTTTTTTTCATTCTCAAATTGTTTTTCAAAATCCTGAGATATTTACACTCTGTTTCAGGCATATTATCTTAGTAGCAAAGCCGGATTTACACTAAGGAAGTGACAGTGCAGATTTTGGGTTTTGACATGCATGCTTTACAATAGAAAACATTGTGCAAGTAAAAAAGTACTAATGTTGAGAACTACAACATATGCTAAATAAAATGGTACATTTTTTTAAAGTAAGACTGCTGCTATATACTTACACTGGGCCAAAATTCCTAAAAAGCCATTCCTCCAAAATCTCCTTCTTCCCCTACCCCCTGCTCAAAATAACTTTTTCCACCCTAGAACTCATAAAATGTATTTAAAATACATATTTCAGTACATCTTTATTATCTTTCCATTAATGGATATCTCTCTGAAAACGAAAATATTTTATTTGACCCCTTTGCTCCAAAGCAACTTAATTATGTTTTTCCATTAAATTTATTTATTTATTTATTTATTATTATTATTGGCTGCATTGGGTCTTCATTGCTACACATGGGCTTTCTCTAGTTGCGGAGAGCGGGGGCTACTCTTCGTTGCGGTGCGCGGGCTTCTCATTGTGGTGGCTTCTATTGTTGCGGAGCACGGGCTCTAGGCACGTGGGCTTCGGTAGTTGTGGCTCGCGGGCTCTGGCGCGCAGGCTCAGTAGTTGTGGCACGCGGGCTTAGCTGCTCCGAGGCATGTGGGATCTTCCTGGTCCAGGGCTCAAACCCATGTCCCCTGCACTGGCAGGCGGATTCTTAACCCCTGCGCCACCAGGGAAGTCCCGTTCATTTTAAATATAAATGTTTAAAATTCACTCTAAATTTAATGGAGGGCCTTAATCCATTGCCAGTGAGCTTCCATACCCACCACTCCACTGAATAGCCCTCAAGTCACTGATGAGACTACTACCTGACAAATCCAAGGACTGCTTTCAGCTCTTAAAAGGTGACACGAGTATTTTCTCAAAAACTCTTCCCTGCCTTGTACCTCACAAATCCAATCTTTCCTGGTCCTCCTACTTCTCTGGTTGTCCCTTCCAACTCTCTTTTCTTTTTCTTTCACAGCAGTTCAAATGTTGATCATCCCCAGGGTTCTTTCCTAGCTTCTACTTTTCTAGGATGTACAAACCTCCCTGGGCGTGTATTTCCTACAGCCTTCACTATATCGGGTAGTGACTCCCAAATCTGTCTCACTCCATCCAGATGATTTGGTTGCACTCTGGGAATTTATCTCTAACTGATCTTTCTACTATATCACTCTACTGGGTCTCCTTGCCTCTGAGCACAATTCCAATGTCTTTCATACTGTCACTAAGACTGCTGCTCTAAAAACAAAGTTTTAACCGTGTAATTCTATTACTTAAAATCTTTTGGCACCCCTCACCACTTGTCCTAAAGGAAAAAGGAGCATGACATTAAAATCCCTCACAGCCTCGTCCTGAACTGTCTTTTCTGCCTCATCTTCTATTCCTCACCTAAATGATATCACACAAAATCAGTTTCTCAAACAAGCCAACTATTTTTATTCCTATCAGTACCAATAAAACTATCACTCATGCTGCCTAAAATGTACTTCCCCCTCATTTGCATGCTAAAACCTGCTCTCCTTTTAAGATTTGTTTCAGATATCACCTCTGGAGAAGCCATTCCCTCCTTCATTGCCTTCTCAATTGGTCATTCCATCCTCAACATTTCTACTGCAGTCCATGTGAATAGTATCTCTAAGCAATTATTTCACTGAATTGTAATTTTTTGTAGACATGTCCACTTACACAGAATCCCTAAAAACAGGGGTTATATCTTTTCACCCCTTTATCCCTGTCAGCTAGCAAACATGCCATAGTAGATGCTTAATAAAAAGATGTCCAATAAGCAAATGTTATGTAATTATGTCACTCTCTATTTTAAATACTCTGATGTTTTACAGATGGCCAACAGGCACATGACAAGATGCTCAACATCACTAATCATCAGAGAAACACAAATCAAAACCACAATGAGATATCACTTCATACCTGTCAGAACAGCTATCTTCAAAAAGACCACAAATAGGGCTTCCCTGGTGGCGCAGTGGTTGAGAGTCCACCTGCCGATGCAGGGGACACGGGTTCGTGCCCCGGTCTGGGAAGATCCCACATGCCGTGGAGTGGCTGGGCCGTGAGCCATGGCCACTGAGCCTGCGCTCCGCAACGGGAGAGGCCACAACAGTGAGAGGCTCGCAGACCGCAAAACAAACAAACAAAAAAAGACCACAAATAATAAATGTGGCAAGGATGTGGAGAAAAGGGAAACCTTGTATACTGTTGGTGGGAATGTAAATTGGTGGTCACTATGTAAAACAGTATGGAGGTTCCTCAAAAAACTAAAAATAGAACTACCATATGATCCAGCAATTCCACTCCTGGGTATATAGCCAAAGAAAACGAAAACACTAAATCAAAAAGATACTTGCACCCCAACGTTCACAACGGCATTATTTATAATAGCCAAAATATGGAAGCAACCTAAGTGTCCATAAAAAGACACACACACACACACACACACACACCGGAACACCACTCAGTCATAAAAAAGAATGAAAAATTTTCCATTTGCAACAACATGAATGGACCTAGAGGTTATTACACTTACAGAAATAAGTCAAAGAAAGACAAATACTATATGTTATCACTTACATGTGGAATCTAAAAAATAAAACAAGCCAATTAATATAACAAACAGAAACAGACTCACAGATATACAGAACTAATGGTTACCAATGGGAAAGGTGAGGGGAGAAGGGCAAAATTGGGGTAGAGGATTAAGAGGTACAAACTATCAATATTACATATAAAATAAATAAGCTTCGAGGACATTGTACAGCACAGGAAATATAGCCAATATTTTATAATAACTTTGAGTAGAGTTTAATCTATAAAGAATTTGAATCAATATATCATACACCTGAAACTAACATAAAACTGTAAATCAACTATATCTCAATAATAAATAAATACTCTAATGTTTGACCCTATGAACTAATATATCCCAGTGTTTTATTTTAAAATATGATCAATACAGATTCAGTCCATGACAAGGCAGATAAACTGGCAAGATAAAGTTGATGAATAGATGTCTGGGAAAAAAACATCACTTATGACTAAACCCCATAACTCAATGTCAGAGTTATTCACAAAAGATACTAAGTACTGTATCAACGATATAGACTTCTCTCATAAAAAGAAGATTGCTACTTCAAATTATAATTTCTTTAGGCCTTAATTTTCTCTTCTCTGAGAGAAATACAAACCATTTACCTTATGGATATTAGACTACTCATAAAAGACTAGAAAACTTTATTTTTGCTAAAATGCATTCTTCTTTTTTTTTTTTTTAAATGCATTCTTCTTTGACAGCTCCCAAGGCTGTATAATTTTCACTGAGTTGGGAAGTAAGCTGAGTGTAGCAGAACGGATGACAGTACTCAATTATTCCACTGATTTTTCCTAAATGAATATTAATTACACTTCCCTGCCCAATTATGTCATGTTTGGCCATATAACTTGCTCTGGCCAATGAAATGTGAGTGGAAGTGACATGTACCACTTCTGGGCAGAAACTTTAACTGTAATTCCATGGCTCTGAATAGCTCTTCGCCTTCTAATACCTACTACCAGAACATGTTGTCCCAGACAGAAGTTGCTCCTTCAGCCTGAATTCCAGAAAGGAGAACAACTGTGGATGGAGCTGCCATCTACCTAAGTATTTAACATGAGCAAGAAATAAATCTTTGTTGTTATAAGGCACTGAGCTCTTTGGGTTGTTTATTACCACAGTATAACTAGCATAAACTAATCAACACACTGAATCAGTTGTTCTTCCTCTATAATATCATAATACACAGGCATATGACACTATAAAATATTATACTAAAGGTTTTTTATTGTCTTATGCAAATAGACTTATGATTTTAAGAGGGCAGACACTTCTTTTTTCATCTCTAGCACCTGGTAGTAGAAGACTGATAAATTTGACTGATAGTTTGCTGAAAGAACTATGTAAGTACCCATTATGTATTTTCCAACAAATGAAGTTACATAGTTACTGAAAATTTTTAAAATGTAATACAAAAATAACTTATATTGTTTAAAAAAAAAGCTGAAGAAATCAAAATACCTTATACTGTAAAGAAAAGTTGAAGAGATCTGATGACCATCTATTTTACCTGATCTTAGGTAAAATATCTTAACATTATTCTAAAAGGTTTCCCCAATATATTTATCAAAGATTTCAATAACACCATTTTACTTACAACATATTCACTTGATAACCAGAAAGGAAAGAAGTGTGGGAGCAGATGTCCAAGCTGATGCACTGTAAAGTTCACATGCTTCCTTATCGGTTCATATTTACAAATGTTTAGTTATTGTTTCTAAACAGTTCCTATAGGAATGGCTGACCTAGAAAACTGACAAATAACAACTCAGATGAACCAACACATAAGAATGCATAATTCAGTAATTTAAAAACTGCTAATCTAAAAAGTCACTTAGCACTGGGATAAAAAAACATATAACCTCTAATGGTATTAGTAAATTAGGTCATTAAGAAAAGGTTATGTCCAATACCACATGATATCACTTATATGAGGAATCTAAAACATGACACAAATGAACCTATCTACAAATAGAAACAGACTCACAGACATAGAGAACAGCCTTGTGGTTGCCGAGGGGGAGCTGGTGGATTGTGAGTTTGGGGTTAGTAGATACAAACTATTATATATAGAATGGATAAACAACAAGGTCCTACTGTCTAGCAAAGGGAGCTATTTCAATACCCTGTGATAAACCATAATGGAAAAGAATGAATATATGCAGAACTGAATCACTTTTCTGTACAACAGAAACTAACATAACAGGAACTTCCCTGGTGGCACAGTAGTTAAGAATCCGTCTGCCAAAGCAGGGGACACGGGTTCGAGCCCTAGTCCGGGAAGATCCCACATGCTGCAGAGGAACTATGCCCATGAGCCACAACTATTGAGCCTGAGCTCTAGAGCCTGAACGCCACAACTACTGAAGCCTGCGTGCCTAGAGCCTGTGCTTCACAACAAGAAGCCTGTGCACCACAATGAAGAGTAGCCCCGCTTGCTGCAACTAGAAAGCCTGTGCATAACAACGAAGACCCAACGCAGCCAAAAATAAATAAATAAATAAGTAAACAGATAAATAAATTTTTTAATTAAAAAAAAGGAAAAAAGGAACACTTTGGCCATCTAAACACTAACTTTTCCTTTTTTTTTTTTTGCGGTACGTGGGCCTCTCACTGTTGTGGCCTCTCCCGTCGCGGAGCACAGGCTCCGGACGCACAGGCTAGGTGGCCATGGCTCACAGGCCCAGCCGCTCCGCGGCATGTGGTATCTTCCCAGACCGGGGCATGAACCCATGTCCCCTGCATCGGCAGACGGACTCTCAACCACTGCGCCACCAGGGAAGCCCTAACTTTTCCTAGTTTTTAAGTTAAATGATGTCAGAAAGCTCAAAGTCACAGTACCAAAGCAGTTTATAAATTATAAAACTGTTTAAATATAAGGTTGTATTATTTTAAAAAGCCTCCTCATTATAAGGAAAGTTCTGCCTATAAATGTACAACATCCAAAAGAGGCAGAAGATAATCAAAGAACTAACACTGGAAAAGGGGAGATTCTGGAAAGACTTTGAGAATCTAATTGAAAAAGTCCTCTTTGAACTTAAACCCTTATTAATTAATGGTACAGTGTTCCCAAAATTTCTACTATTTCAAGAGATTATAAAACCAAATCTCCTGGAAATGGAAGTATCCTATAGCCAACAAATAAATAAAAGGACATAAATCTGAATCTACCTAAGAGAGCCATAGTAAACATATTTTCTTTTTAAATGAATAAATTGATGTTGATTTATTTAGAATAGGTGGTATAGTTGCACAGTTTCAAAAGAACTAAAAAGGTATATACGCTGAAAAGTCTTCCTGCCACCTTATCTCAGATCAACTCAGTTTTCATCCCCGAACCCACTCTCAGGTAACCACAGTTACTAATTCCCTTGTATCCTTCCAGATCTCTTTATGCATAAGCAAATAAACAACAAATATAGATTCTTATTTTCCCTCCTTTGCATAAAAGCTAGATTACTATATACATTGTTCTGTGCCTCATCTATCATGTTGTTTTGTTACCTGACGATACATATCGTGGAGAATTCTCCGTATCAGTACAAAGACAGATTCCTCATTCTTTTTATAGACTTTACAATGAAGCAGAATCTCAAAAAGTCAGCCTTACTTTATAACTCATCTTATAATGCCCTTGTGATCATCTCAACAAAGACAAATATGTAATGTTGCTGCAATAAAAAATATTTAGAATTTAAAAAATCTTATCTGATATTTTTATTATAAAGAACTTATTAAAGTATGGAACACCTATAGATAAGTGAACAAATAAAAAGTGTATAAGCCTGATGAATCACCACTAAGCCAACACACTCGTGATTTTTTAATATTTCATGATCTATTAGTATCTAGGAAATATGTTAGAGAAAATTAAAAGTGTTGACTTCCTACACTTCCATTTGGGACACAGTTTGGGGGCTTATGTTTCTTATATTCCACTTCACATAGCTTGATCTTTGTTATTTTTCTTTCAAAATTTTAATTAAGTAGTTCGTACATACAAAAATAAACACAAACATATGAATAACAACTAAAAAATAATAAAAGAAGTATTCATGTACCTAACACCTATCTTGAGAACCCCCTCCCTACCCCTCCCATGAGGCAAGCTGTACGCTTAAGGGTTAAGAGTACAGACTCTAGAGCCAGACTGCCTGAGTTTGATTATAAGGTTTACCACTTATTAGCATTATGATTTGGGGAAGTTAAAGTTTTCTGCACTCTTATTTATAAGCTCCTATACTAATAAATGAGAATAATAATAGTGCCTGCTTCACAGCAGGTACTCATTTAATTATGAGAATTAAATAAGTATATATTCGTAAAGTATTTAACACTTTCCAGCATATACTACGTAAAATTTAGCTATTTTTGTATTCACTCTCTGCCACCCTCACAAGGAAATATGCTTACCACTCTATTACTATATATGTAGTAAAATGGATGTATGGATGAGAATTGTGATTTTTAAATTTTATACTAACTGGCTACAGAGTCTAAGTATTCCTTTGCAACTTGCTTTTTTCATTCAAAATTTCTGAGATTTATCTACATTGATACATACGGCTATTGTTCATTCATGTTCATTCCTGTACAGTATTCTATGGTGTAAATTAAAAGAAGTATCTACATATTTCTGTCAATAGACATCTGGATTAATTCCAGTTTTTGCTATTATGAAAAATGCTACTACTAACATGCTTGAATATGTCTCCTGATACAGATTTGTAAAAAAGTTTTTCTAGAGTATATATCTAGGTGAAGAACTGCTGGGTCACTAGGTATATACAAGTTTAACATTATAACAATGTCAAATTGTTTATCAAAATGGTTATATTATAGCATCACACGCTTCATTAGGAAAGAAGCAGCATTAAATCAATGATCTAAGCCTCCAATTTAAGAAACTAAAAAACAGAAGAGGAAATTAAACCCGAAGAAGGCAGAAAAATGGATATAATAAAGGACAGAAATCCATGGGACAGATAACAGAAAAAAATAAAGAAAAATCTATTTAAAATAACTGATTCTTTAAGAAGATCAGTAAAGTTGATAACTCTCTAGCCAAAAAGATAAAGAAAAAAAGAGAAAAGATACAAATTATCAGTATTGGGAACAAGAGAGGTAAGCAACATCACTACTGATTCTATAGATATTAAAAGGATAATAAGGTAATGTTATAATTTTATGCCAATAAATCTAACAAATAAGATGAAACAGAGAAATTTCTTGAAAGACAAAAACTACCAAAGTCAATGCGAGAAGAAACAGACCTGAAAAGCCATATAGCTAACAGAGAAATTAAGCTTATAGTTTAAAACATTCCACACACACACTCAAAAAGACACAAACAGATCTAGATGACTTCACTGGTGAACTCTAACAAGCATTTAAGACTAATCTTTCATGAAGAAAGAAGCAAAAAGCCTGAACAAAATATAAGCCAATCAACCAGCAATGTATAAAAGGATAATACAGTACAATGAAGTGGATTCTATCCCAGTAACGCAAAGTTGGTTTAACATTCAAAACTCAATGTAACTGATCATATCAACAATAGAGTATGAGAGTTCCCAGTGCTCTACAGTGTCACCCACACTTGATGCTATCTTTTTTTAAATATGTATTTATTTGGCTGTGCTGGGTCTTAGCTGCGGCACACGGGATCTTCTTTGCGGCACGCAGGATCTTTAGTCGCGGCATGCGGGATCTTTAGTTGCAGCACGTGGGGTCTAGTTCCCTGACCAGGGATCAAACCCAGACCTCCTGCATTGGGAGTGCAGAGTCTTAGCCACTGGACCACCAGGGAAGTCCCAATACTGTCCAACTTTTAAAATGAGTATAGGGACTTCCTGGTGGCGCAGTGGTTAAGAATCCACCTGCCAATGTAAAGGACATGCATTCGATCCCTGGTCCAGGAAGATCCCACCTGCCACAGAGCAACTAAGCCCGTTTGCCACAACTACTGAGCCTGTGCTCTAGAGCCCACATGCCATAACTACTGAAGCCCATGTGCCTGGAGCCCGTACTCCTCAACAAGAGAAGTCACCACAATGAGAAGCCCGTGCACCGCAACAAAGAGTAGCCCCTGTTCGCCGCAAGTAGAGAAAGCCTGCACACAGCAACAAAGACCCAACACAGCCAAAAATAAATAAATTTATAAAAATAAAATAAAATGAGTATAAATGGTATCTCGAGGTTTCCGTTTACAGTTCCCTAGTTACGCTGATCTTATTATCCATTCTTTCTTCCTCTTCTGTGAAATTCTTATTTGTCTCTTTTGACCATTGTTTCTGTTGGGTTGTATTCCTTATTAATTTGGACAAGTTCTTTCTATATTCTGGATACCAATATTTTACAAGTGTATATACCATAACTATCTTCTGTTAGTTGTTTTTCTTCATTTTTTTCATTCTATTTTAACGAACAAAATTAATTTTAATGTATTTGAATTTATCAATATTTTACTTCAATGTGTTCTTTTTGTGAATTATTTATGGTATCCTTCCGTACACCAAGGGCATAAAGATAGTCTATATTCTCTAACAAGACACTTAAGAAAAAAAAAAAGACAAATTTTTTTTTTTGGCTGTGAGGGGTCTTAGTTGCAGCAAGCAGGATGTTTGTTGAGTCATATGGGATCTTTCGTTGCAGCGTGCAGGCTTCTCTCTTGTTGTGGCATGCAGGTTTCTCTCTAGTTGTGGTACATGGACTTCTCTCTAGCAGGCTTCTCTCTAGTTGTGGCGCACGGGCTTCTCTAGCAGGCATTTCTTTAGTTGTGGAGCATAGGGTCCACATCGTGTGGGCTCTGTAGTTTGTGGCACACGGGCTCTCTTGTTGAGGCACGCAAGCTCAGTAGTAGTGGTGCACAGGCTTAGTTGCCCTGTGGCACGTGGGATCTTAGTTCTCCGACCAAGGATATAACCCACATTCCCTGTGTTGGAAGGCAGATTCTTTACCACTGGACCACCAGGGAAGTAAAATTTCTTTCTTTTTTTGGCTGCACTGGGTCTTCACTGCTGCAAGTGGACTTTCTCTAGTTGAAGCGACCAGGGGCTACTCTTCGTTGCAGTGCACAGGCTTCTCATTGAGGTGCTTTCTCTTGTTGCAGAGCACAGGCTCTAGGCGCACAGGTTTCAGTAGTTGCAGCTCATGGGCTCAGTAGTTGTTGCACATGGGCCCTAGAGTGCATGAGCTTCAGTAGTTGTGGCGCATGGGCTCAGTAGTTGCAGTGTGCGGGCTCTAGGGTCATGGGCTTCAGTAGTTTTGGCACGCAGGCTCAGTAGTTGTGGCTTGTGGGATCTAGAGCACAGGCTCAGTAGTTGTGGCACAGGGGCTTAGTTGCTCCGCAGCATGTGGGATCTTCCCGGACCAGGGCTCAAACCTGTGTCCCCTGCATTGGCAGGTGGATTCTTAACCACTGCGCCACCAGGGAAGCCCCCTGAAATGGTATTTAAATAAGTTTATTCCAGAACTTAAAGTGACTGACAAAAAAAGTCTACCTTAAAATGAGGCACACAAATGCAATCTTTTAACATGCCAAGAGAGAAACCATCTTGAAAATAAGAAATCATACTTTGGAAACTTCGAATTTTGTCTACTCACTATGAATCAAATCCTCACCACTTTCCAATCACTTTATTATAAAGTCAGCTTATTAAAGCAGATGGGTGTTTCATAACCCACTACAGAACATACCGTTTTAGTTAGTAGGGTTATTTGGCTGGGTTAAGGGGAGGCACGGCTTTCCCCTAAACTACAAATCCAAGATTCTTAATCCCAGGGCTTGGAACTTGGTTCCCTAAAGATTTCTGCCCTATTGCCCCACCTCCACAGCCTTCCTGTAATGGAACCTGACAAGTTCACCTCTGTCATTTAACCTAAACTACCTGCTCAATCCAGTAGTAGAGCGCCTTAACACACAGCTGCCTCCAGATTATCCCTCTGGCTTTACGCCTTTTCATGCAGACCTTTATACACCAAAGACACCTGTTATTTTCTTTTTTTTTTTTTTGCAGTACGCGGGCCTCTCACTGTTGTGGCCTCTCCCGCTGCGGGGCACAGGCTCCGGACGTGCAGGCTCAGCGGCCATGGCTCACAGGCCTAGCTTCTCCGCAGCATGTGGGATCTTCCCCGACCGGGGCACGAACCCGTGTCCCCTGCACCGGCAGGCGGACTCTCAACCACTGCGGCACCAGGGAAGACCGACACCTGTTATTTTCTATCCTAAATCTTCAGGGTCCAATTCAAGCCTTCTCCACCTTAATCACATAGAGCTCTTAATTCCATTTAGAACTTAATTCTTCCCTAGCTGTTTATGAGGCTAGGTCTGGCTTCCCAATTAAACTATAAGCTCCTCAAAGACTGAAGTGATATCTTAATACTTTCATTATGCCCCATGTTGCCTAATATAGCATATACACTCTTACATGTTTCCTGATTGATTAACTAGATTCTCATCATATAACTTACTCAACTCCTTTAACTCCATATCTTCAAGTAAGGTAAGCCAAGTATGCTAATGATTTTTATTCCTTTTAACAGGGAAAGCATACAAACTTGGCAGTACTGGACAATGGATATTAATCAGAAGACTATTTGAACTGCTTTTACTCACAACACTTCAGATACCAAATGTGTGGCTGTCTTTTCTAACACTACTCCTCCAATTTTCTGAGACAAGCCGAGTGTCCTAAAATTCAATTCAACTCTGACACTATCTACCCGGAGTTAATGTCAGACCCCAAAGATAAAGGGCTCAGTCCCACAAGACTGCCCCCACTTCTACTGCCAGTCAAAAGTCCCAGGTTGTCACCGATACTTGCAACACAGATACAATTTAGGAATGGTCAAATGAAAGAATTGCAAAGGGCAAGGTATGAGGAAAAGGGCTAGGAGCTTCCATGTTTTCTCTGGTGAGCCACCCTTCCAGCACCTCGATGTGATCACCAAACCAAAAGCTCCCTGAATCTCACTGTTCAAGAGTTTTTATATAACTCAATCTTCATCCTGCTACCCCTCCTCTTCCCAGAGATTGGTAAGCGGGCCCCAAAGTTCCAACCCTCAATCACTTAGTCTTTCTGGTGACCAGTACCATCCTGAAGCTATCCAGGGGCTCCCAGCCACCAGTCATCTTATTAGCATACAAGAGACACTCTTATCACTCAGGAGATTCCACGAGTTTTAGGAGCTGTGAGCCAGGAACCTGGGACAAAGACCAATTTTTTTTTTTACTGTATCACACTATTTCTTTAACACATTCAAAGAAGTTTCAAGGTATCAAATAACTTAGTTGAGGAGACTCGAAAGGCAGATATTCGAAGAAGAAAACCTTTTTAACAATTAAAAAAAATAAGCATACAGGTCTTACCGTGCAAACACACCAACTAAAAATATAAAGAAAAATTAAAATAGCCACAAGCTACTGAACACAGATCTTCCTAGACTTATGATGGTGTTATGTCCCAATAAACCCATTGTAAGTAAGCTGAAAATGCATTTCATTCACCTAACCTACCGAACATCACAGCTTAGTCTCGCCTACCTTAAACATGCTCAGAACACTTATATTAGCCTACAGTTGGGAAAAACCATCTAACACAAAGCCTATTTTATAATAAAGTGTTGAATATCTCATGTAATTTATTGAGTATTATACTAAAAATGAAAAACAGAATGGTTGTATGGGCACAGATGGTTTTAAGTGTACTGGCTGTTTACCCTTGGGATTGTAGAGCTGACTGGGAGCCGTGGCTTGCTGTCGCTGCCCGGCACCACAAGGGAGTATCATACCACATTTTGCAGGAAAAGATCAAAATCTTAAGTACTGTTTCTACTGAATGTATTATCACTTTCATACCATCATGAAGTCGAAAAATCCTAAATTGAACTACTGTAAATCAGGGACTGTTTGTACTTATTCTGTGCCAAACATTCTGCTAACTGCTTTACAAGAATTCCCATGATCTCTACAACAATCCTATGAGGTGAATCTCACTATTAGCCTCATTTTTAGATGAGGAAAACTGAGGCACAGAAACTCCTCAAGGTCACACACCTGGCAAGCAATGGAGCCAGGATTCCAACTCAGGTAGTCCAACCCTAAAACTTCTACCAGCAGTGTTCAATGACCCCAAAGATTTGATAGCAGCTCTATTTTCCCCTCCTCAATTCTGCTAACTTCTGGGTTTGCATTTCCCAGAATACATCATTCTCTTCAGGCTTTTCTGCCTTAAACACACACTATTCCCTGGGGCTGGAATGCCCTGCTCTATTTTATACAGAGAGTAAACCCTCACTCTTCATACAGTAGCTTAAAAACAACTTTGTCTATGAAGCCCTCTTCATTCCTTCCATATTTGCTGCCCCCAATCCTAGGGAAGGAGTACATCACTCCCTTAGCTCCTTGGAAACAATGATTCGTAGATACTTCTATTGTTGGACTTATTTGTATTGTAACTATATTTTTCAGTACTATCTGCTGGGCACTACACTGCACACATGAGACACTCAGATACTTGTTAAGGACTAGGAATGGTCCCAGTTTAAGTTCGACTATAATTTAAACGACTACTTCCTTCTAGTCAAGACAACACCATTCATTCTAACAATATTTTACCATGCTCTATAGGCCTGCATACGCAAAAGATGCACTGGTGAGAAAAATTAATATCTTAAGATTCCCACGTTCAGACTGGGACTTATAAATTGCATCTTTCCAACCATTTCTCAACTCCCACATTAAGACTTTGGCACTAGAGCTTCTCAATAATACCAAAATTTTGTCTCTACCTCTTCAGTATTCATATCTTACTCTTGGTTAGACTTTTGTTTCAACAAATGTAGTTAAATTTCGAAACACCATCTATTAAATTCAATAAAAAAAAGTCTAACCAAGAGTAAGGCATTCACACTAAGAAACTAGTGACAGAAATTAAGCCACACAGTACTTCAAAAGCTGCTCTGCTAGACTATCCACACTGAACTCTACATTCTTCCACTTCCTCCACACTAACCTGCTTTCACTAACCTATGACTCCATCTAACAGTCCTCTTTTTTTTTTTTGCGGTACGCGGGTCTCTCACTGCTGTGGCCTCTCCCGCTGCAGCGCACAGGCTCCGGACGCGCAGGCCCAGCGGCCATGGCTCATGGGCCCAGCCGCTCCGCGGCATGTGGGACCTTCCTGGACCGGGGCACGAACCCATGTCCCCTGCATCGGCAGGCGGACTCTCAACCGCTGCGCCACCAGGGAAGCCCAGTCCTCTTTTTTTATAAGAGCATTTTGAGATATAATTCACACACCATACAATTCACCAATCTAAAGTGTACAATTCAGAGCAACCATCACCACGATTTTTAAAAATTTTTTTAAATGCCACAATCATTTTTATAACATTTTGGTCATCCCAAAGAGAAACCTGTACCCATTCAGCAGTCACTCCATGTATTACATTACTCAGAGTTCTCCAGAGAAACAGAGCCAGTAGGATGTATATATATACAGAGAGAGAGATTTATTGTAATTAGCTCACATAACATTCTGGGGGCTGTCAACTGAAATTTGCAGGGCAGGCCAGCCGGCTTGAGAAGGGAAGAAATGCTGTTGCAGTCTTGAGTAAGATGGCTCTCTGAAGGCAGAATTCCTTCTTTGGGGGAACCTCAGTCTTTTCTCTTAAGGCCTTCAACTAATTGGATAAGACTCACATTCTGGAGGGTAATCTGCTTTATTCAAAGCCTACTGATTTAAACGTTAATCACATTTTTAAAATACCTTCACAGCAACATCTAGACTGGTATTTAACCAAAAACTGCACACCATGGCCTCACCAAGTTGACATATAAAATTAACCATCACACTCCCTGTTAACTCCTGCTCCTGGAAACCACTAATCTACTTTCTCTCTATGGATCTGCCTATCCTACACATTTCATATAAACAGAATTAAACAATATGTGGCCTTTCACTGAACATAGTGTTTTCAAGGTTCATCCATGTTGTAGTATGTATCAATATTTCATTCCTTTTAATTACCAAATAATATTCCTTTATATAGTATACCACATTTTATTTACCCACTCATCAGTTGAAGGACATTGGGTTGGTTTTTTTCTTTTTTACAATGAACATTTGTACAAGTTTTTGTGTGGACATATGTTTTGATTTCTCTTGGGTATATACAAAGGAGTAGAATTGCTGGCTTATATGATAACTCTGTATCATTCCTTTTTACTATGCAAAATTTTCCAAAAAATTCAGAGCTACAAATTTTGTTTATTCTACAAGCATAACTACCATTGCTATACTAGTAACATACAGCATGATCTTATCTTCTATCCCTGAACTTCTGAAGTGGAAGGAAACATAACTGGCATCTAATAATACAGTTAATATTTCTATATTTAAAGTTAAAAAACCAAATATATTCATTTTTTTCTAAATTAGATTTACTTATAGGGGGAGGTCACATATATAATTTAAAATACAACCTCCAAACATACTATACTTAGAAATTATCCAATGAAGGATGTGGAAAGAAGGGAACTCTTGTACACTGTTGGTGGGACTGTAAATTGGTGTAGTCACTGTGGAAAACAGTATGAAGACTCTTCAAAAAACTGAAAAGAGAACTACCATATGATCCAGCAATTCCACTCCTGGGTGTATAGCCAAAAACAAAAAACCCCAAAAACACTAATTCAAAAAGATACATGCACCCCAATGTTCATAGCAGCATTGTTTACAACAGCCAAGACATGGAAGCAAAATAAGTGTCCATCAACAGATGAATGGATAAAGAAGGTGTGGTATATATGTACAACAGAATACTACTAAGCCATAAAAAAGAATGACATTTTTCCATCTGCAACAACATGAATGGACCTGGAGGGTATTATGCTTAGTGAAATAAGTCAGAAAGAGAAAGACAAATACTGTATATTATCACTTATATGTGGAATTTAAAAAATAAACCAATGAATATAACAAACAGAAACAGACTCACAGATATAGAGAAGAAACTAGTGGTTACCAGTGCGGAGAGGGAAAAGATAGGGGTAGGGATTAAGAGGTACAAACTACTATGAATAAAATACATAAGCTATAAGGATAAACTGTACAGCACAGGGAATATAGCCAATATTTTATAATAACTTTAAATGGAGTATAATCTTGAAAAATTGTGAACCACTATGTTGTACACCTGAAACTTATATTTTGTATATCAACTATACCTCAATAAAAATAAAGCATACTAAAAAATTATCCAATGAAAGAGTATCTTTTTTAGTATATTATAGTATCTGAACAGTGATACTCTAATATCTTTACATGTAGAAGTTTTTTTTTTCAAATTGTAAAATTTTAAGTAATAAATAAATATTGTTTGAGGAACTGATCTTCAATTAAAACTCTACACAGATTTACTACCAAAATATCTATGAGTTAATAGACAATAAGGTTTTTATTTCAATATATTTTTTTCTTTTCATCTATTGCTCACTAACTGGTTGGTGATGAGATTAACAATGACTAACTGTGCGGAGATGCTGAGGTAGCAAGCAACAGAGCGATCAAGAGCATGCATTCTGCAATCAGATGACTGGGGTTCAAATCCTGACTTCACCACTCTCTGTGTTACCCTGAACAAATTCCTTCACCTTCCTGAAGCTCAGCTTTCTCATCCTGAGGATAATACTACTAACAAATTCAAAAGTCTGTTGTGAGGATTAAATGAGATAATGCATATAAAACTCAGTGTACCACCTGGTAAGTGCTCAATAAAATGATATTAATTTTACAGCAGTCTGGATGCTGGTCACAACCTAGAGCATATTAACACATTTCAGATAAGCTGAGCATAATTCACTTGATATCATCAGCTAAAAAGTACATTTAAAATTATGATCCAATTGCTTATGAAAAAAAAGTAACAACAACAAAAAACCTTACTTATCTACATACCCAAGTAGACAAATGCACAGAAAAAGCTCTGAAAATTACATACCAAACTAATAACAAAAGTTACTTCTAGAGGAAGGGAAGAGGATAAGAGGTACCTATGTGAAGAAGGACATATATATACTCCACATACGTCCTTATTGCTTCAATTTTTATGAGAATGTATCCATTATTGTTGTAAGTGAAAAATAAAAAAAGGAAGAATAGCTTGAAGGTCCATATTGGAAATTCATTTCTACTTGACTCAGCTAGAATAAGTCAGTAGTTATAAATGTAGATAAAATCATAAGCCTGAAAGTATTGATAAAACCTTAATGCAAATAAATAAGAAAACAAAGTTTCCTATGTCTTTAAATGAAAATCTAACCCAGATTACATATTTGACAAAGAATACAGCAGAATCACCAAAGCCTTCCATGTTTTCAAGTGCCTATATAAACTTTACTTTTTTTCTTTACACCTGTCAGCTATTCTCTTTAAAGAATTAAAAATTTACACGGCACTCAAGTTTTTCCAAGGCTGTTTCATTCATTTGCATAAACACTCAAATCCAAATCAGTTGCATGAATGCAAACTTAAGAAAAAATATATTTATTGCTAGGAGTAGTAGGGGTATGTTTAAAAAATGCTAGCTGACTCAGAGAAATAATTAACTCAGATTCTCTCAGTCTTTGAAAGTCTGTCATATGACAAGCTTTTTAGTTATACTTCCAGAAAATAATAGCTTAGATTACCCTTCAAGAGAGCAAAAGACAGATTTTCATTACAAGAATTGTTCATTCCATAATAAGATAGTTCAGAATAAATGTCTAGCAGTTGGCTTTTATCTCAGAGGGAAACAATCTAGATTCTGGTTCCAACTCTCCACAGTTACTAAGAGATGACCTTGTGCAAATAACCTCTAAACAGCAAACTCTTTTTTCATAAAATGGAGCCAGTCTGCGGTTGCTCTACCTACCTCCTAAGTGTTATACAGATCAAGTGAAATAAAAAAGCATTCTGAATATCATTAAACCCTTAAAAGTATTATTTTGCATGAGAATGGATATATATGTAATGGCTCAAAATTCATAATATCACCAATCACAAGATTATCTAAGATACCAAAACACTCGGCAAAGTGTCTTGCACATTGCAAATTCTCAATAAGTAATGATTTATACAAACACCATGTATTGGAAACTGAGTCCATGATCTCAAACTGAGAACTAACTCGAATGACCTTCTGCTCTTTGACCCTCCTCAGGGTCTGCAGAAACAGAAAATGCTCCATTGTTCACATTTCACTCATTCAAGCATTTATGTAGTGCCTATTCCCTTGTTCTCAAGAGCTCACATCTGCCAGAGCAATAGTGCATTTGCGTCATAATTTTTTGTTGTGTCTCATAATGAAATTATATACAAAGTTCTATGGGGGTATAGAGGAAGAAGCAATTAATTCCTCAGTGGGAGTCAGGGAAGGTGTCACATTGGAACTGGGATGAAGGGGAAAAGGCATTCTGGAAGTCAAAACAGCAAAAATGGCACTTTTTCTAGGAACAATGAGCACTGTCACATAGCTACTGCACAGAGTCTGGGGCAAAGGAAAAAAGCAGTAATAGAAAACGAAGCTGGAAAAAAAAAGGAATGAGAGCCGATTTTGAAGGTTTTGTATATCATGTTAAAAATTAATGGCGCAAAAAAAAAATTAAAGGGGCAAACAACCTAGATTTTGAGCAGGCTTATAAACTGCTCATCTACTGGTAGTGGTAGTGAGAGAAGCATGGGCAGGAAAGAGTCCTTAGAACATTTCTGCAGCTAACAAATGCCACCATTTTTCTGGATTCAAGTAACTGATATACATTAAGAACCAATCTCACAATCTTTTCACTTAAAACTCTAAATGACAGACACCCTCCTCCCTATTTATAAAAGAGAATAGATACTAAGCTCTAACATAAATACCAAACAGGAGCCTGAGAAGGTAAAGAATAAATTTAAGCCAAGGAGTAAAGTCAAATAACTAAGTAGAACAAAAATGTTTTAAGTGTATACACCAACCATATTTTTAACAACTTGAAATAATAGACAAAATATTTCATTAACTTTCCACTACTGTTAAAAGTAACATAGAAGGAAATGATGACGTGCTGTGGATACATAACCAGGCCTTCTGAACACGTTTACATTAATGCACATTAAATATAACATGTCAAACACATGTCTTTCTCACAAAAACTAGCTCTTAATGACCTTTGTAACTTCTGTAAAAAACAAACAAACAAACAAACAAAAAAAACAGATATCTGTTGAAACATAATACAAACAAAATCAATGAATGTATGATCTGCCACTCTCCCCAGAAGCTGAGGCCAGGATCTTTGCAGTCATATGGAAGGAAGAAGGAAGAAACAATCCTGGTTGTCAAATTCTGCAGATTTCTCCTTTGCAATGACTTTCTTGCAATGTCCTTGAAATGTGCCACATCATTCCTGCTTCTCTGCCTTTACTTGAGCAATTCTTCCCACCCAAAACTCCTTTCCGACTGACTCTATCTACATTCTGCCCTATTCAAAAAGTCCTAAGGTCTAGCTCAAATTGTATCTCGTCCATGAAACCATCTATCCATGAAACCTTTCCTAAAATCTCCAGTCCATACAGACCTTCTCTCTTTGCTGAAGTCCTAACAGACAAGTTAACACATTTGTCTTTTTTCATTTTCTGGCATTTAGTCATTTTCTTTCCTACTATTAACCCGGCCCACGCCCCTACAACATGACATCATATCTAAAATTTTACAAAGCCTTGGAATAGCAAAACGGTTAAGAGCTTGGATTCAAGAGTCAGAAAACCTCAGTTCAAATCCCACCTCTACCATTTATTAGCTATATGAACTTGGGCAAGTTAACCTAATCTAATCACTCTGTGTCTTAATTTCCTCCTATGTTAATATGGGAAAAATAAGCACCTATCTTAGATATTTAAGTATTAAATAAGTTAACACGTAAAGCATTTAGAACAGGGCATGGTACAATGTACACAATAAGTTTAGTTAAGCTAACAGTTACCCGTTTTTACTTGCTCCAGGCCTCTCTACACGTGGACGTTTTATCACTCTTAAATAATGGTTTTGGTATGTCAATGCTCGGCATAGAACTCTCCTGGGCCTTCCATAACCCATGGGTCCATGCCCTTAGTTTGGCAACAAAGGCATTCCACAACCTGGCACCAGGGTATCTACTCAGCTTCAGTTACTCAACATCTACTTAACAAGAAATAATAGGAAACACACATAAGGCAGAGACCCTCTCCTCCAAGGTCTGAAAACTAATTCCAAAAACAAGGCAGAAACATGAAAACACCACATACAACGAATGTTCACCCATAGCTACTATCCAAGACCTTCTATCCAACAAAATCAGTTTCCTCAGTGTTTGGAAGATGTCCAAATCATTCAAAATAGCTTGCTTTTGTCTGTTTTATTCCACCCTCATCCCCTCACACACAAACACAACCCATAAAAGCACCCTTTCTTAACCTGTACCTGTCCACTCCTGTTTTGAAGTCTAATTCAAACACCATCACTCTCTTGCCATCTGAACTTATATAACACTGTCTTATCTCAAATCAACTGTTCTCAAGGTGTTTAGTCACCCTCTCTATCCAAATATAAGCCCCTAAAAAGGAGTAACAATTTCTTACCAATTCTCATCATTTTCCCCCCATGCCCCCACCCCACCACTATGCTCTCCACTGAAACAGATCATGATAGAACAGGTGCCCAAAAATATGTGCTGAATTTAAGTAAAAAAGTGAACCTGGAAGTAGACAACTACTACTACTACTTACTACTAGGTAAACTACAGTGAGACTGGAAATAAACTACTGTGTCCACCACTAGACTATCGCTGGTCCACAAAGCCTCAAATCAAATAGGGCCATCCAAATCAGAAGGAGGCAGTCCACTTACTATCTCTTCTATGTAACCGCCATATGGGTAGATTTGCTTGTTCAGTGGTACCTTGAGTCAATAGAAGGGTTAATGACCATCCTATAATCTGCCATCTAATTTGAAGAGTCTGACCTCCAAAAAGGAGTGAAGGATGATACACAGGGCCAGAAACCAAGCAGGGCAATATCCAACTGCTACATCCCTGAGTACATGATTTGGGGAAGCTTATTAAATTCCACTCTCTGGCAAACCTGTCACCCTCTAGCATGCAGGTTTTAAGTACCATAACACATTCCATGAACTTAGCATTAAAAAATGTCACATAGATTTCCATCTGCCTACACTCTGCAAGTTTCCTACAATAAACATGTATTACTTGAATAATCAGAAAGTTTTAAGTGTTTATAATTTCTTCCAGCTTTTAATGGTTCTCCCATAATGATGAATGCAGAATGCAACACTCACAAATTGAAAGTCAACCAAAGGGCATATACCCCAATTTTCCACTTCCCAGGTAAGGTGCCAATTTGGGGCAAAGTTCTTCACATGTTTCAATTTTAAAAATTACTTCCACCTATGCCATCACATGAAAGAAAAAAATGTCTCATTATCTTCCTGAGATTCCACAGCACTACAGCAAATTGCAAAGACCTGCCTAGATGGTTCCCTTTCCCCCTGACCCCAAACACCCTCTTCTCTAAGGACTGAGCCCTTATTAAGGGCCAGGAACAGGGTGCTAAGTGATTTAAATGATTATCTCAATGCTGGAAACAACAGTAGGTACTATTATTATCCCCAGAAGAGAAAACTAAAGTTTAAAGATGTTTGAGGAAAAAAACAAACAAACAAAAAGAACATGCCTGAGGCAATGCTTAAAGAAGGAGGGGATTCTAGTGTTGTACGAAGAAATTTGCTGGGAAAATATATTAGGCCCTAGGGACTTCTGCTATGATAAAATTGTAACAAATCCTCATACTGGAAATTTATTACAGAGAAAACAATAAATGATATTTGGTCTAATTGTGGGTTTTCTTTGTAACTGTGTACCTCACGCTATCTGGCACAGAACAGATGCTCAATCAAAACCTACTGTCTGGGGCTTCCCTGGTGGCACAGTGGTTAGGAATCCGCCTGCCAATGCAGGGGACAAGGGTTCGAGCCCTGGTCCGGGAAGATCCCACATGCCCGGAGCAACTAGGCTCGAATGCCACAACTACTAAGCCTGCACTCTAGAGCCCATGAGTCACAACTACTGAGCCCTCGTGCCACAACTACTGAAGCCTGCGCGCCTGGAGCCCGCACTCCCTAACAGAAGCCACCGCAATGAGAAGCCTGCACACTGCAACGAAAAGTAGCCCCCGCTCGCCGCAACTAGAGAAATCCAACGTGCAGCAAGGAAGACCCAACGCAGCCAAAAATAATAGATAGATAGAAAAAAATTTTTTTTAAATAATAGAAGAGGGACTTATGCTTCAGGAAAGGCTGAGTAGGTGTACTTTTCCTTATTTCTCCTGCTGAGAACAAATTAAAAGATTAAAAAAAAACAACCTACTGTCTGTTCAAACCTAAACTTTAAATAGTTAATTCTTAAAACAATTTGATCACATGGCAATATCTGACAGGTTGTTTTAAATAGACTAAGTGGTAGATGGTAAAATAATCAATAGCTATATCTACCCCTAAAGTAAAGGCCTCACATCCTGAGTATGTTTTAGAAAGAAAAAAAAGTTCAAATGGTAGAAATAAGCTGCATATCCTTTAAAGACACGGTTTTCTAATAACAAATTTCATTCAAAATTTCAACATATTTCAATTTATACAATAAACACTCACTATTGATCTATCCTTAGTCATCTCAAAATAAATCAAAGAAGGTACATTTGCAATGTACTTTAAGAAACGTATTACCTGATTAAGTTTCATCTTAACTGTTGCCCAGGGACATAAAAGGACAAAAATGTAAAAGCTGATTAAGGCAACTATCTATGTTTGATTTTGACTGACGGAAAGATGAGTTCTTTAAATTACTATAGGTAACCTATGAGGTCTTTCAGGCACCCAAACTTTACTTTCCAGGGAGAAAAAAGGATCTGTTCCACAGGTAAATAAATGAGCATCTGGTGTTGTACAGAAAAATTAACATACTTTTTAGTTTTTATCCTACATACAGAGTAGGATATAGATATTACGCAAGCACACAGCACTTGGGCAATCTTTTCCTCCTTTCTTTGAAAAATGATTTATATAATAATTCCTTAATTCAGAAGTAACGATTTCTCTCTTCCTTTTGAGGCTCAGGTTTCTTTCATTTCAAAACAGTACTCTTCTAAAAGACTTAAATTCTTCTTTTAAAAAAGACTTAATCATTTAACTCAGAAAGAGGGACCAAAAAGTCAGGAGGTGAAACCGGAGATATTCTTATTAGTCTTACATAACTTACTCTAAGTTGGAACTAATTCAGTAGCTTAACTAAAACTTGAGGTTTAAGCACAAACATGAGCTCTTTAGTATATTCTCCTCACACAGAGATAGTTTTAAAATTGAAAGGGTCTTAATCAATTTTTTTCTTGTATTCTTACAATATAAGCAACCACATGTATAGTTAATTAGGATGCCAACATAAAAATGCTAAAATAGTCACTTATAATGAAGAGCGCTAAATTCAAGCTATCACATCCAGGTAATGCAATAACTGATAGAGCTGGATATAATTTCAGAAAATAAATTAATTTTTAACACTGATTTTTAAATATCACCTCTGTAAGTATGCATTAAGTGTTTTTATTAAGCGCTGAAGAGAACAGCAAAAAGTGATTTTCAAAAGCAATTGGTATACGTTCACCCAACCTGCAAACAAAACTCTGAAATCGTAAAGTTAGTTGTTCATGCTTAATTAAATTGGCTTTGATAATTGCAAATTATCCCTTCCTAGGTAAATATGTATCAAATCTTCCAAAATAAATTTACACAAACACTGTCCTTGCTAGAAAAGCCCTGATCTGAACTCAACTAAAAGCTACTGTGTTAACTATATCTCACCACTAAGTCATTTGAGCCCCAGAGTAATACCGGCCGCAGATTCCCTGCATTGCTTTGGGAACTGCTGCTTGCTTCATCAAGCACTGAACTGCAAATTCACCTTTCTTAAAAGACTGAAAGCAAGAAGCCAAGTTTCGCTATCTAGTTTTCTAAAATGAATTAGGGTTTGGGATTTCACTGGAAATGACCACGTTATCAAGATGCCATCGCCCTCTCGAGGCATTTAATTAACAATACCTTCTCTGTTTTCCATTCAACCGCCTCAATCAAATTTCCACTAGAACCAGACACACAAAAAGTTGGTTTCATGGCCTTGCTGAAAGTCTCCTCTGGGTGCAAGCCCTGGGATCCCACATTCATTATGCAGAAGGGGCAAAGGGAAACGAAAAGCAACAATTGTTAGACAACGTAGTGACATTACCTTGCCCGTCTTGTGATCAAACCAGACGAGAGCATGGTTCCTTGACAGCACTTTGCAATCAAAGGTAGCATTATTCTGTGCTGGTCGACAGCGGGCCACCGAGCGGCCGATTTTAATAGGCTCGTCCAGGTAGACATGACGCTCCTGAAACGGGTGTGAGTTCGGGCGACAAGTGAAGATGGCCAAGGCTGACGGCATCGAGGACAGACTTGGGGTGTCTCTCCTACCAGGGACAAAGAGGAGTTCCACCGGATCCGGACTGCCCTTCACAAGCCTATACCCCTATCCCCCCCCAAATTTTAAATTAAAGCAAACTGCACATTGTCTAAGCATAACCAGTGAACATCAAAAACTCTTCACTGGGGTGGGAAGACAAGCCAGCGCAAGCCCCATCACCTCCTTTAAAACCCAGCAGGGCCCTGATCACAAAAAGTCCCCAACCGGCAGCTTTCAGTCCATCTTCTTCCCTGGGAAGAAAAGGCTCAAACATTGGACAGCTTCGGCCAAGAAAACTCCTGGAAGACAGTTTGAGGACTGGAGGTATACAACCAGATGAGTCACACACCAATTCTTGTGTTTTGTTTGGGATCGCGGCCGCTTTCCCCCCTCGGTGGCGGAAATGTTGCAGCACTGCAGCATGAAGAAAGGGTCGGTGCGGCCAGAAAGGTCCTTTCGGGCGGAAGAAAGGTGGTGTAGCTGAGCACCTCTGAGCAGCCACCGCCCGTCCTCGAGGGCCTCGGGAGTGGAGGGACGAGAGGCGATGGGGGCGGCTAAGGGGTCTAGACGGCCAACGGGACAGTCTGCATTGCCCCTGCTGCGCGGAAGCCGGCCGGGAGGTGGCACGGGGTCCCCGGACCGCCGTGGGCCGAGGCGGCGGTGGCTGAGGTCCTTGGCACGAGGAGCGGGGACCGGCGGGGGCGCGGGCAGCGGCCGAGGCGGGACTCCGGGGCACCTGGCGGGCGTCCCCGCGACCAGGGCGGGGATCCGGCTCCGCAGGCGGGTGCGGACCGAGCGAGGCGCGACCCGGGGGAGGCTCCGGGGTCTCGACCCGCAGGAAGTTGGTCCCCGAACACCTGGGCTCCTGGCTGCTGCTCAGCACACCGGCCGCCTCCTTTTAGGGTCGCCCCCGCGAGGGTCGCATCTCAGGGGCGGCAGCCGAAGCTCCGGGCTGACGAGGAGGTGGGGGAGGGAGGCCGGCCCGAAGGTTGGGGGAGAGGCCTGGAGGCCCCGGGCTGGGTCCGCCGCAGCCTCCACCACTCGCGGCCGGTGGGACACCCTCAGGCTGTGCCCGACGAGGCAGAAAACTTTCCGATCTGGTGGGGCAAACATGAAAACAAACGGCCGTCAGCCGCCGGTGCCCGCCCGCCTCAGCCTTCGCCCCTCTCAACCCACCCGAGCCAGCCCCCGCGACTGGCCACGACCTCGGCCGACCTCTCTGCGGACGGGCTGCGGGGACTGGGCGCCCGGACGCCACGACGGGTCCAGCTTCCCTTGCCGCCGCCGCCTCAGCTTACCTTGCCAGCGCCAGCCGCCATAGTGACTCTGACTGAAACCTACCCGGTGCACCGCCACGGGAACGCGCACCCTTCAAGGGCCCTCCTACCCTCTCTCCCGCGCCGTAGTCCGGAAGTCACGTGATCGATGCCTCGGAAGCCATGATGGACAAGGGCAGAAAAAGAGGGCAAGCTAATTTTTAACAAGCCTCCGAACGCCATCTTAGTTAAGGGTTAGACGCTTCAGCACCGTGGGACAACCTGTACCATTTTGGTTAAGGGCAGGAAAAAAATTTGACCTGGTGAAGGTTTTCTAAACATAACTTGCCAAATTCCTACTTTAGCGTCTTGGTAAAAGGCGCCTACTTTTACTAAATTTTATTCACTATAGTCGTCGTTGAAAATACCACTGAGCAAGGCGAACAACCCCATCCAAAGGAGAGGTTATTAGCATCCATCTTAGCTGTGGGCAGCACAGTCCCCCACAGCCGCCTTAGGTGTGAGCAACTAAATTCCCACAAGCCTTGGGATTTGTGCATCTAAAACAAGGTCTATCCTCCCCTTGCTGAAGTCTTCACTGTGTTATCCTGCCCGGAGGAACACTCTTTCTTAGTCCCTGCATTCCATTTCAAACAACCTTTCTTCTCACTGGGCCTGTCCTGTACCCCAGGGCTCCTAACTCAGATTCAACCCTGGAATGAATGTGACTTCATAAAGTTTAACATCACGTTGCTTCCTGAGAGTGGTCGAACAATTTCTAATATGAAGAAAGGGGGACTGCTTCCACTCAAAACATTAAGGTAGATGAGGAGTCATTAGTCCGAAGAAGGAAAGATTTTGCAAAATCTAAACGAAAATTTCAAGAAAAGACAGTGGGAGTGAGTCTTACTCATTTAGAATCAGTGGTGGCTTCATTCTTCAGTTTCCTTTGACAACAGGCTCCACCACTTTGTGACCTTGGGCACGTTTCTAAACCTCTTCAATCCTCGTTTTGTCATCTATTACACGGAGATAATACTTAATTCACTTCTTGTGAGAATTCAAGGTAGTAATCCATTTGCTCCTAAAAGAGTAACTACTTTGCATTTCAATTCTTATATACAGGGTTTGGGCCCTATCCTAAGCTCTGTGCTGGGCCCTGGGGACACATAGGTGAACAAAACCTCAATCCATGCCCTCTGAGAGTACACCTGAGTATTGTGAGATAGGGATGGGGAGAGGAAGGTGACAAACAGAGATAACTTCACTTTGATGTAATTAAGGCTAAGTTGGAAACAAGCACTGGGTGCTAAAGGGGTCAGAGACGGCCTTCTACAGGAGGTAACTGAACTGAAACAAGGCTGGTAGGAAAACGGCAATGAATATGGTATTTGATGAATGGCTTCAGAAGTTTCCAGGAAGAAGGTTTAGCAAGAAAAAGAATAAGGCTATTTGAAATGGTGGACCAATGTGTCTGGCACATAATAGTAACTCAATAAATATTTGATACGTGATTGAAAATTACATACTGTTACTCATTACAGGATAAAGTAGAAGTGGCACAAAGTGAGTCTGGAGGGAATATGTTAGATTATAAGGACCTTGTGTACTTTTCTAACACTCTTCACTATTTCAGCAGATATGTATTGAATTATTACCATGTTCCAGGTACTTTTTTTTTTTCTTTCTTTCCAGGTACTTGATTCTGGAGAAAAATAAGGATATGTTGAAAAGTTTTAATATAAGAGGATGAAAATTTTTCACTTGTGGTAACTTTTAGACTTCTGTGGAGTAAAGTAATATAGAACCCGCCACATCCCCTAATGAGTTCTGTGCATGAACTTATAAGTCATTTATGCATTCTTGTCATTCATTCACTCTATAAATATTTAACTTGAATGTGGGAAACAGCTACTGCGACAGGCTCTGGAAATACAACAATTAAAAAAGAAAGACTCCCTTGAGTTACTTACAATTTAGTTGATGACACAATAAGATTCTTGCTGTAATGAGTTTATCAAGAGGAATGGGAGCATGGAGGAATAGTTTAAACTGAGATGAAAAATGGGTAGGAGTAGGCCAGCTAGTGTGATAGTAATGGGATAATGAAATTTTAGGCCAAGGAAACATTACAGACACCCAGAGACTCGGGAGAAAAGGACTTTAAGGGAATTACAAGTAGGTCTGTATTACTGGAGCATAAGGAGAGGTGGTCAAGAAAGAAGGACACAGAAAAGTGGTTTCAGTTGCTGAAGGACTTGCAGGCAATGCAGTGGTCTTCGGAGTATTTCCATCTTTCTCCTAGAAGATCAAAGTAGAATAATGAAAATCAAGGTTTCAGAATCACACATTACATCACCATTTAAAAGCACTGTAAATTATAAATTATTAAGCTTCTCTAAGTTTCAATTTCCTCATTTGAAGAAAAGTAGATAGTACCCCCACGGAGTCTTGTTAGGATTGAATAAAATTATGTTAGGATTAAATACGATAATGATGCCTAGAAAATAATAGATGCTCAGAGAATGTTAGTTTCTATTATTATTACTAATATTAAGAATTCTTCCAGGGCTTCCCTGGTGGTGCAGTTGTTAAGAATCCACCTGCCAATGCAGGGGACATGGGTTTGAGCCCTGGTCCAGGAGGATCCCACATGCTGCAGAGCAACTAATCCCATGCGCCACAACTACTGAGCCTGTGAACCACAGCTGCTGAGCCTGAGCCTGTGTGCCACAACTACTGAAGCCCACGTGCCTAGAGCCCGTGCTCCGCAACAAGAGGAGGCCCCACTCGCTGCAACTAGAGAAAGCCTGTGTGCAGCAATAAAGACCCAACACAGCCAAAAATAAATAAATTAAAAGAAAAAAAAAAGAATTCTTCCAGCCTTCCACATACAGTAAGGAGCAAGTTGTAATGTCTCTAACTTGTATATGGAGAAACTTGTTCATAAATGTGGAAACAAAAAGTGTCTCTTTATGTTGAGTTCTACTACAATCTCTTAAAATTAACGTTAAATAGAATATGCTTTTTCACACTTTTTTCAAAGAAAAGCTAGGACTGCTATAACCTGGAAGGGTAAAGAATCTCACCAAGCTACACAGGGTGCTGGAAATGCTAAAATGGCAATGAAGGCGTTCCTCACCCACTGGTATTTGGTAGGCACAGAAAAGGCTTAAATTAGACATCTCATACATGAGATATTTTGAATTCTAAGCCATGTGGGTGTTCCTCTCTACGATTCTGTATCCATACAATCTTTTAATTAAATAAAAAGCATGTTATGTTTTGAGAAATTTAGAATGATAGTATTTCCCAATGTGGTAGCTTTCTCTTCCTTTATTGTTTTTACTTTTTTAATAAACTGATCATTATTACCACTGCTATGATCCATGCTACTTTTCAATCTAAGAAAAACAAAGAACGAATTGTAAAATTATTACCCTGGTACCATGAAAGACAGGCAATCATTAGCATTTGAGATGTGTAAGAGACAGCTCAACTTACAGAGTTTACTCTGTAAACTCATTCAGTATGCAACCCTCCCTAAGTGATACTCATCTAATTGGATTTTAACCAATGACATATGATATCATGAATTATTGAACACTTGCATAATTGCTTAAATAGAGTATCTGGTTTGCAAATACGTATAAGTAAACTAACTAAAGAGGAGACCTGGAGTAGTCAAATATTAAAATTGAGAGGATATAATATTTTTAATGGCACACACTAGCTTCTCGAAACTGAAGTTTAATCTTCTTCACAATAAGGAAAGCTCTCCTCATCAGGGAGAGTCTAATGAGTGGAAATACTCTGTAATTTCCCAGGTGCCCAGGGTGGAGTTGCCCAGACATTCCAGAGGTACTGCTCATTGGTTTTTGGCTTCCTGGTTCTTCAGGAAATAAAAGAAGAACAATTACCTGAAGACAAGTAAAGACATTTATTTTTCATTCAGCAGTCTTTTTCTGTGAAAATAAAAAGAGGGAATCAGAAGATTAACTCTCGAAAGGATCATGGACAACTAATCCAGCTCCCTCATTTTGCAGGCAAGGAACCTGAGGCTCAGAGAAGGTACATTTATTGAAGGTGTATTTTTTTTAACATCTTTATTGGAGTATAATTGCTTTACAATGGTGTGTTAGTTTCTGCTTTATAACAAAGTGAATCAGCTATACATATACACACATCCCCTTATCTCTTCCCTCTTGCATCTCCCCCCCTCCCATCCTCCCTATCCCACCCCTCTAGGTGGGCACAAATCACCGAACTGATCACCCTGTGCTATGAAGCTGCTTCCCACTAGCTATCGGTTTTACATTTGGTAGTGTGTATATGTACATGCCACTCTCTCACTTTGTCCCAGCTTACCCTTCCCCCTCCCCATGTCCTCAAGTCCATTCTCTAGTAGGTCTGCGTCTTTATTCCTGTCCTGCCCCTAGGTCCTTCATGACCTTTTTTATTTTTTTTTCAGATTCCATATATATATGTTAGCATACAGTATTTGTTTTTCGCTTTCTGACTTACTTCACTCTGTATGACAGACTCTAGGTCCATCCACCTCACTACAAATAACTCAATTTCGTTTCTTAAAAGTATAGAACACTTCACGAATTTGCATGTCATCCTTGCGCAGCGGCCATGCTAATCTTCTCTATCGTTCCAATTTTAGTATATGTGCTGCAGAAGCGAGCACTTGAGGGTGTATTTACCACACGTTTTCCTCATGACATCTCTGTGTGGTATTAACCCCATTTTATAGGTAAGGAAACTAAGGCTTAAAGAGATTGAGTGACTGATCCTAAATCACCATGCTAGATCTAAAGTACGTGCTGGGTTGTTTGAGTTTTTTTCTTTTTAAAAATTTTCTTTAGTGTTTTGTTTTGTTTTTTTTTGATTGATAAAGCTAATACATATTCATTGCATATATTCATATAAGCAACAGTAAGGAAAGTAAAAATCCTCTCTATCCTCATCACAAATCCTCAGCCTAGGGCTAGCTACTATTAACAGTTTATTAGCTATATCCTTCCAGATGTTTTTCTAAGCCATATGAGGCATGCCCTTTAAAAAAATACCATATCATTTATCAGAAATGGGAAAATCAACACTAGGAGTCTTATTCCTAAAAGTGATAAATACTTTATATCAATAGCAAAAAGCCTGGACAAGGGGAGAAAGAAGAGGAAGAGAAGAAATTCTATTTATTTTTGTCACTCTTGTGTAAGTCCCTTTTTGATTACTGGAAGCGTTCTCTTGCTTTTTATAATCAATTTAAGAATGTTAGCTGGAATGCAGCAAATGCTTAAGAATAAAAGGGATGGGTCAGAAAGCCACATGAGGCATTTTCTTTCTGAATTTTTATTGGTACATTTGGGTTTGTTTTTAAATAACTTAGTTATCAATTAAAATATCAGAGACTTTCTGTGTGGTGGTTTTGTTCATCTAGTGAGTTTTTAAAAAAATATTTTAAGTATATTCTTTATTCTAGGAAGACTATAACATTTTATTTTATTTTATTTATTTTTGGCCGTGCTAGGTCTTCGTTGCTGTGCGCGGGCTTTCTCTAGTTGCGGCGGGCGGGGGCTACTCTTCATTGCGGTGCACGGGCTTCTCATTGCGGTGGCTTCTCTTGTTGCGGAGCACGGGCTCTAGGTGTGCGGGCTTCAGTAGCTGTGGCACGCGGGCTCAGTAGTTGTGGCTCACGGGCTTCATTGCTCCGTAGCATGTGGGATCTTCCCAGACCAGGGCTCGAACCCATGTCCCCTGCATTGGCAGGCAGATTCTTAACCACTGTGCCACCAGGGAAGTCCCAAGACTATAACATTTTAAATCATCAGGTTTTTTTTGTTTTTGTTTTTGTTTTTCAGTACGCGGGCCTCTCACTGTTGTGGCCTCTCCCATTGCGGAGCACAGGCTCCGGACGCGCAGGCTCAGCGGCCATGGCTCATGGGCCCAGCTGCTCCGCGGCATGTGGGATCTTTCCGGACCTGGGCACAAACCTGTGTCCCCTGCATCAGCAGGCGGACTCCCAACCACTGTGCCACCAGCGAAGCCCAAAATCATCGTTTTTTAATGTAATTATTTGTATTTCCTTTTGATAAGCTCCGTTAGAGCTTTTCTTTCACATAAATGCATTGTTCCTACAACTGTACAACACGGTCATAGATAATGGTCAAAAGCATCTCACTGAATGGTTATAATTTGGAGAATTCATAGATTTCTCAGGAATCTTTGATCTTAAGCATCCCTAAGACGACTGGTTGAAATGGAGTAAACAGACTATGCAGTAAAATGAGTCTATAGTGCCTGCTCTTCCTCCACTCCCATTCCCACCGAGCATGCTCAGCATATGAGGCTTGGTGGGAGAAGACTGTTGCTGGAATCTGCTGGGCTTTCTGTAGGGCTGATTTCATGAATGTGTGACCTTACATGGGGCTTGAGGACTCTGCTGTCTTGAAATTCTTAATACTTTTTTAACGAAAGGTCCCTCAGTTTTACTTTGTACTGGGCCTGTCAAATTATAGAGCTGGTCCCACCTTGGGCATACTGCTTTGAGAACCCAGGCTCCTCTGTACAAGTCCAGCATGTTAACAAGCACAACACATGAAATGCTAGGAGAAATTAGTGGGCTACTGACAGCGAACAAGCATCCCTATAGAAATGAGACCTTTTCAAGTGAAACCAGTCAGGTCCATCTCTCTAGCTCCTGGAATCTAATTATATAATTTGGTATCAGTGGCAAAGATGGTTGCCAAAGAAAACGTGCCTTGATTTTGTGACTTATCTTCTTACTCTTAGACTCTGAAGTTATTCTTGAAAATGATAATTAGAATAATATGAAATCAACACAGAATCTCTGTCCATTAAAGCTTTGCTTTTTATTATAAAACATTTCAAATGTACAGGAAAACTACAATTGCAATGAACGCACATATATACTCCTCTGTGAGTAAAAGTTGTTACCATTTGGCCATATCTATCTATGTATCTGTGTGTTTTCTGAATTTTGCCGCTCCGCGGCATGTGAGATCTTCCCGGGCCGGGGCACGAACCCGTGTCCCCTGCACCGGCAGGCAGACTCTCAACTGCTGCGCCACCGGGGAAGCCCCACGTTTTCTGAACTTTTGACAGTGAGTTGCAGACATCATGACAATACTCTGAAATAGTTCAACATGCCCTTCCTAACAATTCAGACATTCTCCTAAATAACGAAAATATAATGCTTTTTTTAAAAAAATTATTTTATTTGTAATGTAGAAAACTTGGAAAACAGAGATGTATAAAGAAAAATTACCCATAATTCCACTGCCCAGAGATAACCACCGTAAGTAGAAAAATGGCATCACGTTGTATCTATTTGTCCACACAGAATGAAGCATCTCTACTTATTTTCACCTTTACCAACATTTTCCATGCCTTCTGTAGTAGGCAGAATAATGGCCCCTCAAAGATGTCCATATTCTAATCCGCAGAACCTATGAATATGTTACGTTACAAGGCAAAGGAGACTTTGCAGGTACAATTAAGGGTACAGAATTTGAGCTGGGGATCTTATATTGGATTATCTGGGTGGATCTGTTTTTAATCACATGAGTCCTTAAAAGTGGAAGAGGGAGGCAGCGAGTACATTAGAGAAATGTGACATGAAGACTCAACCTGTTGCTGACTTCGAAGATAGAGGAAGCCTCCAAGAAATGAAGGAAGCCTCCAGACGATGGAAAAAGGCAAAGAAACTGATACTTTCCTAGAAACTTCAGAAAGGCCAGTGCCTTGATTTTAGCCTAGTGAGACCCAGTTGGACTTCTGACCTATAGAATTTTAAGGTAATAAATTTGCATTGTCACTACATGTGTGGTAATTTATTATAGCAGCAATAGAAAATGAATATATCTCCCCATTTGTATTTGCCTTTGAAATGGAAGTCTTTTATTCTTTAGGACATTTTTTTAAAATTTATTTTTGGCTGCATTGGGTCTTCATTGTTGCACGCAGGCTTTCTCTAGTTGTGGCGAGCAAGGGCTACTCTTCGTTGCGGTGTGCAGGCTTCTCATTGCAGTGGCTTCTGTTGTTGTAGAGCATGGGCTCTAGGTGCGTGGGCTTCAGTAGTTGCAGCACACGGGCTTCAGTAGTTGTGGCTCATGGGCTTCAGTAGTTGTGGCTCACAGGCTCTAGAGCGCAGGCTCAGTAGTTGTGGTGCACGGGCTCAGTTGCTCCATGGCATGTGGGATCTTCCTGGACCAGGGATCGAACCCGTGTCCCCTGCATTGGTAGGCGGACTCTTAACCACTGCACCACCACAATGCCCTCTTTAGGACATTGTGACTGAATTATTTTCTTATTTTCTTCTTCTATTTGGCTTTGAAAACAATAATGACTAACACAATGAGAAAATAAAGGCAGTATCCCTAGGTTTTGCTCTGAAAGGGGGACTAGATCTTCTATGGTTCTTTTGACCAGGGCTGGGCTGATACATTCACAAACTATTTACAGACTCATAGGGCAGGGGGAGGGATTGCTCTCTAGTCTTTTTAAGAAATCCACTTGGAATTATGGAAACTGTTTTGAGGAAAACCATTTATTCTCAATCTCTCACAGATCTTTGTACTTGTCTTTCATAGCACTTATAACACATTGCAATGGGGTACAAGTATAACATCTTGATTAATGTCTGTTGTCCCTCTGGACTCTAAGCACTGTAAGGGTAAGGACCCTGTTGGTTTGTTTTTGCTATGTGCCTAGCACATAGTTGACCCCAAAATATTTGCTAAATGATTGGATGTTTGGCAATGCAAAAATCTGTTTCTTGAGTGGCTAATGAGAAGCTAAACTGCTCTGTGTAATTATATTAACAATTATAATACTAAACTATATATAAGATTAATTATATGTAATTATATATATTATTTTAAAGAATATTAAAACAACAAAATTTTAAAGGAAGAAAAAGCTGTTTTCAACAAGTGCTTGGGAATCTCTTTGAAGATAATTTTGTTTTCTTGGAGACTTTTTTTTTCCTGGATGCAAATTCAGACTACACTGTCTGAATGTCATTCTGGAGATACCAATGTGTTCCTGCATATGTGTAAGTTCCTTCCAAACATCCTCACAGGAGGTCAGGAACACATTGTCAGGAAAGACAATGAGTAGTGTCTTCACTTCCTACTGGCAGCAAGCCCTAGAATCAATCAAGCAGGGAGTCCACTCTGGGCTATTGTGCTCAAGTCAGATTGCATTTCACCACTCTAACCACCCAGATGGACAGTTTGGGGGCAATGGAGTTAAAATCACCACTGACTAAGCGATGTCCCCTTGCTGGAGACATTTCTAAGAGCTACAAACTAACAGAAAGGTTGCTCTGTGAAGGAACAGTCACTTCAGGGAACGTGAAAGTGGAATGTCATCAGTTAGACTGAACAGCATAGCGATAAGCCTGAAAAGCACTTTCACACTGAGCTTTGAGGGAGGGTGTACCCAGGGCCAACTTTTTCCTATGGAACCTACGTTGCAGTTCTGTTTCGGCAAGTGTTACTGAAAGCAAAATTTTTTTCAAGTCAGCTGTTATTGGTTAGAGTCCTGTGCTTGCAAACAACAGAAACTACCCCTGGCCAACCTAAGCCTACGGAAAGTATTGGAAAGACATGAGGTAGCTCAGAGAATGGAGATAAACACTGAAGAAGCAAGTCTCAGGCAGGATGGGAAGCACAGCTGATGAACAACAAAAGCCAACAAGCAGCCTCCTTATCAGCTTGACCTTTTTCAATCCTTGAGTCTCTCTCCTCAAGATTCAAATGCCCCAGAGAAGGTGATTGACCTAGGCTGGGTTACATGCCCATTTCATGGCCAGAAGGGTGCAGAACTTTGAAGGACAGTCCCACTAACTCTATATCTAATGGAAGAAGGATGGTTTCCCAAAGCTGTTGCCAGGAGAAGGGGGAAGGATTTCTGGGCAGGCAAAAGCATTAGATGTCCATTCATCAGCTTATTCACTGAGTGCACATTCAGGAAAATTAGTCTTCTCCTTGAGCCCCATAGCAAAGAACTATAGCTACCTATGGAATCCAGGCCAGTAACTTCCTGTGTGACCTTAGACAAATCATAAACCCTCTCTGGGCCACAGTTTCCTCATTTATAAAATCTATTGAATGGTTTGGACCAGATGATCCCAAGTGGCTTGTAGAGAGAAAAGAGCCAGAAGAGAGGATCTCCTCCCAGATATTGGCAATATGACCTTGGCTGACTCATTTGCCAATTCTGGGTTTCCCAGTGTGTAAAGGGGGTGAACTAGACACCTTCAGGTTACTTCTAGCTGTAAAAGTCCATGATTCTAAAAAAGAACAGATGGAAGTACCCAGGTCAGTCTTTCCTCTCAGAATCAATGAAATATCCCTGTTTTTAGGAAATATACACTGAAGTATTAAGGAGTAAAAGGGCCTTATGTATACAACCTACTCCCAAATAATCCAGAAAAAAAAACCTCATGTACATACATATATACATACGTGTGTGTGTCTCTGTGTAAAGAAAGGGTCTACAAATGTTAAAAAGTGTCCAAATGTTAAAAAGTAGTGAATTTGAATAAAAAGTGTGTGGGAGTTCTTTGAGCTATTCTTGAAACTCTTCTCTAAGTGTAATTATTTCAAAATGAACTCCAAAAAAAAAGTCAATGGGAAGGGCAAAAGGAAATCTGTTCCTCTGCCTGCTTGTCCAAAGGCTTTCTGATGAATTATTTGTGTGACAAGTGAGTATTTGTATGTCTGTACTGCCAGATCCTAACTCTCTAGGGGAAGTTTTTAGTGCCAAAGCATGGACTCTACACTGCATTCTCACTACTAGTGTGACAAAGCTCCACTGTGAACCTGGAAGATACTGGATAAGGCCTGACTATTTATTGCTCCTGAGGAGTCTGACTAAGTGGGTGGAGATTTCCTGTTGGCTCTTATGCTTTTCTTTTGTTTTAACAGTGGTTTAGGGGAACATACTTCAGACACAGCATATATATTTAATGCTTTGTACTTTTAAATATTCATCTATAACTCAACGAATGTCTCTACCAACTACTTACTAACTTGATTTGAAGCCAAACATTACTACCTTCACACAATCACTTCTTACTGAAAATTGATTTCAGTATCTAGAAGGGTATTCATTGCAGGAGCATATTAGCAAAATATTGGGACCAACCTAGGGGTCCAACAATAGTGTACCGGTTAAATAAATACATTCACGCAATGGAATATTGCGTAGATGGTAAAAAAGAATGAAGAAGCTCCCTAAGAGTGGCTGTGTGTGTGATCTCTAAGCTAAAAATAAATGAAGCACCCACGTATGAGTAAATATGGAACAATCCTCAAGGTGTACTTTTAGAGAAATGTGCACAATTATGTGTAGGTATCATACAATTGTATTTTAAAATTGCTTGAAGGAGTAAGCAATGAGTGGACAATTAATGTTTTTGCCTGCTCAGCATATGCCTGTATATATATATATATATATATATATATATATATATATATATATATGCAGAACATTTTCTGGGAAGAGATACAGGAAATCAGTAACAGTGGAAAACTCTGGAGAGGGGAACAATGGGTGGGGGTAAGAATCTGGGGAAGAAGGACAGGAGGGAGACTTGATTTTCACTTACATCTTTTGAGTTTTGTACCAAATTTAATGGAGGACTCAGTGCCCCTTCAGGAGTAGATCCTTCTGATCCTCCCTCATCATGTAGGCTCAAGGGAGGATAAATCACTGTAGTCAAGGAAACTGTCCTGTTAGGGTATGAGTATTCTGCACATTGGGTTCATGACTTATCTTTCTGTTCCCAGCAGCTATTCTTATCTTTGCTTAGTAATTGTTTATTGAATTGAGTTCAACTGGATTGATTTGCTGTGCTTTTAGGGGCACTTATTAGCCCTTCATGTGTTTCCCTCTTTTCTACCCTAAAGGAAAAAATATAAAACAAACATTTATTTTCCACTCTTAAGAATTTAAAACTTAGTCAGTGGATGTAAATTGGTGCCTCCTTTTTGGAGGGCATTTCGGTATCATAAATCAGCATGTAAAACGTACTCATGCTGTAACCCAGTACAGCATTTTGTTAAGATATAGAAACAGATCTTACATGTGTATGATCCCATTTTTATCGAATGTCATCCATATATCACTATATGTATATATGCATAGATATCTAGGAGAAATGTCTTCAAAATATTTAAAATGTTTATTCCTCCATGATGGGTGGTTTTCCTCTCTGTATTTTTTCATATTATTCACATTTTTCTGGAGTACACATTGTCATCATTTTTACCCCAAAATGAAACTATTAAAAAGAAAAAGCTGGGAATTCCCTGGTGGTCCGGTGGATAGGACTCAGAGCTTTCACTGCCAAGAGCCCGAGCTGGATCCCTGGTTGGGGAACTAAGATCCCGCAAGCCTTGCAGCATGGTCTAAATAAATAAATAAATAAATAAATGATAAAGAAAAAGCATTCAAGTGATTTCACTAGTTTTACTCTTTGACTCATCAAATATTTGTTGATTGTACCACATTATTCTAGAATTATCTTTCCTATTTTACAGTCTGCTGAATTTTCTATGCACCCATTTGAGAAAGCACTGAAGCTAAATACTTATCAAGTACTTTTGAAAAATTTAAGCTCCAGAAAAAAAAAAATCAGAACAGTAGTTGTCTCTTCGGAAGTTGGGGATGAAGATAAACTGGGAAAGGTATGAAGGAAACTTTTAGGGTGATGCATAATGTTTTAAAGGTTTGGGTCACAGAGGTATATGTATTTGTCAAAACTCAACAAATTTAGCCAAGATTTGTGCATTCCTCTGTATGTCAGTTTTACATCAGAAGGAAAAAAAACAAATTGGATTTTAGTAAGTGATATTGATATCTGGAATTTACTTTGAAATGCACCGAAAACAAGATAGATTAACGGATGCTTTGAGGAATGGATAGATGAATACATAATAAAGCAAATATAATAAAATGTTAATTGTAAAATCTAGGTGATGTGTATATATATATATGTGTTCATTATAAAATTCTTATAATTTTGCACTTTAACAATTTTCATAATAAAATGTTGAGGAAAATGTAATCACCGATCTATTGATATACTGATATGTTGAATATGCTTATATTTTATTCTTATGAACTAAATTCAACAGATTAAGTTCTAGAAGTTGCATCCCCCACCCTCCCAATTCAAACTTCTTGGATAGTTAAGCTATTTAAATATATATATATGATATAATTAGTGACAGGGCTGTCTTCATGACCGTGTTAACTATGCAGTCACACAGGGTCACGAAGTTGGTTCAATGCTCTGCTGTTGCTGTCTTGAAATTCTTATTACTTTTTAAACAAGGGGCCCTGTACTCTCATTTTACAATGGGCCTCGCAAATTATGTAGCTGGCCCTGACTAATGAGCAGTAATAATAATTACTAACATATATTATCTTCTCTTTTTGCCAGGCACTAATGTTAAACACTTTATATACACTATTTCATTGAATCCTCAAAGACAGACTTAAGAGATAGTCTTAATATCCCCATTTTACAGATGAACATAATGAGGCTCAAAGAGGTTAAGATATTTGCTCAAATTCACACATTTAGTGTACCCTCAGTATGCATAGTAGCAAAGTACACATGGTAGATACTCAATAAATATTTACTAAATTAATAATAATAATAGTAATTATTATAGCAGCTCCCATTTATTGAGCACCTTCCAGCAGCCTACAATGCTCTGACTGAAACCCAACATGTTCTCCCTAACCCAGGCTCCCCACCTTTGGCATCACTACCTTAAGACCACATTCCCTGCCAGCCTAAATTGGGTCAAGTCTTCTCTTATGTTACCCTGTGCTTCTTTGTCATAGCAGTCATCACAATTGTAATTAGGTAGTTCTTTGTTTAATGCCTGTCTTCCCTTCTGGACTGGAACCTCAGTGAAGACAGTGACTCATTTTTATCTGCTCACCACTCTATTCCTACCATCCAGTGCTGTAGCTGGAGTGTAGCCTGCTTGCCAGGGCTGGATTATATATTTTTTCATTTACTCCTCAACTCTGTGAGGTAGAGGTTGTTACCATCATTTTACATCATTTACAAGGCTCAGAAAAGTTAAGTCTGAGTTACCTCACCATAAGGGAAGCATCCACCATAACGTGGACCTACATTTGCCAGACTCCAAAATCTCTTGTCTTTTCACCGCAGCCCACTGTTTCTATATGACAATCTGCCTGACATTATTTTCTATCTCCAGGCACTACTTATTCCCTTCAGTTCCTATTTTTGCTGTCTGACCTCTGGGCTCTGTGATGAAGAGGAGACATGCTTTCCAGGAAGTAATTACGGCAAGTGATATAACCAGGCTGGCTGAAGCCAGGATTTTATTTTTTAACCTTGATGAGTAAAGCAGCTGGAAATACTACCTTCTAAAAGCAAAGGATCCAATTTCCCCATGGTACTAACTCTTCCTTAGTGCTAGGAAACACCCTGAAGTCATCTCTTGGGCTATGTAGATATAAAGCAATCTACCCAGGTCTAGTCTTGGGGAAGGCCTAAAATAATTAAGGTAAAGCAAACGTAGATGCTTCAGGCTGTTAACAAGATGTCTCAGTAGTTTTAGGCTTCGATAGATTAAGATTTCTATGCGAAAATATTTTTCCCTAAGTGTGGATTTGGACTATCCTATGCTTATGCATTGCTGCATATCTTTGCAGAGTTGAGAGGACTATTCTTTGGATTATTCTTTGTTTGTGAGGATCATAGAAGTGGGATGGAAAGGAATGCTGGGAGAGTGCACAGGCTTATTCTCTTCAGCTAGTGCTGGAGGACAGGCTGTGAACAAGAAATGGAGAGTGCTTGGCCCAGCATGCCCTGGCGTGGATGGTTGAGTTCTACCTGTGGTATTAAAATCCCAGACTGAAAATCCCAGACCTTAGGAATTAAGACTGATGACAGATTGTTCTGTACTTTGTCTTTTGTAGGACATAGGGCATCTGGTAGTGGTAGAGTTTCCAGAGGACCTAGGTTTGTACCATTCTGAGGATGTTCAGACTGTGGACATCTCAGAGTAGTCACTACTAATACCAGTGTAAGTTACCTGTCTATTACACTTCTTTTCTGGTATTCCCAAGCCTTCTGAAAAGACTTGTTAACTGTCACACCCTGGCCTCAGTTGTGCTCTTGAGCTTGTTCTACTTTCTTGGAAGAATATCAAGCACTTCCTAAAGCTAATGATAGAAGCAATGGTGACAGTCATCTGTGCAAAACAGTGGTGCCCACTGTCCTCATAAGGGTGAGAGATAGTAAGGCTGCAGCAGGTCTAGAAAGTTGGGGCAGAAGTACAGGAGGGACTGTTTCTGAGAACACAAAAGCTATGTCAGAAATACAGAAGAAGAAAAAAAAAGAAATACGGGAGAGAAGGAGGTTGCCTTTTCCAGGAAATAGGCCATGAGGGCTTATGCCATCATAATTTGAACAATAAAAATAAGTATGATCATATTTTGTAGTCACTGGTTAGTGAGATAGGATGTACTGTATCTGTTACTCTATATGCCATAGCCAGTCTCCAAGATGGTTCCCAGAGATCCTTGCTTTTTTGTATTTATGTCTTTATATAGTCTTCTTCTTCAATGAATCAGGGCTAGTCTATGTGAACAACAGTGTATGGCAGAGGTTACAGTGGTTGACTTCCAAGGGTAAGTTGTACAAGACTTGCAACTTCTGCTCTGGTCCCTTGAATTGCTTGCTTTGGGGTAGGCCAGCAGTCATCTCATGAAGCCTCTTATTTATTTATTTTTGGCTATGCCACGCAGCATGCGAGATCCGAGTTCCCCAACCAGGGATGGAACCCTTGCCCACCTGCATTGGAAGCGTGGAGTCTTAACTACTGGACCGCCAGAGAAGTCCTCATGAAGACTCTTAAGCTGCTCTGTGGAAAGGCCTACAAGAGGAGGAACTGAGGCCTCTACCACCATCCAGGACCAACTTGCCAGCCAAGTGAGTTAATTCATTGAATGTGGATCTTCCAGCCCCATTCAAGCCTTCAGATGACTGCAGCCCCAGCTGACATTTGACTGAGCCTCATGAGAACACCCTATCCAGAACTCCCTAGCCAAGTGGCTCCCATATTCCCAGCCCATAGAAACTATAAGAGATAATAAGTGTTTATTATGTTTTAAACTACTAAGTCTTGGGATGACTTGTTATGCATCAATAAATAAAACACTATACTATAGCTTCTATGGAATAAACGTCTATGTGAAACTCTGCCTAAATAGATCAGCCAAGTCTTCAGAAAAAAAGAGGACATGGGTTGAGTCTTCAAAGATGAGTAGGAGCTTGCAGGTGGAGGTAAAGTGGAGAAAGGGGAATCATTTCAGGCTAAAGGAACAGCTTGACTATAGGGCCACAAGTAAGAGGGCATGGCTTGTTTGAAAAAACAGCAATTAATTGAGCATGACTGGGGTGCAGTATGTTTAAAGAATGAGGTAGAGAAAGATTACAGGAGTAGACAGGAACAAGCTCAAAAAGGACCTTAAATGCCATGTTCATGTATTTGTTTTTTATCCTGAAGGCAATGAGGAGCCACTAAAGAATTTTTAAGCAGGCAACTGACATGATCAATTGTACATTTTAGAATGACGGCCAAATGGAAGATGGATTGGAGACAGAAAGACCATTTAGAAATAACTGCAAGTCCAGGTGAGAAATGATTAGTGCCTGAATTAAAGTCTTAGCAGTGTGAACGGGGGGCGGGGAATGGAGGGCTATTAGGAGGTATAATTTTCAGAATATGAGGGATGAGGAAAAGGGAATATGTGGGATCCAGGAGGAGGAGCAAGTTTTTAAAAATATTTATTTATTTATTCGGTTGCGATGGGTCTTACCTGAGGCATGCGGGCTCTTTGTTGTGGCGCACGGGCTTCTCTCTAGTTGTAGCATGCAGGCTCAGTAGCTGTGACGCGTGGGCTTAGGGATCGAACCCGTGACCCTTGTGTTGGAAGGTGAATTCTTAACCACTGGACCACCAGGGAGGTCTTGAGGAGCAAGTTTTGAAGGGGTGAGTTTGAGTGGTGTGTAGGACACCGAGGTAAACATGTACAGGGGACAACTAGAAACACTGGTCTGGCTTGGAACCCAAGAGGGAATGAAGTCAGGCTGAAGATGCACAGAAGTTTTGAAGGCTTTTTCATACAAGCATCCCTTCTTAAAAGGTAAGTAATTCCATGGGTGAAATGAAATCAAACTACAATTTAGAGTTTTAGATTTATCTTTCATTGATAGCAAAGCCATTTAGAAATAAGATTTACAGTAAAAACCTGGGATAGGATCAATGGCATGAAGTCAGAACCAGGTACAGGTGGAAGGCCATTTTGTAGTATCTTCCAGTTTTGCTGGGGATTCAACCATCAGCAGAATCTGGTGACTAATTAAGTATAGAGATTGAAGGAGAGGGAAGAGTCTAAAAAATTAGTTCCCTCCCCCAAAGTTTCCTTTCTTAGATCTACATTTTCCATCATGTATAACATCTTATGATCTATGCCCCATTTCGATATCACTGATTTTAAAATTTTCTGAATTAAATTTTGCTTCCATTTTCTTCACCTATTTTCCAGTAAATTTATATGAGTTTCATGATCTTCTACTTCCTCCTTTTTTCCCCTTTCTCCTCTTCCTGCTTTTTGTGAACAAAAGAAAATAAAACCTCTTCCTTTACTGACTATATAACAGGTGTAGCAGAATTCTTGATTTTTTTAATTGAATATTTTACAGGCATTCATTCTTGATTCATTGTCAATAGCTGTCTAATTCTTTGAAATTGTTTTTCAACTAATACAGTGATTTTCATCTCTAACACCTAAGTATGGCCTAGTAGTCAACGCTCCAAGACTTGGAATTCACCTGATTTGACCTGATCTACTTATCCAAGAGGTATATATTTAGAAAGATCACATAGATAAATGCAGTGTCCATAGCACTAGCATTTCAAGGATTAAAGAAAAAGTAACTTGCCAGGTCATATAGTTTTGTAATCAAGTTGAGAAGAAAGATCACTATGATAAATGTGCTACAATCCCAGATTTTGAACAGGACTTTTTCTTTTAGTTGTTTCAAAACTATTTCTGCCTCAGTAAAAATTAACAGCAGTGGACTTCATGTCATCTTATTTGTGGAAATAACTGCGGTTAAAAAAAATAATTACCACTTAATTTTTGTTAGCAAGAAAGCCCAAGGAAAGTAATGTTAAAAATAAGGAAATGGAGCTGAGTGCTTAGTGATTAGCATCTGGAGACACCACTTAATGTACTTAACTTTTTCAACATTTAATTGATGAAAATTGAGGCTCAATAAAAATTTTCTAAGGAGCAAAATGTCTAATGAATATTTTATATCTAGCTTTAGATAAAACAGTTTTACAGCATAATTAAAGGTAAATCTGCAAAATCCTAGGTAATAGGGCTTCCCTGGTGGCGCAGTGGTTAAGAATCCGCCTGCCAATTCAGGGAACGTGGGTTCAAGCCCTGGTCCGGGAAGTTCCCACATGCACTGAAGCAACTAAGCCCGCGAGCCACAACTACTGAGCCTGCGCTCTGGAGCCCGCGAGCCACAACTATGGAGGCCCGCGTGCCTAGAGCCCGTGCTCCTCGACAAGAGAAGCCGGCGCACAGCAAGGAACAGTAGCCCCCGTTCGCCATAACTAGAGAAAGCCAGTGCGCAGCAACGAAGACCCAACGCAGCCAAAAATAAATAAATAAAATAAATTAATTAAAAAAAAACTTAGGTAACAGATTTTTTTCTAAGATGAAAAAGTTCCTTTGATTACATAATTGAGACATGCTCATTTAAAAAAAATTCAATTGATCCAGAAAAGCAGGAAATAAACTAAATTACATAAACCTCACCAGCCACAGATAAGCATTGTTAAAATTTTGTGAACTTGCTTCCAACCGTCTCTTCATACATATATTTGTGTATGCATATGTATGCCCGTAGCGTGACCTACACAGAATCATACTGTTCTGTAAACTGATCCTTTCATTTTGCAACACGTTGTGGACACCTTTCCATTTCCATAAATATAGATCTGGTTCCAGCTTTCTAAACAGATGCGTAGTATTACGCTCTATATAAACACCGTAACTTAGCCAACCATTCCCACACTGTTGAACATTTGGGTTGTTCCCAAGGCTTTTTTTTTTTTTTTTTTTTTTTTTTGCGGTACGCCGGCCTCTCACTGTTGTGGCCTCTCCCGCCGCGGAGCACAGGCTCCGGACGCGCAGGCTCAGCGGCCACGGCTCACGGGCCCAGCCACTCCGCGGCATGTGGGATCTTCCCCGGCCGGGGCACGAACCCGAGTCCCCTGCATCGGCAGGCGGACTCTCAACCCCTGCGCCACCAGGGAAACCCCCAAGGCTTTCTTTTAATTAGCAATACCATGGTAAACATCCCTGTCATATTTCTTTCTTTCTTTTATTATTATTATTTTTAAAGATTATTTGATGTGGACCATTTTTAAAGTCTTTACTAAATTTGTTACAAGATTGCTTCTGTTTCATGTTTTGGTCTTTTGGCCCTGAGACATATGGGATCCCAGCTCCCCGACCAGGGATCAAACCCACACCCCCTGCATTGGAAGGCGAAGTCCCAACCAATGGACTGCCAGGGAAGTCCCCTTATTATTTATTTATGTATTTATTTATTTGTTCATTCAAATAAAACATGGCTCGGGACTTCCCTGGCAGTCCAGTGGTTAAGACTCCATGCTTCCACTGCAGGGGGAACAGGTTTGATCCCAGTTCAGGGAACTAAGATCCCACATGCCGCACAGTGCGGCCAAAAAAAAAAAAAAAACAGAAACAGACAAAAAAAATATATGACTCAGAGCCCCCACTCATCAAGGTGGACAAGAGTTATTTCTGGGATTCTTTTCCCCGCTACAGTGAATTATATATGACCTCCAGGGTTTGAGTGGCCCTAGGAAACTGGATTGGGGTTATGCTATTGATCCTCCTTTGTCTGGCCAGAGACAGTCCTCTCCAGAAGTCTTCTCCATTCTAGGCAGGGAAGCAGCCCCGCAACACTTTTAAAGCTGCTTTCAGGATCTCAGTGCTTAGTGACCTGTCTCCCAGGCATCCTGCAGCCATCCCAACCTGGGTCTGTTCTTTTCGAGGGAGATACTTGGAAATCCTAAAATTCCACAACCCCTCCCCAGCCTTAGTGTTGTCTTTATACTAGTAAAGGCTATTTTCTTGAGGAGATGGGGAAAAGGAACTACCACTAAACCTCTCCATATAAACCTATAACAGACAACTAGACAGTTGACTGTGGAGGAGTTACTTAACCTCCTGAAACCTCAAATTCTTTATCTATCTATAAGATAACAACAAATAGCAACTCCATCCTGCCAGTTGTAGAGACCAGAAAATTTAGTTGTCTTTAGCTTCCCTCATTCTCTCACTGCCACTCATATTCTGCCTCCTGAAGCTTCAGAACAGAACGAGAATCTGACCACTTCTCTCCACCTACCCTGCTTCTACCTTGGGCCAAGTCTCCACCATGTCTCACTTGGATCTTTGCAGTAGCCTCCTAATAGGTCTCCTTGATTCTACCCTTATTCCCGTCATCAATTTTCTTTTGAAAAGGATGATGGCTTTCATCTAACTTTGAGGAAAAGGCAAAATTCTTAGACTAACCTAGAAAGCCCTCTTATATGACTTAGCACTACCTCCCCCACTTCTGATCTCAGTTCCAACCATCCTCTTCTTCAGTCACACTCCCCTTGCCAAAACATGTCAGGCATGCCTTTTGCATTATCCTCAGGATAATAGTTTCTCCATGCAGGTATCTGCTCAATTACCTTTAACATTATCCCCAGAGCCTGCTTCATTTTTCTCCACAGCACTTATCACTGACATAGAGTATGTTTATTTCACTATCTCTTAAAACTGGAATATAAGCCTGTTGAAGGAAGGACTTGTCTATTTCTATTTAGGTTTTCAGTGCCTAGAGAGTACCTAGCACACATTAGGGGCTCAATAAATATTTGCTGAATAAATGAATGGACAATTATATCTTTCAGAATTGGAGTGAGGGTTCATTCTGATAACGTTAATGCCTATCGAATAGGAAAGACTATTTGAGCACAGATTGTTGCTGTATCATCATTATTATTATATTTATACTAGTCTTTGAAGACTATATTAGAAAAAGGGTATTCCAGCAAAGAACTGACTGAAGCAGAGGCTTACAAGTAGGAAATACCCTGTAGGTAAGTGTGACCTGCACTGAAAACTAAATATTGGTAAGAGCTAGTGTTGGAAATGTAGGGATGAATATGGAGGGAACTGAATTCAAGGCTCAGAAGTACGGGTTTGTCCCTAACAGTGGGGAACCATCCAGGATTTTCAGCCAAGGAAGATATGATAAAATCTTGGTTTTTGAAACTTCTGTGGTGATAATCAGTTATCCTGTGTTGCAAAGTTGCATTTTGTGGCTCGTGGGAGGTGTGTTTGTTAATCAGAGAAAACGGTGTGTTTCTTTAAGAAACTTTGCTGGACCTTTTTGTCTGATAGGACCTGGCCTGTGACCTTATTTATGATCCCCTCTTTTCATGCAGACACCAAACATCCTCCATGTGAAGAAAAAGAAGGCTGAGATCCAGAGCCTTGGTGATTCACTCTTAGTTATTTCCCCTTTCATGATTCTAATTTGCTCACCCTTTGAATTGTCTTCTTCAGACTGTGGCTGTATTTCATGTCTTGGTTTTCCACCTCACAGGCAATTTCTGACCATATCTTTCTCCATGACATAACCCCACTGTCATTTAAAATCTCGCCATCCAAAGTGCGGTCCTGGGACCAGTAGCACTGGCATCACCTGAGAGCTTGTTAGAAATACAGAATTTTCAGGACCCACCTGAATTAGAATCTGCATTTCAACAAGATCCCTGGTGATCTGTGTGTACATTAATGTTTAAGAAGCACAACACTTAAGTATCCCTTAACCAATGGATGCACCAGTGTCCCCCAGGATCCCCTCATCACCTCAAATAAACATACAGAGAGGGCTTCCCTGGTGGTGCAGTGGTTAAGAATCCGCCTGCCAATGCAGGGGACACGGGTTCGAGCCCTGGTCCGGGAAGATCCCACATGCCGCGGAGCAACTAAGCATGTGCGCCACAACTACTGAGGCTGTGCTCTAGAGCCCGTGAGCCACAACTACTGAAGCCCGCGCACCTAGAGCCCGTGCTCCGCAACAAAGAATAGCCCCCGCTTGCTGCAACTAAAGAAAGCCCACGCGCAGCAACGAAGACCCAGTGCAACCAAAAATAAATAAATAAACTTATTTTAAAAGAAACAAAACCAAAAAGCATACAGAGTGTTTGCTTTCTAAACAAACTTCCAGACAATTCCCCCTAGCCACCCTTTCCAACTGGAGAGCTTTCCACACTCTACCTTCTGTGCAGAAAATCTGAAGCAGCAATGCTTTGAATGTTCGGTGTTTCTCAAGGTACAATCCTCAGATCACCTGCATCTGAACAACCTAGAGAGTTTGTTAAAAATGCAGATACCCCATCCTACCTACATTTACTGAATCTGACTCTTTAGGGGAAGGGCACTGCAAACCACTTTTTCAACTAACATATGATACATACCAACAATCAGAGAACCATCAGAAAACTCCTGGCTGCAAAAACAAATGCAGCTTTAATAGCTTCCCCTTCTTGGTATTGAAACCTTTTTCCAGCTTTGACTCCATTCCCTCATCCAGCCCTGCACTGGGTTATTTGAAATACAGTAATTTTAGCTATCATCCTATTGTTAGAGAGTGCTATTTTTGCAAGAGATCTCATCCAAGTGCTGCTCTGATACCTCTTTTACAAAACTATGTAAATAGCATTCCAGAATTTCTTTTTTACAGGTTATCAGTCTTAACATACAAATGAAATATAAATGTTTCTATCAAATAATTTAATGTTTATTTTTCTGCTTCTTAGTATTTTCTTATGCAATAAAAGATTTTTCCTGCGTCTGATGCTTCTTTAAAGTCACTGTGCTCCTCTTCATCAACGTCTCATATCAGGACGGTTAGTTTCATAGTCAGTCCTATTGGAAAAGTACCTAACATGACTTTATAATAACATTCTCTAGGGTCTGGGAGTTTGGGGGCAGGGATAAATGCTGAAACAGGGACTTGGTGCCTGCAGTTTGCTGGTCTACCTCTATTGCTACAGTCTACATCAAGGCCTTCTACCACTGACATGAAAGTTGAGCAGAATGGGTGAAAGAATGGCAGCACTAGTTGCATAACTATTATGAAATGAAATTACACAGTTTGAATCCACATTAATAGATATTAAATGTTAATATCTATTAACATTAGATGTTAATAGAAATGTTAATATCTATTATCATTTTATTACTAAATGATACCTCTTGCAAATAAAATTTAAACAAAGTCTGAATCTTAATGAAGAGGGATCAAGAGAGAATAAAATGTTTTCCAGACTTCCGCATCCACCCCCAACAGTGCTGTTTTAGATCTTAAAATCCTTCTTTCAAAAAACTAGAAAATCAAAACGAAAAATCTCTTTTCTCTCTTAAAGGGGTTCAAGACTTCAAAGGCATTCTTTAATGAGTCTATCTTTATGTATCCTTTTCTGAACCCTCAGCAAGATCTAATCTTATTCTTTTAGAGTGCCTATAGTACTTCCTTTTCTCATTTCCAGTTCTATTACTCTTCCTTGATTTGTGGTCATATCTGGGCCTCTCCTTCTCAGTTGTACTTCCTTGGCCAGTTGTAAATTTCTTTAGGCAGAAACTGTGTATTCTCCTTTTTGTACCTATCAACAATATTTATTGCATTCGTGTTTTTTTTTTTTCTTTTTAAAAGCAACGTTAGGGGTTGAGCTATTCTTATTTATTTATTTATTTATTTATTGGGTCTTCTGTTGCTGCGCGCGGGCTTTCTCTAGTTGCAGCAAGCGGGGGCTACTCTTCATTGCGGTGCGAGGGCTTCTCATTGCAGTGGCTTCTCTTGTTGCGGAGCACAGGCTCTAGGCAAACAGGCTTCAGTAGTTGTGGCACATGGGCTTCAGTAGTTGTGGCTCACGGGCTCAAGAGCGCAGGCTCAGTAGTTGTGGCATGTGGGCTTAGTTGCTCCGTGGCATGTGGGATCTTCCCGGACCAGGGCTCAAACCCATGTCCCCTGCATTGGCAGGAGGATTCTTAACCACTGCGCCACTAGGAAAGCCCTATTGCATTCTTTATGCTCAGCAAAGTGAGGCCTACAAAAGTATAAATTATAAAACAAACAGTTTAGCTTGGAAGAAAAATTTTACCCATGTAAAACTGTAGCAATTACTGTAAGAGAATATAAAAGTATATAACTAATAGAGACGTGAGTCTTGATCCCATACAGTTCCGTCATGGGAGGTGCAAAACCACTGAAGAAGGTGAGTATGGAAGCCCGGGCTCTCAACACTAAGCACATTTAGCCTTAGGATCTACACTTAAAATCCCAGTGGTCTAGAGAGGGTAGACGCCCTCAGTAAGAGCTGCTGAGATTCAAATTGAAAATGAGGTGGGAGCGAATATCTCCAAGCTACCATGATGAACCAAGGCCAAAGCTCTTGGTTCAATTTTTCTGGATTCCATAATTGCCAGCATTTCTGTATGCCTCAAGGGGCAAGGAGCACCTGAAGATCATTAACATTAGCCAGGCAGGTGCCATTCTAGTCAAGTCATTATTATCTCTCACTTGGATGGATGATTGAAATTGCTTCTTAAATGTTTTTTCCACTTCATTGTTATCTCCTCCTCCTCTGTGTCAGGGGTCCCCACGACCACTTCTCGTGTTCAATGATTTGCTAGGAAGACTTTAACAGGACTCAGAAAACATATAATCATACTCATGGCTATGAAGTATTACAGAAAAAGTGTTCAAAACAAAGTCAGCAAAGGGAAAAGGCACAGGGGGCAAAGTCTAGGGAAAACCAGGCCCAAGCTTCCAAGAGTCTTCTCCCACTAGAGTCACACAGGATGTGCTTAATTCCCCTGGCAATAAGTTGTGACAGCACATGTAAAATGTTGCCAACCAGGGAAGTTTGTTTAAAACTCAGCATCCAGGGACTTCCCTGGTGGTCCAGTGGTAAAGAATCTGCCTTCCAGTGTAGAGGACACGGGTTCGATCCCTGGTTGGGGAACTAAGATCCCACATGCCATAGGGCAACTAAGCCCGTGTGCCACAACTACTGAGCCCATGGGCCTCAATGAGAGAGTCCACGTGCTGCAGACTACAGAGCCCACATGCCACAACGAGAGAGAAGCCCGTGGGCCACAACAAAAGGTCCCCATGCCTCAACGAAGAATCCTGCGTGCCGCAACTAAGACCCAACACTAAAAAACTAAAACTTTTTTCTTTAGCCCAAAAAACTAAAGAAAATTAATAAATATAAAATTTTAAAAAAGAAAACCTCAGCATCCACAGATTGGGGGCAAATCACATAGACATGTTCTGCCTAGCAGGTACCAAAATCCCAGATTCCTCAAAGGAAAGCAGGTGTTCAACATACAGCACATTGTTTATACAAACAGTTCATGCAAAGTGAGCCAATCTTATCAACGGGGTGATGGGAACCCTCCCAAAACCCGAGTTTCCAGACACCTGCCAAGGACCAATCCTGTAAGCCAGATTTTCAAAAGACAGCACTCAGGCCTACTATGTCAACTCATTTCTGCACATCTTCTAACCCATTCTCCAGTCAATAACCAAAGGAATCTTCTTGAAATATAAACCAAATTATGTGTATTGTATTTGGACTAAAATCCAAACTCTTTACCATGGTCCACAAGTCCCTGCATGATGTCAATAACTCCTTCCCCTCAAACTCATCTCTTGTCACTCTCCTCAGCAACACCCTGCAGCCACTTTGGCTTCCTCTAAGTTTTGAAAACATCACTGCCCAACAGAACTTTCCTTGCTAACGGAAATGTTCTTCTGCACTCTCCAGTCATCTCTTGGTGTCCACCAACCACACACAGTTATTGAGCACCTGAAATATGGCTAGTGCAATTGAAGAAATGAATTTTTAATTTTATTTAATTCTAATTAATTTAAATTTAAATAGCCAAACGTAGGTAGTTTGGCTACCATACTGGGCAATGCAGCTCTAGAACACATTGAGTTTTTCCCATTTTAAGGCCTTTTGCTGTATAGGAACTTACAGATCAAACTAAAATGCTTGAATCACATAGTTTATTAAATTAATTTAAAACACAGCACAGAGCAAGGGAAAAGAGAAAGGGTAAGTTAACACACTATTAGGAAAGGTTGCATGAATGGTGGAAGGATCACACTGCTCAAATCCTGGGTTATGTAATGCTTGTATATCCTCCCTTTCTTTGCTGTGTCAGCCTTCTCTGCTGACAGACCAGAGTTGAGGTCCAATCAAGAGGGCCCACAGACAGAAGGTGCCCTGGGCCAGTGGTACACACTTGTTCTACCAGAAAGATGCCGGGACAAGTACACCTGGCCAATAGCTGTAGCTTGCCAATTACCCTGCTGAACAGCTATGAGTTTTTATGTTTTGGGCAGAAGACACATACGCCAGAACAGTTATTACCAGTGAGTGGCTGGATTAAGAGCTCATAAATATTAAGTGCTCATGTATATTTAGTGTATCCTAGACATTAAATATCCTAGGATGTTCAACCACCAACATCCTAGACATTAAATATCTTGTATATATTTAATTTGTCATGAATATTTATTTAGTGCTTATGTGCCTTATGTATACTTAGTGCCTCTCAACTATTACTCTTGGTCTTTTAATTCCTTTCTATTTACATTTAACACACATGCTCTACCCACTAACTACTTATCTAAACTTAATATATGTTATGAGTTTCATTTATCCCATTTGCTTTTTCTTTTCTTCTGCCTCATAACTCAGTATTCTCAAGCAGTGTAACTAATGCACCTTATACCTCTGCACATATTTCTTCTCTGCATGGTGACCATCCTCTGGCTCATCCCATAACAAGCTCCAAGAGCCTTTAGGTCTCAGTGGAAACGTCACCTCCTCAGAAAGGCCTTCTCTGATCACCCATCTGCTATGGACTGAATTGTGTCCCTTCCCAAATTCACAGTTGAAGCCCTAACCCTAATATGACTGTATTTGGAGATAGGGCCTTTAGGGGGGTTAAATGAGGTCATAATCTGATAGGATTTGTGTTCTTATAAGAAAAGGAAGAGACACCAGAGATTTCTCTCTCTCCTTGTACACAGTAAGGAAAGGCCATGTGAAAACACAGCAAAAAGGCAGCTATCTACAAGCCAGGAAGAGAGGGTTCACCAGAAACGAATCCTGATGGCACCTTGATCTTGGGCTTCTGGTCTCTAGAACTGTGAGAAAATAAATTTCTGTTGTTCAAGCCACTCAGTCTATAGTATTTTGTTATGGCAGCCTCTGAATTTTTTTTACTCATGATACTTCTAACACCAAATGTATGGATATTTTCCTCACACTAACCAATTCTCCAACTCTTCGGACACCAAGTGGGTGTTCAACAATTCAATTCAATTCTAACACTATATACCTAGGGTTAGCATCGGATCCCTCAGGTGAAAGGGTTCAGTTCCACAAAACTGCCCCCACTTCGGACACCAGTCACGAGTCCCAGGTACTTCTGACCAACTGGCTATTAATCAGGAGTTCCCACAATTCCCTCCTCAGGTTTGATAATTTGCTAGGACAGCTCACAGAACTCAGGGAAACACTTTACTTACTATTACTAGTTTATTATAAAAGATGCAACTCATGAACAGCCAGATGGAAGAGATGCATAGGGCAAGGTATGGGGGAAGAAGTGCAGAGTTTCCATGGTCTCTCCTAGCACCTCCATGTGTTCACCAACCCAGAAGCTTTCTGAACCCCATCATTCAGGGGTTTTTATGGAGGTTTCATTATGTAGGCACAATTGATTAAATCACCAGCAACTGGTGATTAGCTCAATCTCCAGCACCTCTCCCCTCCCCTTCTGTGGGGTTGAAAGTTTCAACCCTCTAATTATGCCTTTCTGGCAACCAGCCCCCAGTCTGAAGCTATCTAGGGGGCCCCAGTCACCAGTCATCTCATTAGCATACAAAAGTCCCTCTTATCACTCCAGAGACTCCAACGGTTTTAGGTGCTGTATGCCAGCAACCTGGGACACAAATCAAATATTTATTTTTATCATATAATTCAGCCCTAGCAGACTAATACACCATCTATCAAATCCTTCTAAAGTAGGTCTTTCCCACCCCCATTAATCTGTATCTTATCACAATATTTACTTCTTTACACATAATTCATCATTATTTTTAGTTATTTGCTTGCTTACTTTTTAAAAAAATTTTTGGCTGTGCTGGGTATTAGTTGTGGCAAGTGGGATCTTCGTTGAGGCATGTGGGATCTTTAGGTGCAGCATGTGGACTTCTTAGTTGCAGCACGCAGACTCTTAGTTGCAACATGCATGAGGGATCTAGTTCCCCAAACAGGGATCAAACCTGGGCCCCCTGCATTGGGAGCACAGAGTCTTACCCACTGGACCACCAGGGAAGTCCCTTGTTTACTTTCTTTTTACCTGTTTCCCACAACAAACTGTAAGCTCTGCTATGGCTGCAACTATGTCTGTTTTGCTCATTTTTGTAACCTCAGCTAGTTGTCAATGAATATTTATGAATGAAACTTCAAAGTACTTATTAAAAAATGAGTGAATGAAACTCTGAAGTACATATTATTGTTTGACAACAAACAAACCTATAATTCAGCAAACGTGGCTCTTGAAAATAATTGAAAATTATTTTCAATGTATGACTGTGCCTGAAGCCAACATTTTATTTTATCGTGGTAAAATATACATAACATAAAATTTACCATTTTAACCATTTTATGTATACAGTTCAGTGACATTAAGTCCATGCAGACTGTTGTTCAACCACCAAAGCTATCCATCTCTAGAACTTTTTCATCATTTCAAACTGAGACTCTGTACCCATTAAACAATATCTTCCCATTCCCTCCTCCTCCTAGTCCCTGGCAACCACCATTCTACTTTCTGTCTCTGAGTCTTATATGAGTCTCTAGGCACATCATATTAAGTGGAATCATATAATATTTGACTTTTTGTGTCTATCTTATTTCACTTAGCATCATATCTTCAAGGTTCATCTATGTTGCGGCATGTGTCAGAATTTTAATCCTTTTTCAGGCTGAATAATATTCCACTGTATGTATATACCACATTTTGTTTATCCATTCTCCTGTAGATGGACATTTGGGTTGTTTCCTCCTTTTGGCTATTGTGAATAATGTTGCTATGAACACTGATGTACAAATAATTGTTTGAGTCCCTGCTTTTAATTCTTTGGGGTATATACCCAGAAGTGGGATTGCTGTATTATGTGACAATTCTTTTTTTTTTTTTTAAATGTGACAGTTCTATGTTTAATTTTTTTGAGGAACTTCTATACTGTTTTCCACAGTGGCTGCATCATTTTACGTTCCCACTGGCAATGTGCAAGGATTCCAATTTCTCCACATCCTCACTAACATGTGTTATTTTCTTTTGTTTTTGATTGTTTGTTTTTGATAGTAGCCTACTTAATGGGCGTGAAGTGGTTTCTCATGGATTTGATTTGCATTTCCCTAATGATTAGTGATGTTGAGCATCTTTTCATGTGCTTATTGACCATCTGTATATCTTCTTTGGAGAAATGCCTTTTTAAGTCCTTTGCCCATTTTTGAATTGGGTTGTTTTTTGTTGTCTTTCAAGTTGTAGGAGTTCTTTATATATTTTGGATATTAATCCCTTAACAGATTAATGATTTGCAAATATTTTCTCCCATTCTGTAGGCTGTCTTTTCACTCTGCTGATGGCATCCTTCGATGCACAAAAAATTTTTAATTTTGAGGAAATCCAATTTACCTATTTTTTTCTTTTGTTGCCTGTGCTTTTGCTGTCATACCCAAGAAATCATTGCCAAATCCAATGTCAAGAAGCTTTTTTTCTATGTTTTCTTCTAAGAGCTTTATAGGTTTAGCCCTTATATTTAGGTCTTTGATCCATTTTGAGTTATTTTTGTATAGGGTTTAAGGTAAGGGTCAACTTCATTCTTTTTTCATTCTTCTTCTATCTTATGGATATCCAGTTTTCCCAGCACCGTTTGTTGAAAAGTGTATCCTTTCCCCATTGAATGGTTTTGGTACCCTTGTCAAAAATCATTTGACCATATATGCAATGGGTTATTTTGGGGCTCTCTATCCTATTCCATTGATCTATATGTTTGTCTTTATGCCAGTGCCACAGTATTTTGATAACTGTAGCTTTGTAGTAAGATTTGTAATCAGGGTGTGTGAGTCCTCTGACTTTGTTTTTCTTTGAAACCAAATTTTTAATCCTACAAATAATTTCCAAAATTATTTGTAGGGGTTGCCATCTCAGCAACAGTGCAAAAATACACATTTCACAGCAACTATTTCCAATAAGAACTGGTCTTCTATGTAAATTCTTCACAAGAAGGTGTCTAGGAATAGCAGTCCTAGTTTGGAGTCACTGTATCTCTTTTATTTTCCTTAGACAAAACTCTTACTCACACTTGAATTAGAATTTGCAGTATCTTAGCCTTTTGTTCAGGCTGGCACTGCCCAGCTGGGATATCAGCCAAAGAAGACTTCCTGGATTAAGTTTAACTTAGGTAACTCTTTCAGTTTGGGCTATCAGGCTCCATTAGTTTGCCCAGAATACAGAAGAGAACAAACATGTTCAAAACAAGCTGGTTGGGATTTTATCAGGCAGGGTTGCTGCACATTCAAGGTTAGACTAAAAAAAAAAAAAAAAAGTCAATGAGAGAAAAATCATAACAGAAAGTTAAAGGCAAACTCTCAAAACTAGGCAGAGCCTTTCTGGATTGCCTCTGTATATGACAAAAAGAGAATCAAGCTTATTTTAGTGGGGTCTTTGAGATTTTCTCTCCATTTCAGGTTGTGCAGAAGAAAAATTATAGTTTGAGAAACTTGCCTGGTATTTTGCTTTTCTCCTAACAGAGGTAGGGTGGGGTAGTAAGAAAGAATGTTGGACTGTGTCTAAGGAGCTCTGGCTTCCAACAGGATTTTGCCACTGACTTGCAATGGGAAATAAGTCACTGGCTCTCTGAGCTACAATTTCCTCAACCATGTACTGAAAGAATTGTTGGATTTTTAAGAACTCTAACAGCTCTAATAATATGACAGAATCATGGTTTTTTGTGGGTTTTTTTAAACCTCCTCTAGATACTTCTCTTATTCTCTAATTCTTAGAAAATGGTGTAAAACGGTTATTAGCATTCATGTTTTGTCTGCTCTGCTAAATTGTACGGTCCTAGAAAACATCACATTCAGTTTGCTATCCCTCACAATTTAAGACTATAGCTTTTATAAGGTAAATATTTGAAGGAAGGAAGGGAGAATGAGTTGAGCTATCTTTTTTCGTGTGTGTGTGGCACGCGGGCCTCTCACTGCTGCAGCCTCTCCCATTGCGGAGTACAGGCTCCGGAAGCGCAGGCCCAGCGACCATGGCTCACGGGCCCAGCCGCTCCACAGCATGTGGGATCCTCCCGGACCGGGGCACGAACCCGCGTCCCCCGCATCGGCAGGCGGACTCTCAACCACTGCGCCACCAGGGAAGCCCTGAGCTATCTTTTTTTGAAGATTATTTTTCAGTGATAGTTGCTTCATAATTTTGTAGAGATAAATATCCTTTAGCTAGGTGATAATGATTATATTATAGTAATAGTATTTCTCCCTGTTTTGTCCAATTAAAAATAAATTGTGGATTATTTTATAATATAAAAACCCAGAAGCAATGCATTATGTGAGTTAGTATTCTATTATACTGCTTTTTTGGTAAATAAATTCTCAGGGAAGATTTCCTATGAGCAACTCGATGTGATAAAAGGCTAATGTAATGAATCAGGATTATTTACCATGTGCTGCAAATGTTAGAAGAGCTAGCTCAAACTAGTTCAACCAAAAAGGAAAATTTATTTGACTCATATATCTGAAAAGTTCAGGCTTGGCTAAATCTAGGGCCAAATGGATCTCTAGGGCCATTTCTTCATTTATGGTGGTAAGGCTGCTAACAGCGCCAAGCTATCCTCTCAGTAATTCTGGTGTTTGGACAGTGCCTCTTTCAGAACAGTTCTAATGCCTCCCAGAGTTGAGCTGCATCATTTAAATGAGTCACACATGGAAATGTGCCTGCATTCGTCATTGCTCTAGGTCTATGGAATACACTGATTAGCTAGGATTGGGTTGTATGCCCACACTGCAGTTCAGGGGTAGCATTTACCTCCTCCTGAACCTCATGGACTGAGAATGATCATGGGGTGGCTTCCTGTTGGGAAACTGGGGACTCTTTTTGCGTTTTTTTTGGCCGTGCCATGCGGCTTGCAGGATCTTAGTTCCCTGACCAGGGATCGAACCCGCAGTGAAAAGCGCGGAGTCCTAACCACCAGGGGATTCCCAGAAAACTGGGGACTCTTAAGCAGAAGATGCAATGAGTGATAGCCAAGTAGGAGCAGTGGGAATTCACAACAAAAAACAAATCCTAGGGTTTCCCTGGTGGCGCAGTGGTTGCGAGTCGGCCTGCCGATTCAGGGGACACGGGTTCGTGCCCCTGTCTGGGAAGATCCCACATGCCGCAAAGCGGCTGGGCCCGTGAGCCATGGCCACTGAGCCTGTGCGTCCGGAGCCTGTGCTCCGCAATGGGAGAGGCCACAACAGTGAGAGGCCCCCGTACTGCGCAAAAAAAAAAAAAAAAAACAACACAAATCCTAGCTCTGCAAAACAAATTATTTTTAATTTTGTTTTTATATAAAAGTAATGAACTGAGAATCAACTCTATACACAAACTTGTTTCTAGCATTTAACTTCTAAAGCTTTCTGATGTAGCTTTGTACACTGTAAAAGCTTTAATGCAAAAGCTGACTCATGTCAGTTATGAATCACATCTGGCTGCAAATGACAGATCTAACTATAGTGCCTTGAACAGATAAGGGTTAATTTTGACGTTCAGAGGTAGAACTGCCTGCTATATAAACATATATTTTTCTTTTTTCCTGTGTACTTTTTTTTTTTTTTTTTGCGATACGCGGGCTTCTCACTGCTGTGGCCTCTCCCGTTGCGGCGCACAGGCTCCGGACGCGCAGGCTCAGCGGCCACGGCTCACGGGCCCAGCCGCTCCGCGGCATGTGGGATCTTCCCGGACCGGGGCACGAACCCGTGTCCCCTGCATCGGCAGGCGGGCTCTCAACCACTGCACCAGCAGGGAAGCCCTTCCTGTGTACTTTTTAAAGAGTATAACCAGATGTTCTAATCAATACTCTTGCATACATCACATGGTCACATATATCTTCTGTGAAGCTTGAGAAATGTAGTCTTTTAGTTGGGCTCAGTGCCACTCCAAATTAAACCAGCCTGCATTACTAAGGAAAAGGGGGATAATGGACATTGGGGGGCTGTCTCAGTCAGCGGGAGCTGCTATAACAAAGCAACACAGACTGGGTGATTTAAACAATAGATATTTCCTTCTCATAGTTCTGGTGCTGGCTAACTCAGTTCCCTGAAGAGGGCACTCCTCCAAATGGCCCTCTTCTTGCTGTGTCCTCACATGGCAGAGAGAGAGGTCTAGTTTCTCCTTACAAGGACATTAATCATATCAAGGGGCCCCACTATCATGACCTCATACAAACCTAATTATCTTCCAGCTCCAAATACCATCACATAGGGGGTTAGAGCTTCAACATATGAATATTCAGCCCATAACATTCCACCCCTGACAACCCCCCCAAAAAGTTTACATCCCTCTTGCATACAAAATACATTCATTTAATCCTAATGGCCCCCAAAGTCTTAACTCATTCTAGTATCAACTTTAAAGTCTACAGTTCAAAATCTCATTTAAACCAGATATGGGTGAGACACGAGGTATGATTCATCCTGAGGCAAAATTCCTCTCTAGCTGTGAACCTGTTAGACCAGGTAAGTTATGTGCTCCAGAATACAATGATGAGACAGGTACAGGGTAGACTTTACTGTTCCAAAAGGGAGAAATTGGAAGGAAGAAGAGGGTATCAGATCCCAAGTAATTCCAAAACCTCATAAGGTAAATAATATTAGATCTTGAGGCCTGAGAATAATCCTCTTTGGTTCGATGCTCTGCTTTCCAGACCCAATGGGGTGATCCCACCTCTGTAGCTATGCCAGGTGGGGGGCCCCACCCCGCAAGCTCCAGGTGGCTGCAGTCTGGCCCAGCGAATCGGAAGCAACAGATCACCCCAACCCTTGAAACTGAGGAGGCAGCCCCGATGATCTCTGAATCACCTTTGTGGTCATTCCTCCTTTGCCTTGAAGAACAGCACACGTTTGCAGCTGCCTAGCTCCACAGTCCAGTTCTGTGGGGTCTAAGAAGTCTGACAGCCTTCCTTCTGTGCTGGGGTGGCTGATTAGGTCTGTGGCTCACACTCACTATAAACAGGGTGAGAATTTTCCGAATTTTAAAGTTCTAGTTCATTTTTTGTCAACAATTCATTGTTTTGACTCATTTCTCTCTTTTGCGTTTAATGCTAAGTGGCCAGAAGGAACCAAACTGCTTCTTCATCACTTTGCTTAGAAATTTCCTTGGTTAACTATCCAGTTTCATAGCTTGCAAGTTTTTCCTTCCACAAAACACTAGAATATAGTTCAGCCAAGTTCTTTTGCCACTTTATAACAAGGAGCACCTTTTCTCCATTGTCCAATAACATGTTCCTCATTTCCATCTGAGATCTCACCAGAATAGCCTTTACCACCCATATATATACTAACATTCTACTGATGATTTACATATTCTCTAAAAAGAGGGAAGCTCTCCCTCCAGTTCTCCCCTTTTCTTTGTGAGTCCTCACCAAAATCATTGCCCTTAATGGCCATATTTCTAGCAGGCACCTCCAAACTCCTCCAGCCTCAACCCCTTGTCCAATTCAAAGCCACTTCAATATTTTCAGGTATTTGTTACGGTAGCACCTCACTCTCAGTACCAAAATCTGTATTAATTAGCCTCCAGAGAAAAAGAACCAATAGGACTGAGATACATATACAGAGAGAGAGGGAGAGGGAGAGACTTATTATATGGAATTGGCTCATGCGGTTGTGTAGGCTGAGAAATCCCATGATCGGCAAAGGCAAGCTGGAGACCCAGGAGAGGCAATGGTATAGTTCCCGTCTGCGTTCAAAGGTCTGAGAACAAGGAGAGGGGATGGTGTAAGTTCCAGTTTGAGTCTGAGTCTTACCTAAGGCAAGATAAGACTGTTGTCCCAGCTCTAAGACAGTCAGGCAGAGAGGGAATTCTCCTTTATTCAGCCTTTCTTGTTCTATTATGTCTCCAATGGATCGGATGAGGCCCACCTACACTGGGGAGGACAAACTGCCTTACTCAAGTCCAGCAATTTAAATGTTAATCTCATCTAGAATCACCCTCATATACACACCAGAATAATATTTAACCAAATATCTGGGCACTCCATGGCCCAGTCAAGTTGACACATAAAATTAATCATCACAGTGGCATAGCAATTTCTGCCACAAAGATATTAGTGAAAACATTGTGATTTAATTCCTTTCCTTTGTTTCAGTTGTTTTCTTATTATATAAATATATATATAAAGAAAGCTTTTCGTTAAATAGATATTACACAGATGAAAAAAAAGAAATGTTTAATTCTAAGCAAAAATTTTCTCCTAAGTCAGGATATTTTTTTATCAACTCCAGTGTCTTTTTTTTTTTTTTAGATAGTCTTACAAACAGGATCATTCATTATATTTTGTGACCTACCTTTTTCTACTTAAAATATATAATTTGAATATTTCTTTGCTACAAAATATTCTTTTATGACTTTTTTTAACATCTTTATATGACATTTTTAATGACTGCTGAATTGTCTATTGAATGGCATTTTTCAGTCAATCTCCCCTTGTTAGACATTTAGTAGTTTCCAATTCTTCACTATTATAAGCAACTCTAACACACTCTTGGACAGTAGGACTCTCTCTTTTTTAAAAATTTATTTATTTTATTTATTTTTGGCTGCTTTGGGTCTTTGTTGTTGCGCGCGGCAAGCGGGGGCTACTCTTCGTTGTGGTGCGCAGGCTTCTCATTGTGGTGGCTTCTTCTGTTGCGGAGCATGGGCTCTAGGCGCGTGGGCTCAGTAGTTGTGGCTCGTGGGCTCTCGAGTGCAGGAGCAGTAGTTGTGGCGCACGGGTTTAGTTGCTCCGCGGCAGGTGGGATCTTCCCCGACCAGTGCTCGAACCCGTATCCCTTGCAGTGGGAGGTGGATTCTTAACCACTGCGCCACCAGGGAAGCCCTCTCTTGTTATCTCTCAGTGTTTAGTTACAAAAGCAATACATGCCCTCTCCAAATAACTAAAACAATACAGAATTGTGTTAAGATAAAAAGCAAAGCTCCTTATTTCTATTCATCAGCACTTCTTTCCCCCAGCGTTTCTATTCCCCATGGGGCAACCACCATAAATAGTTTACTGTGTGTCTTTCTGAATTTGTTTTCTGACTTCTTTCTTCCTTTTCCTTCCATTCTGTTAACTGTAGGTTTTTGCTTCCTGCTCTTCTCATCCTCAGCCTCAAGCAGCCTCTTCACTCTTATTTGCTGCTTAGTCTGGAAAACCAGACTAGCACATCTACTAGAATTATGTGTAGATTTAGTCAAAATAATTTATGAGTAAAAGCCTCACACCTCTCTGATTAAAGAGCATGAACTTCACTGGTTATCCTTTCTGTTTGGCATTTCGTAGTGAGCCTTTTAAAGCTACCTCCTGGTACTAACTGGGTCAAACCGTTGGTCAAGTAACCTTCAAATAAAGTGAGGTGTTACTATGTTTACTTTTCATAAGCTAAGAGTGAACTACATTTAAGAAACATTTTTATGTTAACTTTTCACGTGTTCATACAACTGACCATGAAAGGAAATTTTTGTAAAATAGGAGAAGAGCAATTAAAGATTTTTTTAGTGTTTTCATTCATTCAGTAAATATTTGCTGAGTACCTGTCACATGTATAGATATTAGGAATGTAAAAATGAAAAACCAAAGCTCTTCATCTTCTTTTTTTAAAGCTTTCACAAGTACTATTTAGGAAACACCTAACAGTATATTTTGTCTTCTTTGCCTGGATCCTCCCTTCAAAACGTGCATTTGAGCATCTTGTCTCTGAGTCATGTGGCAGTAAACTCAGTTCTCTATTGATAACACATTGGCACTTGAGCCCCTGTATTCTATGTTCTTGCCTGAGCAGCTGCAGCAGCATTTAGCTCAGGAGCAAGAGGAAGTCCTCTGGCTGCCCAAGTAGGTAGATATCCAGGACATCTGGATTCCCTTCAGGTCCTTTTGGTAAAACTAAGTCCAGAGACCTTGGCATTGCAATTCACACCATTATCTACAGCTCACCCTTTCCTTTTATCTTTCTTCTTCTTCAACTATGAAAATTGCTGAAATGCCAGGAGTTTGGTTACAGGTGAATAGGGAAGTATGGAATGTTTTTAATCCTGCTCTCAGTATTGCTGGTATTATTAGAAGATCAGCAGAGCCGTGAATCCAGTCACGCTCTTGGCTATAGCAGCCTACCCTGACTTAAGTGCTCCTCACATGAAAAAAGACCCAGGGCTTTAGTTGACAGTAAAAGCAACCTGAGCCAGTGATGTGACCTAGCTGCCAAAACTAGCCAATGTGATCTGAACCAGCATTAATCGAAGGCTGTGGCTGGGACAAGTAAGGTAATAGTCCCAGAGTACACTCTGCAGTGGTCAGACCACACCTGGAGGATGGTGTTTCCTCCTGGGCACAGCATTTTAAAAGTGATGTTGACAAGTTGGAGTACACCCAAGTTGGGCAACAGGATGATGAATGGCCTAGAAACTACATCCTTTGAGGAACAGTTAGAGGAACTGGGGTAGTTCACCCTGGAAATTAGAGGCATAAGGATGTGGGATAACCACTTCCAAATACTCGCAGGGCTATCATGTAGAAGAGTTGAACTCTTCCGTATAATCTCAGCAAGCACAACTTAGACCAATGGGTGTACATTACAAAGCGGTTGATCTTGTCTCCATAAAAGGAAGAATTTTCTAGCCCTTACGAACATCCAGAAAATAGGAGCTTTGCAAGGTAGTGACTTTACCTTAATAAGGGGTGTTAGAATGGTGACTGGCTGACCAAACACAAGAAGATTCACGAATAGGATGGGAGGTTTGGAGAGACAAACTGATCTAAGATCCTTACAGATTCAAAGGTTCTAATGACAGAACCTCAAGAAGGAAAGAAGTGTTAGTACCTTTTTGCCTCAGATCTCATACAAGTATTAACCATAGAAACTATGCTAAAATTGACTCTAAGGTCAAATATCAAAGTTATTAGGATGGAAGGAAAAAAAGTCATAGGAACTTTCTCTTTTCCCTCGTGGTTGTCAATTTTGTGCATAAAGGTTTGTGTAGTAGTGTTTATTTGTTATTTTCGAAGCAGATGGAATGCTTTTTTTTTTCTCTTTTAAGATTCTTTAAAGCCCTGGTTTGCTTTCTTTCTCATCAAACTTATGGTTCTCTTAATAGTTTTCAGGATATTACATTTTGAAAAGATTACTCTTAATCCAAAATTATAAAGCAGCATTTCAGGGAATGGCAGTCTGTCCACATGTCAAAGAAGCAGTCCTGTGGAACAACTGGTGTTTAAAGCTCATTAATCATTAATAATGAGGTAGTGTCCAGTAAAACGTGTACGTTGCAATAGCTTGGCTCTTCCCCATAATCAGTTATGTAAGTAGACCAGAATGATCATTCCTATTTTACCAATGCAGAAACGGGGTCTTGGAGCAGCTTGCCTACCATGATTGTGGATGGAGCAGGTGCTAATAATCCAAATCCACTAGCACTTGTCTAGTGCTCTTTCTAATACTGTTTTCAATACTAAAAACTGTTACTGTTTTTTCCTAATAGCAGGTCTAGAGACTTACTTAAATGCAGAATATATTTTTTCTCTCTAACTACAGTGGTTCTCTGGAGTAGGAGGGCAGATAGCTTCGGGCAAAGAATTGGCCTCCTAACTTTAATGCTGTCTCTAGTTCATCTTATGTCCTAAAGAAAAACTCTTGCAAACATCACTACTGATGTCTGAGAATGCTTGACCCTCTCCTTGAAAAGAGAGATGCTAACACTTACTTCAAATAAAAATCCTATGGATGTGGACAGAACAACGCTTGTCAGACAGGGTAGATTTGACTGGGTGGTGCAGCAAAATGCTTAGGAGCTCAGGTTCAGTGAGAGAGATGTGGGCTTAAGTCTTTGTTTTGCCACCTACTGGCTGTGACATTATCATCATCTCATGGAGCCTCAGGGCCCTTATCTGTAAAATGGGAAGAATAGGACCTACCTTTTTGGCTGTTGGGAGGATTAGGTAAGATAATGTGTGTAAAAGCATGAATACTGTGCTGTTTTTTAAAAACACGTTTATTGTGAGTTATTATTCATTGTCTTTTACTCACTTTTCTATTGGGGCATTATTGTGTGTTTCTGATTTATTTCCACTTTGCAGTTTATGCTCAGCACAGTAGGTGCTAAATAAATCCTAGTCTGTAGCACCACGCTGGACCCATAATCAGTAACAATTCAATAGACTAAGTGCCTCCTGGGTGCCCAGCCCAACGTCGATCTCCAAGAATACTAAGCTGCCTGAGACTAGACCTCTGCTGAGAGAAAGTGATCCTCAGGTTGTTGTAGAGGTGTTCCAGAAAGGTCTGGCGATGGATGAGTGCTGAGTGAGTCACAGGCAACCAGGCCAAGAAAGGTGGGAGGGGGCTCGGTGGAGAGGGGGCTGCTGAATGAAGGCACAGATCTCTGTCAACAGATTGCCTGAGTGAACTGTAAGCCTGCATCAGAGTTTTAATACTTGCTTGGCTAGTCACATAACCTCTCAGAACCTCAGTTTACCTGAAAAGAAATATACAATGATGACTACCTACTAGATTCAATGAAGTAATATTTGCAAATACTTTCTTGCCATATCATCTGGAACAAAGTAAGTGCTCAATAAATGTTAGCCACCCTTACCACTATGTTCTAACAATTTGATAATACCTTATAATTATGAACGGTGTCATTCCAAGAATAATTCATTCCTTGGCCGTTGGACTGCGAAGGAGGATTCCAGGATTCACTGCTTCAGTCTTGAAGAGCTTTAAAGCAAGGAGGCTTCACAATCCCAGTCAAGGGCCTGCGCGGCGTCTTTTACTCCGGGAGGCCGGTACAGGAGGACCCATGCAGAGCCGGGCTCCCAGGGTCACATGAGCCGCGGCCCCGCCCCGGCCGAGCCCGTCCCCCGCGGCTGCGGCAGCTGTGGCTGCGTCTGCGCGGAGCCGAGCGCGCTCTGTGGCGCGGTCCGCAGTGGAGGCGGCGCAAACAGCCAGGGGGCGGCGGATGGCTCTGCGGGGCCTGGCAGGCTTGGGGCCCGGCTCCCGCGGGCCGCTGGGTCAGGCGGGGGCAGCGGACGAGGAACGCGAGGCGCCGGCCGTGGTGGCGGCGGGAGACGCGCCAGAGGACGTTGAAGAGGACGAGGGCCGCAGCCGGGGCCTGCTGCGCTGGGACGGCTTCTCAGCCTGGCTGCATTGCGTGTGTGTGGTGGGCTTCGACCTGGAGCTGGGCCAAGCCGTGGAGGTGAGGCCCGGCCGCACCTGGCCCCCGCGCCCCGTCCCGGTCCCCGCGCTGGGGCAGCCCCAGCAGAGCTTGTGGCCCGCGGGCCGACCGGCCTGGACCCTGCCCGCTGCGCATCCGGGCGTGGCCGGCAGCCGCTCCGCCGTCTGCCGGGCTGCGGTCCAGAGGCAGTTCCCGTGGGAGGATCGTGGGCTGTGGCTAAGGGTGAAAAGTTCTCTCTAGCCCCCTCCTAAATACTTGTTGATGGCCCTGTTTTCTTTTCTTTTCTTTTTTTTTTTTTTTTTAACCCGGTGTCACAGGAATAACTAGAATGGTTAGCGGCACCCGGAGAAGACTGCAGGCAGGATGTTTGGGACTTTTTCAAGAAGCAAACAATGCCCCTGACATATGGTGAACTATAATAGCCAGACCTCACACAACCAACTTTTTTTAGACTCATGGATTGTTTTGGTCATTTGCAGCGACTCTCAGAACATTCCACTTAGCCTGAGCCGAAATGCTTGTCTCAGTAGGGGTTTTCTCCTTTTCCTCCTTTTGTTCCTCATCTCTGTTATTTCTTGATGTTGCTTATGAGACGGCCTGAAAGCTAATAGCAAAATGAACATAAGGAAAATCGTTCGCTTGTGAATTTGTCAAGTTTTCCATTTTTATAGCGCCTTGTTGAAAGGCCTTGTAATCTTGACATTATTTAGGGTTCCTTTTGTAGCATAAGAGATTGCTTGTCTTTATGTAGCCAAGAAAAACGTAGAGTCAGAAGGACCTATGTTTAGAAGATTTTTTTGTTTGTTTTGGTGGCAATGACAGATTTTAATGAATCATCTCATTCTGACTTTAGTGGCATGAGTGGGCTATGAAAATTGGCCAGGGAGGTGTTTCTTAATGTGGAGTGTGTATTCAGCCTGTCTTCTCTGTGTTTTATCATTACACAGCTCAATACACTTTAAGTTTCCACTAAGATTTAGGCATTATCTTGGTTGTTGAGCAGACGTATATGAAAGATATACTCTAACCTATATTTATAGAGTAAGACTACAATTTAGAGGAGAGCCAAGAATTAATCACACCAGCAGATAGGGCTAAATGCAGTGCTTGGCACGTGACAGTGTTCAATAAAAAATTGATAGAGTGAATACATGAACAGTACTTTGAGCTGGAAACAACAGTTCCCAAAGACTGTGAAGAAGAGATTTATGTCATCTATCATTTACACTGACATATTAACCTGAAGCTATATGTATAGCAAAATACGATTTAATCAGAAAGCATAGGATTGAGTTGTTGTAGTCGATTACATTTTTGAATAAAGTATGGAGATCTTTTGGACTCTGACCCTTTGGGCATGCTTTATAACGTGTATGTTTTTTTCTGACCTAATAAACAATACTTAGCAAGTATTGAGGTGCTACAAAAATGTGAATCACTGAGACTATTTTGAATTTCATTTCCCATAGTATATGCTATTGCACAGAGTTTTCTTTAGGTCTTTGGTTCTTCACATTTTTAAAAGGTCCAGAATGCAGTTAAGTTATGAACTTCATGAACTCTCTCCCTAAGGAAAATGGTAATACAAAATCATGTATATGCTTCCATTGACTATCTGGGGGTCATTTATGGAGTTTCTGTTGCATTGTCCTCAGGTTAAGAATCACTGATTTTAGAAAGTGTAGGGTGAGGGTGGGGAAGATTCCCTAATAAAGGATCCCGAGAAAGATAAACACATTGAGAGGCAACACAATTTAATTTTGTTTTGTTTTCCTGAGGAATGTAGAATATTGCCACTTTTAAAATGGAGAAAAAGGAATACAAATTAATAATTAATATAACAAAATAGTTGAAAATATATTTCACTTTTGTAATATGGCCATATCCAGGCCAAAAATGGACAGGAGGGGTGGCTGTAATGGGGCAAGAAGGTAAGTATAGAATTGTTTTGGAGAAATGACGTAATAGCCCCACCCTACTTCCTATAATGCACAACCATAGGGATTCAGAAGGGAAGTTAATTAAATAGGTTAAAAACTAAGTTTGGACAGTATATCCTCCAACTCAGTTGTGTTATCAGAAATGCAGTCATTTAGTCTTAGGCTTGAGAGAGACTTAAGAAGTCAGCTCTGCCATGATAGAAAGTACCAGTTGCAAATTTTAAATGCATAAACAGTGCCACTTATTTAAGCTTAAATCCCTACTAAAGAGATAATGTAGAATATTGACCAAGAACTCAGACCCTAGAGCTAGACTGCCTAGGCTTGAATCTGTGTGACTTGGGGTACGTTACTTAGCTCATCTGAGCCTCACACTCCTCTGTGACAGGATAACAGTGCCTATATCATGGCACTGTTGTGAGGGTTAGGTAAGTTAATGCTGATGAAGCATTTGGAACAGTGCCTTGGACTCAGTAAGACCTAGGTAAGTCTGTATTTGGGAAGCACTGAAATTCTCTTTTTCATTTTCAATGAAGAGAACCCCTAACTTTTGCTTTGTGAAGATGAAGCCTTCGGACCTTAGTTTTCTCACTAGAAAAATGAAGTTGAAGTACTAGAATCAGTATTCTTTTTTTTTTTTTTGCGGTACGCGGGCCTCTCACTGCTGTGGCCTCTCACTGCTGTGACCTCTCCCGTTGCGGAGCACAGGCTCTGGACGCGCAAACTCAGTGGCCGTGGCTTACGGGCCCAGCCGCTCCGCAGCATGTGGGATCTTCCCGGGCTGGGGCACAAACCCGTGCCCCCTGCATTGGCAGGCAGACTCTCAACCACTGTGCCACCAGGGAAGCCCGAATTAGTATTCTTTGTAAAGTAGGGGAACTTTTTTTCTGGGTAGATGAAAATCAGATGTACCTCAGTGGCTAATCTGGTTGAAATGGGGCCTGTGTGTATATATTTGGTTGTGGACAACAGAAACTAAGCTATAGCTGAAGGAGAAAAGGCACATTTGCTGTAAGGCCACAGAGGTGTTTCAAGATGTCCAAGGTACAAATCTAGAGGGACTTCCAGAAAATGGCTAGAGCCCAGAACCAGGGAAGTCTCTTGTTTATGCTCTTGTTTTATGGATTTTGTTCATGCTTCATGCTCTCCTTTAAACTAACTTCTCTGCTTCTGTGATCTTTATGGCGAAGTTGCCCTTTTCGGCCACTTCAGCGAAGAGAGTGAATGTCATTCTCATTCCAAACACCGGAGGAAGGTACTCAGGCCTGGTTTGGAGCAGATTCTCACTCTGCTATTATCAGCTGAAAACCTGAGTGGTTGGAGGAGTGGTCTGTGTTGCATAAAATGTCTGTTGGGAACCCTGTCCTAGAACAAGGGGACAGTAAAGGGGGTCTTTTGAGCTGGGAAGAGACTGCAAAAGGTGTTGACTACAGGAGGTATGCTCAGCCTCTTTCTTTTCCCCTGAGATGGCTCTGGCATCACCACAGTGACACTAAGGGTCTTCTGGAACAAGGTTTGAAATCCTCTGAATTTTATATACTCTTTGTCACTTCCAGCTCTGTGAAATTACCTGATTTTATAATAAAGCCTTAATTAATTATCTGAATCCAGAATTGCCTCATTCCAGTTTTTTTTTTTTCTCATTGAGAAATAATATGTTCATTGTTGAAAACTTGGCAAGAAAGGGAATTATAAACACTAGAAAACATCACTCATAATTATATTAAGAGATTAATACTTGGCATTTTTGTTAATGCTTTTTTTCTTTATATAATTTTGTATCTGTCAAGGATAAGTTTGATTGTTAAGAACAGAAATCCTCTCAAATTTAAGTGAAGAGAAATTGATTGTAAGGAATCTTTTGGAACCAGTTGCAGGAAGCAGGGTTGAACCTCATGGGATTTGGAAAGCCCCAGGCTTTTGCCTTTGTCTCTGTGGAGCTGTGTGGTCTTTTGTCTTTGCTTCTCTTTGCATGTCTGTTCTATTCTCTGTGCTGAGGCTGATTTCCTCTGCAAGGGTCTCAATTTCTGCTCCCCCATTTCACTTGACTTCGGGTTTCCACTGTACTGTTATTAGCCAAACTTCTACTTTTGTATTCTGGAACCAGGCAGAAGCTTAATTCAAATACTAGAGTATCTGATTGGTTCAGCATGGGTCAGGTGCTCCCTTTTGTTCAGTCAGTTGCAGTAAGGAGACAGTGTTTCAGTAACGGTAGTGGCCACTTAGGCTCACCCCTGCAAAAGGAGGGGACACTTGAAAGCATGGTCTGGGCAGCAGTCCCCCAAATAGGTCTGCTGTAAGAGTCTGCCATTACTGATAAGCATTCTCACAATTTGCCATATCGTTAAAGAGTCCTCATAAATATTTTTTTATGGACCATAATTTATTTAACCATTTTCTCTAATTTGGATATTTAGTAGTTTCTTTTTTTCTTCATAGTGTGAAGAGTTGTTTGCCACCTGTACACACTTCCTTAGAGATGGTCTTCATTTTTTGAGGGCCTTTAAATCATGTGAATTTACGGAACTCACAGAACATCATGGGAGGTGACACATCTGTAATTTGAGATTACCTCTTGAACCTCTCCAGCCCCCACCCGAATTTTATAAGAATCGAGAAATCATTGGTGGCTTTCCCCCTGTTGAAGGCTATGACCTATCAACTTTTTGGACAGTATCAATCTAGTGAAAAGAGTACAAGCTTTGGGGTGTTGAACATATGCTAATTGTCCGAGTTTTGACCAGTTTCTTCAGTCTCTGTGTCTCATTTTCCTCAATTATAAAATGGCAAAATAATATCCTGAGCGTTGTTGGAGGTACTAAGTGAGATAAAGCATGTAAAAATTAATTTCTGTCATTTAATGCATACCCAATATGTTAGCTACCCTTTTTAAAAATTTTTTAAATTTTTTTTTTTTTTTTTTTTTTTGGCTGCATTGGGTCTTCGTTGCTGCACGCGGGCTTTCTCTAGTTGCGGCGAGCGGGGGCTACTCTTTGTTGCGGTGCGCGGGCTTCTCATTGCAGTGGCTTCTCTTGTTGCAGAGCACTGGCTCTAGGAGTTCGGGCTTCAGTAGTTGTGACACGCGGGCTCAGTAGTTGTGGCACGTGGGCTCTCGAGCACAGGCTCAGTAGTTGTGGCGCACAGGCTTAATTGCTCCGTGGCATGTGAAAGCTTACTGGACCAGGGATCGAACCCGTGTCCCCTGAATTGACAGGTGGATTCTTTCTTTCTTTTTTTTTTTTTTTTTGCTGTACGCAGGCCTCTTACTGTTGTGGCCTATCCCGTTGCGGAGCACAGCCTCCGGACACGCAGGCTCAGCGACCATGGCTTACGGGTCCAGCCGCTCCGCGGCATGTGGTATCTTCCCAGACCGGGGCACGATCCCGTGTCCCCTGCATCGGCAGGCGGACTCTCAACCACTGCACCACCAGTGAAGCCCGACAGGTGGATTCTTAACCACTGCGTCACCAGGGAAGTCTCTAGCCCCTTTTTTATAATTAGTGGCCTTGCACATTCAATAATCAGTGTGGGCCTATCTTGGCTATGCCCTCACTCCTATTATTTTGCCTTAAATTTATTTATAAAAACACACGGCTTTGGATGTGAATCATCCAAGCTAAGCTTGTGTCAGTCACAAGTACTTAAAGCACTTTCTGGGAATCAAGTTTATTAGGTTTCACTTTGCTGATAATCTATGACATAGCCTATTTGTATGTACATATATGTGTACATACATATGTGTATATGTACATAGTTTGTATTTCACCTCTTTGGTGAAAAGAATTTCAGGCCAGTTAAATTATCTATAAAAAGCAGGACAATTTATAATCATTTCATTACTGATCCCCCCCTACTTTTTTTCTAACAAATTGAAGATAAATCCCTGCTTTGGGGTGAAGGCAAACCTATGCCGTTTTTAAAAGAGCAGGTAGCAGAATTGACTCCCCTTTTTTTCCCACTTCTGTTTTTTGTTGAGTCACTGCCTATTTATTACCCCTTATCCCCTAACAGGGTGGAACCTGGAGTAGTCAGCACAGTTTTCTTTATCTTAGCAAAGTTTCTGTTTATTTTTCTGAGAAGGGTAAAGGCAGTTGTGTGAAAGGTTTTCGTGTTTCTTCCTCTCTTCTGGGTGACCCATAGCCTCAGTATTTGATCCTCAGCATGTTCACTGTTTTAATTGAAATGGGTGTGTATAATTGCATGCTGCTATACTGTCTCAATGAGCCATCTATTCAGATATTTACTGGACAACTACCATATCCAGACAATGGTATGTTCTGGAGGTAAAGCCTTGATTATCCCTTCCTTATTGAGTTTGCAGTCTAGCATGGAAGGTAGACCATTCAACAGTGAATGATAGGATAGGATTTGCAGGGTACTAATAATGGCCTTTAAATTTCCTTGTGAAATAGTAGCACTTCATGGTAGCTTGATGTAGTTCTATGATTTGAGGTTTAAAACCTTAGTGACCTCTTGAGCTTCTTAGGCTCCCAGATTCTACAAAAGCTTCCTTGGTGTTACTAATCTCTGATTCAGTTATGAAATTATATAATCTGGAGATAATCTGGGACGTTCTAGTTAGTTAGTTCTGTCTAGTTAGTTCTTTCACAAGTACTTTATGTTTTTGTACTTACTGTGATGAATGATGTGAAACATGGAAAACTGTACCTAAACTTTACTTTTTTTTGAGAAATGCTTTACCATCCATTCCATTTTCAAACTGATCAAGTTTTCTAGTAGAGTAATTTAACTTCAATCTTGAGAAAGTGGGAATCTTAGACTTGAGGATACTGTGATTTCAGGCCATTTTTTCCACTTTTTAAAGTAAGTAACATTCTCATTGAAGTGTAACACACATGTAGAAAAGTGCACAAATCCTAAATCTGTATTTTGGTGAATTTTCAAAAAGTGAGTATACCATGTCACGACCCTAGAGATCAAGAAGCAATATTATTACTGCCCCCAAATTTCCCTTACATTCTCTTTCAGTCATGACCCATTCTCCTTTCCCCTCCAGCTCCTGGCAACCACTTATCTACTTTGTCTCTATGGATTCTCCTTTTCTGTATATTTCATATGAATGGAATCATACGACACGTGGCCTTTTGTGTCTGGCTTCTTTCACTTAGTATGTTTTTAAGATTCATCCATGTTGTAGTATGTATTGGTACTTCATTCCTTTATATGGTTGAGTTTTATATCATTATATGGATACATCACTTTTTTTAATAAGTTTATTTATTTATTTATTTTTAGCTGTGTTGGGTCTTTGTTGCTTTGCGCGGGCTTTCTCTAGTTGCGGTGAGTGGGGGCTACTCTTTGTTGCGGTGCGCGGGCTTCTCATTGCGGTGGCTTCTCTTGTGGAGCACAGGCTCTAGGTGGGTGGGCTTCAGTAGTTGTGGCATGTGGGCTCAGTAGTTGTGGTGCACGGGCTTAGTTGCTCCGCAGCATGTGGGATCTTCCCAGACCAGGGTTCGAACCCGTGTCCCCTACTTCAGCAGGCGCATTCTTAACCATTGCGCCACCAGGGAAGTCCAGATATATCACATTTTGTTTATCCATTCATCATTTGATGGAAATTTGGATTGTTTCCACTTTTTGGCTATGATGAATAATGCTGTTATGAACGTTCGTGTACAGGTTTTTGTGTGGATGTATGCTTTTCACTTCTCTTGGATGTATACCTAAGAGTGAAATTGCTGGATCATATGGTAACTCCATGTTTAAGTTTTTTGGCTGCTTTGGGTCGTTGTTGCTGTGCACAGGCTTTCTCTAGTTGCGGCGAGCCGGGGATACCCTTCATTGTGGTGCGTGGGCTTCTTATTGCGGTGGCTTCTCTTATTGTGCAGCACGGGCTCTAGGCTCGCAGGCTTCAGTAGTTGCAGCATGGGGGCTCAGTAGTTGTGGTGCATGGGCTCTAGAAAGCAGGGTCAGTAGTTATGGCACACGGGCTTAGTTGTTCCGTAGTATGTGGGACCTTCCTGGACCAGGGATCGAACCCGTGTCCCCTGCATTGGCAGGCGGATTCTTAACCACTTTGCCACCAGGGAAGTCTTCCATGTTTAATTTTATGAGAAGCTACTAAATGGTTTTCCAATGTGACTTCATTTTCACATTTTCATCAGTAATGTATGAGGCTCCTAATTTCTCCATATCCTTGCTACCACTTTGTCCTTTTGATTACAGCCATCCTAGAGGTATGAGGTGGTATCTTACTGTAATTTTATTTGTTTTTCCCTAATAACTAATGACATAGAGTGTCTTTTCATGTGCTTATTGACCTCTTGTATATCTTTTTTGGAGAAATTTCAAATCAGATCCTTTGCCCATTTAAACATTGGGTCATTTGACTTTTTATTGTTGAATTATAAGAGTTCTTTATAGATCCTGTACTCTAGACCCTTATCAGATATATGATTTGCAGATACTTTCTCCCATTCTGCAGTTCGTCTTCACTTTCTTGGTAGTGTTCTTAGAAGTGCAGAAGCTTTAAATTTTGATGAAGTCCAATTTATTTATGGTTGCTTGTGTTTTTGGTATCATAGCTTAGAAACCATTGTCTAATTCAGAGTCATAAAGATTTATTCCTATATTTTCTTCTAAGAGTTTTATAGTTTTAGCTTTTACACTTAGGTCTTTGATCCACTTTGGGTTACTTTTTGAATATGATGTGAAGTAGAGGTGTTACTTTTTTAAAAACCTTATTTTGAGATAATTTTAGAGTTATGAAAGTAATTCATTCAGCTTCCTTTAATGTTAACATTTTATATAAACATAGTACAATTATCAAATCTAAGAATATAACATTGGCATGATACTGTGTACTGAGCAACAGAGTTTATTCAATTTCACTAGTTTTTCTGTTAATGTCCTTTTTTTTCAGGATCCAATCCAGGTTCCTGCATTGCATACAGGTGTCATAACTCCCTCTCCAAAATCTGTGGAAGTTCCTCAGTCTTTTCTTATATTTCATGACTTTGACACTTTGGAAGAATATTGGTCAGATATTTTGTAGTATGTCTCTCAATTTGGGTTTTTCTGGTGTGTTCCTATGATTAGTCTGGGGTTATGCATTATAGGGAAGAATAGATGTGCCCTTCTTGGTGCATCATATCAAAGAGTACATGGTGTTAAAATGTCTTATTATTGGTGATTTTAACCTTGATCACTTGGTTAAAATGATGTCTGCCAGATTTATCCACTGTGAATTTACTGTTTCTCTCTTCATAATTAGTAAATATTTTTTTTGTGGGAGATACTTTGAGACTGTGCAGTATCTTGTTTCTCAAATTTGCTTGCTAATTTCAGCATCCAAAAGTGGATCTTTCCTGTAGTAACTGTTATTACTCTGGTGTTCTAATAGTGATTTGCTATTTTCCGTATTCCTTCTGCATTTATTAGTTGGAATTCTTTTTTTTAATACAGTATTTCAGTTTCATTTTTATTATTTTTATTTTTAAATACTTATTTATTTTTGGCTGCATTGGGTCTTTGTTGCTGTGTGCAGGCTTTCTCTAGTTGCGGTGAGCAGGGGCTACTCTTCGTTGCGCGGGCTTCTCTTGCTGTGGAGCACGGGCTCTCCAAGTGCGTGGGCTTCAGTAGTTGTGGCACGCAGGCCCAGTAGTTGTGGCTCACGGGATTAGTTGCTCCGCAGCATGTTGGATCTTCCTTGACCAGGGCTCGAACCCACGTCCCCTGCATTGGCAGGCAGATTCTTAACCACCGCACCAACAGGGAAGTCCCCAAGGTTATGATGATGTTTGTTTGTAAGTTAATGTTTCTGTAGGAGATCAAGGCAAGGTTTCTTGGGAAATGTAGTCTCTGTCAGGCCTGGGACACCAGGCAGGGTCATGCAGTAGAGACAGATACCCAGTCACATGGCATCAGGTAGACACCCATTCACACACAACTTGGGTGCATGGCAGGCATGAATTTTTCCCATGTCCAAATGATACTGGCAGTAAGTTAGCTGGTATTTCTAATTTTCCTCCTCCTGGGACCATGATTATTTTCATACTGAGTTGGGAATGCTAGAGAGATGTAGATGTATGCAGAGAAATGTACCTTTGAATAGACCCATTTAAACCATTTTGTAATACTCTTTTCCAGTATATATATTAATATTTTTCTGAGACACATTTTTTCTATTGTAACATGATGTGAAATATGTCATCATTTTTAAGCCTTAATAATTATATCAAATAAAACTCACTTTTCTCCTCTCCCTTATTTGCTGTAACATGGGAGATCTTAACATAGGTAACAAAACCAGAGTGACATTAGTTGATGCTCTCTGTCCCCCTTTAATGCCACCCAGAATGCCAGTGGTTGGGGGAATAGAGATGCCTTTACTTGAGCTATGGAGAGAGGAAGCTTCAAGTGAGAGGCATCTCCAGGTACTGGAGCTAATCCACAGTTGATTATTTCCCATATAGCTATCAGGAGCTAACTGACTAAAACTAAACTAACAGTGATTGCCCAAACTTATATTTAAACTTTTTTTTTAACAACATAAAGTATGTACACAGGTAATAATTCTAGTAACTGTGGCAATTTGCGCAGTTCTAGATACTTGGTAGTGGTTACTTTTCTTTCTTTTGTTTTTTAAATAGGGAGTTGATGTTTTTAAAGTTAAGTATGAATTTTTCTTTTTTATTTTTTAAAAATCTATTTTCACTTGTTTATTTTTTTCTTTTGCCTGTGCAGCAATCAGGATCTTAGTTCCCTAACCAGGGATCGAACCTGTGCCCCTGCAGTGGAAGCATGGAGTCTTAACCACTGGACCACCAGGGAAGTCCCTGAATTTTTCTGATTTTTCTGATCTTAGGTACAGTGTGGCCATTTCAGTAGCTGTAGCATATAAATATGCATTGTTTCTTTTTGAATATCATATTTGTTCCAAAATAAAACACTGAGTAGTTCTAACAGAGTACATTAAAATGAAATTCTAGATACTATTTGACAGTCTAGTACAATCAGAGTTTTTACTTTACTTTTTTTTTTTAAATTTAAATTTTATTTTTGGCTGCGTTGGGTCTTCATTGCTGCGCACGGGCTTTTCTCTAGTTGTGGTGAGCAGGGGCTACTCTTCGTTGTGGTGTGTGGGCTTCTCATTGCGGTGGCTTCTCTTGTTGCAGAGCACGGGCTGTAGGCGTGTGGCTTCAGTAGTTGCAGCTCGTGGGCTTAGTAGTTGCGGCGTGTGGGCCCTAGAGCGCATGGGCTTCAGTAGTTGTGGCGCGTGGACTCAGTAGTTGTGGCTCACGGGCTCTAGAGCGCAGAATCAGTAGTTGTGGTGCATGGGCTTTGTTGCTCCGTGGCATGTGGAGTCTTCCCGGATCAGGGATTGAACCTGTGTCCCCTGCATTGGCAAGTGGATTCTTGTGCCACCAGGGAAGTCCCACAGTCAGAGTTTTTAAAAGGCAGACTGTTTTTTTGTGGGGTTTTTTTGGGGCTGCGCTGTGCGGCTGTGGGATCCTAGTTCCCTGTCCAGGGATCTAACCCGGGCCCCCTGCATTGGAAGTGTGGAGTCCAAACCACTGGGCCACCAGGGAATTCCCTGAAAGACAGATTTGATAGGTTCTGTAGTTTTTATATCCTTTTAACTTACTTAAATATATTGAGCATATATAAGCCCCTTAAATACATGCATATACACACATATATATACACACACATGTTATATATATATATTTAAGGTACTCATATATATGGGTAAAACATACCAACATTTTTCTTCTATACTGTCTTGCTAATATTTTAAACCTTAGGAAACCAATGTCCAGATGAACCATGGTTGATATCTTTATGTAATAAAAAATGGAATTTTGTATATTTGCTTTTGAGTTGGTATTTTAATTTGAGGAAATAAAAATTTGAAGGGCATTCACATAAAAGTGAATTTAGAGTCTAAGATTAAGCTGTTACAGGCCACTAAACTTCTCAATATGTTTTAGACCAGCAAACTCCAGGTTAACTTAGATGTAAAGAGATTTTCATGAATATGGCCAAATAGGTTATAAGTTTGCCATTTCTCCTTTATTTTTATTTATTTATTACATATTTATTTATTTATTTATTTACTTGGCTGTGCTGGGTCTTAGTTGCGGCACGCAGCATCTTTGCCATTTCTCCTTTAAAGGTAACAAAGTAAAATGGTCTCAAGGTGAAGCAAGGAAGATCTATGTACACTTAAAGAAGAATTACATATTACTAAATACTGAGTTGTTTAACAGAGCTAGTCTGAGAGTATATCCACTGATTGAAGGAATATTTTTTTAGTGTCTACTATGCACCAGAAACTGTTCTAGGTGTGAAGATAGACTGTTGAACAAAACAGACCAGGTTCTTGCCTTCATGAATTGTGGAGACAGAGGTTAAGTCAGGTCGGTCAGAACATGGGATACAAAGCAAAGTAGAGCGAATATTGGCTTTGGTGTCATTTTCTATTCCAGGAATGCTGGGTGGTTTTCATGTAACAATGCCAGCTCTGTAGACCCTCCTTATACTCCTGAATTGAGAAGGATTATATGCCACATCCTGGCTAGGGGAGGAAGAGGGCTGTGTTTGTGAGTTAATGATTGCTACTATGGGTGGAGTGAGGAATGGTGGCTTGTGTACTTTGGAATCAGGCAGACCTAAGTTCAAGTCCTGGTTGTGGCACTTACTAGATGCTAAATTTTGGGAGAGTTATTTAACTACTGTGAACTTGTCCCCTCTTCTGTAAAGATGTGAAGAATTGACAGAGTTGTGAAAATTAAAAACTCTAGAAGATGGTCAGTAATGTGAATTCTCCCCATCTTTTTTCTTACCTTAGTTTTCTTATATGTAAAGTGGGGATACCATTACTAGCCTTGTCTATTACTGTGAGAACTAAATAAATGAAATAAATATGTGAAACCACCTTAATACAGTTTATAATGTGCTATTACTGTATGTTATTTCTGGAAATGTAAGATTTTCAGGCACCTGGGCAACTCTGGGGAATAGAAGAACTCATGGATTCTTCCAGAACTGGAAGAGCAACCTAGTATTAATGCAGTTCCGCTACACTTTGTGTTGTTTCCTCTCTTTTTGGTTACCAGCCACTAGCTAACCTGCTGCTCCGAATCCCATCTCTTCTTCACATTCCCGAGAGAATCTGTACTGGCCCACTTGAGCACTGGTATTCTCTTGGGCAGAATTTTCATACCCAGCCCCATCTGGGCACTTGGTTGATTGGCCTGTAGAGTGGGTGCCCTTGGGTCTGGTGTTTACTAGTACTTGTTCTGACGGGAGCTGTGCTGGCCTAGTCTTGCTTCCTTCGTGGGGCTGTGGGGCAGGAATTTCCCTCAGAAGGTGGCTGGGTCACTGCAGGCACTAAATTGACCTATCTAGGGAAGTGCTATGACTATTTAAAAGGATTGGAGGAAAACAGGATAGGCTTTATGGTGGGAAGATGGCCTTTGAGATTTCTTAAATTGCAGATGATCGTTTTTTCCTTTTCATTTTTCTTTTAATAAGTAGTTAGTAATTTGTATTACTTCTTGGAATCAATTGAAAATTATTATTTCTTGAAGTAGCTACAAGCTTATAGATCAAGTTCTCTTTAGGTTTTAGGCTTCCAAAGAAAAGACTCAAAAACCTTTGAGTTATTAGCAATTCAATTGGTAAATTATTCTTTTTTTAAAAATATTTATTTATTTATTTATTTGGTTGCGCTGGGTCTTAGTTGCAGCACATGGTTCCTTACTTGTGGCAGGCAGGCTCCTTTAGTTGCAGCTCGAGGGCTCCTTAGTTGTGGCTCACCG